>NW_027464597.1:9305004-9669254 GCF_043290135.1 Rhipicephalus microplus | reverse complement strand
ATGAATTAATTCAAATGCAACCCCTTGTGTAAGTGGTTCCACTGCAGTGTAGGAGTGCTAAGCCATTTTTCCCCCAACCAGAGAAAAACTGCACTACTGTGAAACTCTCCTTCATGGATGAATGTCCATATTACCCTCGCATCGATCCAACATTTTTCAAGTTGAAAAGCTTGTAATACCGGCCTATATACAGTAAAAATAGTAAATTTTAAAACATAACATACTCGACAGGTTATCGCTTGCATTCTACTTGGACAAGTTCTGCTACTATTCAAAGTTATATCCACTCTGAACAAAAAAAGACACTTTCACAGTACTTGCTCCAACTTTTGAAATATACTGTGCAGGTCATAACAAATATGCCCATTTTTTTATAATTTAAATACTAATTTGCATTCGATAATCAATTATTTGGTAAAAATTTATATTTGCTTCGAGCCTAAAATTCAGTTTTGCACAAGCCTAATAATCAAATGTCACAAAGAGGAAGCAAGAAATTAGTTTTGTGCAGTGACAATATGCACAACTAAATAAACGTGCATATGTTTAACTTGTTAGAGGCCTGTGTACATATTTTTGCTCCTTGACGAAGCTATAAAGAAAAGCACACATTTACATTTTTAGCCTGCCAGGGGCCCGTGTACTTAATTTTTTTCCCTATGTCCTCAGTTTACTGCGAAAAACGACAGTTTCCAATTTCCATATTGTGTCACTCTTTGGTTCGTTCTCGCATAAAAAAAAAAGAAGTCAATTACTAGCACCCTCTAATATGGCATCTCTTATGATAATAATGTTTTAATGTAAAAACAAGAAAAAAGGGCCTGCTGACACAACTGATAGCTCAATCATAGAGAAATAATGGCTCAATCTTCAAGGTCACCAGGAGTCGTCACCCTACGAGAAATCGGTACGTGACCAACATTATGAGGCGTATCACTCAAGTCAGAATGACAAGTTGATGATAGCCACGTTTGTGAATAAAAACATTGCAACTACTATACAACATAAACTGAAGGACAACATATACTCTATATACTATTCAAACTCGTCTACAAAGGCAACCAGAAACAAAGGGCCTTCATCCTAAACATCTGCAGCCCCCCACGTCAAAGGCGGGCTACCATTGCCCAACACCCTTTGGCTCGCCAAAGACAACACACTAGTCATTATGGGTGACTTCGACGCCCAGAACATATAGGGATACCAGAGGCGTGACTGGAAGGGCCTCCAGCTAGAGACACTGATAGAAGCGTGCTAACTCATGCTCATTACACATCCAAACACACCAACGAGAGAAGTAAAACAGCATGACACGTGACACAACGCCTGACCTCAGTTTTATTGCACAAACCACACGAGCCGAATAGCTCAACACACTTGAAAACATGGGAAGCAATCATTGCATACTAAACATAACACTACAGACTGGACGCTTACGTAGGGAGATCGGCAAAGCCAAACTAAATGACTGGCAAAAAATAAGGGAAGCCCAAGAACAGAAAAAACATGCAATTACAAACTTGGAAGGCTGGTGCAACAAATTTTGTCGACAAAAAGAACACCGCACAAAATAAATAATACGAACAACAGAGATTCTGGGGATGGATTCCCATTTACTACATCTGTGGGATGCCAAATGAGGGCTTACCCGTCACTGGAAAACGCAGAACAATAGGAAACTGAGGACTAACATTGGGAAAATAACAGTGGAGGCAGAAGGATGTGCCATGCAACTCGCCTTGGTGAGCTGGTATAAATTTTGCGACTCCCTTGATGGCATCGTTGGTACAGCCAAGAAGACATGGCATATCCTCAAAGCCATCTTCGACCCCACCAAAACTAAAGGAGAGGGACACAAGGCCCTGGAGTGATTATTACACACCTACCCAGACAGCCAACAAGACCTCGTCTATGCCATCAAGACCAAGTGCTATGGAGATCCTGCTCCCACACCGCCATGTAAAACATTAAACTTGGGACAACCGAACCCCACAATGGATGAACCTATAATTTAAAATGAATTCACAGCGGCCATTGCAGCTACCCCCTGGACCGAATCACAAATGCCATGACAAAAAACCTCGGTGACAAGTCCATCTCTGCACTCTTGGCCTTTATCAACCAAGACTAGGATCAAGACACTGTGCCAGCGATGTAGAAACACGCAAAAATAATGACGATCCCCAAACCGGGCAAAAAGCTGGCAATTGAAAACCTCAGACCCATTTTGCTTTTATCCTGCCTCCGCAAGGTGTACAAAAGAATCGTAAGCACAAGACTACAGAAACACTTGGAAGATAATAAGCACCTGCCTGACACCACGTACGGTTTCCGTCCTGGCCTGTCTTCACAGGACATACTATTTCAAATTAAGGAAGAAGTTCTCGGCAATGTTCCATGCAACAGCGAAAACATCCTCTTAGCCCTCGACAATAAAGAGGCTTTCGACAACATCCGCGACCCAGGAATACTGGATGAGTTCGCCAACACCAACTGCGGTGAAAGAACATACACGTATGTTCAGCTTCTTAAGCCACCGCACGATGGAGCCGAATATCTGAGAGCTCCAGACCCCTGCATATGAACCTCCCAACAAGGGCACTCCGCAAGGAGCAGTAATATCACCACGCTCTTCGATGACACCATGATTGGCCTTGAAAGAAAACTGCAAGTGGTAGAAGAGCTACACCATGCCTTCTATGCAGACGACATGACACTCTGGACCACAAAAAGATCACTCGCTGAAAGGAAGAGCAGCTGAAAACTGCAGCTAACATCATCCAAGAATATGTCAGCCAATGGGGCCTACAGTGCTCCCCGAAAAATAAAAAATCTTACGTGTACAGCGAAGCCAAAGAAACCACACAGTCCCTACAGATCCATCACAAAAACTTGAGGCATACCTCAACAAAAACATCATACCACAGAAACCATTGATCAGGATCCTGGGAGTGTAGCTGCTAAGTAACCAACAAGCCAACCACACCCTTACGCTCCCCCGAACCAGTGTCATATATCGCGATCATCTCGGCTAACATCTAAGAACAGAGGCATAAAGAAAAGACACCCTCCGACTCGTTCGAAGCCTGGTGGTGAGCAGAATAACATACAGCCTACCCCCTTTTATAATCCCACAAAACCCGAGGCAAGACGGGCCGACACCTTCTTGCAAATGGCATTCAAGACTGCGCTCCACCTGCTGACAAGTACATCCACTGAAAAATTGTTGGCACAGGGGCTTCAAACACCCTCAGCCAACTTACAGAGGGCGTTGATGCCTAACAACAACAAAGACTTAAGCGTATCTGCACAGGCCATCAGGTCTTTCATAACTTGGTATTCCAAGCCTCGACAACGAGAGCCCAGGAAACCTGCGAGATGGCTCGTCACATGCGGGAGGGGTATCACGTTGCCCTAATTCCAAGCAACATGGACCCCGATATACACAGCAGCAGAAGGAGAGCACGGGCCCTCTACTTTCAGAAAATCTATAAATTATGAACTACGGCTCGTTTTACAGATGCCGCCTTGAGACGACAACTAAAGGAGCAGTGGCAGTAGTATGCGACCGCCAAGGCCAATTATCTCTGGTGCATCAGTCCGCCCTTGCAAGATCACAGAAGCCTGACAGCTGGCCATTGTACTTGCCGTCCACGAAGGCCTGCATGTAAACAAATCGCTGACAATTAATACTCACGAACTCCCAGCAGGCCTGCAGGAACTTCCTGCAGGGCAGAATTGGTGCACCTGCTGTACGTGTTTTGGCACAAATATCTAAGGAAGACAAGAAAGACTCCTACATACAGACCGTCCAATGGATACCAGGGCAGTCTGGCATCGTGGGTAACCTGCACGTCGACCGGGCAGCTCAAGGCTTAATACACAATCGAGCAACCATTACGTTGATTGCAGCAGACCCGAGGCCAATTGACCTCCAGTATGCAGAACACTGAATTACCACAGAGGACGACACCTATGGTATCAATCACCTCACCAGAAGCTTATGACAAAGGAGGCTGCTCCCTGGCATAGACTCCAAACTGGAACCTACAAAAACCTGAACACTCTACATAGCATGCAACCCACATTTTACAGGGATGAATGCCCATAGCGGGGGCCACACCAACTCCGTACCACATTACCTGGGACTGCACAGTACACCAACTCGAACACCACAACATGAACAACGTGAGTGAGCAATGGGAGGGACTGCTTTCCAGCTCGGCCCTTTAAGACCAAACCAGGTTTGTCCAGAGAGCAGAGTGGATGGCAAGAGCCACTGGAGCCCTGGACTAAGGGCCACGACCATTAGCAAAGCCCCTTCGGGGCAAACCTAAGAGACCGAGTTGACTGACGGAGCATGGGAGAGGCCTTTGTCCTGCAGTACGTGGAGGAAGAAAAACTAGTTGTTCCTCTCTCCATGCTGCAGTGGACATAGTCAGGCTGATGATGATGAAATAATGTTTATCATCATCATCATCCCAAATATAACTCGTATTACTTTTTTTATAGTATTCACTCGTTTAAGTTTTCCAGTGAATAGACAATGTTACTTCTTGATTCCCCCAATGTAAGTTTCATTTCAAGGCACAAATGCATAGTCATCAACAAAAGTGCTACTAGTAAATATGAATGAAGCCCAAAAAATGTGACTGAAGACTTGATGAAAAATGCCCAAATCCATTTTTTCTAAGCGGGACTGTCATTGTTGATCTACGTAGTGCTGCACTTGTTCTGGACAACTAGCATTCCAACTCCACACACTGTGAAGAAAGCTGCAGGTGAGGTCAACCAACCAAAAATGAACCAGAATGTGCTTCCGTTATTTCCACTCCTACTAATTGCACTTCGTGCTACACCAGCTGAATTAGAGGAGTATGTGAGAACGATTGCTTATAACGACTGCGGTTCACTTGGAAATCGCATGCTACAATGCAGCACTGTGTTGTACTCTCCTGCAAGTGTGTGCTTCTCTATCACGGCAGTACTTGTGGGGGAGCACGTGCGCCCAGCCACCCTTTCCTTCTTACGGCAGCGCGACAGCCTAGTTGCGGGGACATGACTGTCCATTTGAGACACGAACCAATAAGGCCTCTTGCGAAGGAATGGAACACCCCTGCGGCCGGTGCTCGTGATTTCCCTTTCCCTGTGCATGAAACGGGTTTCTCCTCCCTCAGCGAGGCAACGTATTCTCGTCAGGAAAGAGAAACCGGTATGAAGAAAACCAGCGTGCCGACAGGCAGACGCTCTCTCTGACACCGGCCTCCAAAAGCAAAAAGACGAATCCAGAACCCGTGCGAGCCAACGACAACGACTGAAGTGTAAGCACCTACACTTTTGTTATCTGCAGTCTCTCCACGCGACATTTACGAGATATTGCTAACGTATAGCGATAAGGTGTTGTTTGTTGACTTAGCCTGTTGCCTTATTCGCCCAAACCCGTGTAGCTGGGATGACTCAAGCCACGAATAGGGGACGTTAATTGTGCATGGTACGACTGTGTGCAGCTGGAACGTTAGCTAGGCTTTTGCGCCAGCCGTACATAGGACGGACCCCCTACACACTATAGTGAACTAGATAGGCGTGGTGCGACGAAGCCATTCGCATGGAAACCACCAGGTGGCATTCAGAATCAGAATCGAAATACAAGTGATACAAGTGCATGTGTTATGTACAAATACAGAAGGAGGTCTCAAAGTCGTGAGACTGTGAGTGAGACCTCCTATAAAATCATACATGAGCGATACAACGTAATAGTAAAGAGTGGTAAGGAAAGAAATCTGAAGGTATACAAAATGTACAGATAAGCACAAAATAGCGAACGTAAGTTATAAAAAATGTACAGCTAAGCATGCAGAAACTAACACGAAAATGCAGTAACATTCGCTCTGTATAATATCAAGCATTATTACGGTAAGGATAGAAAATTTAAGATATACAAATTGTACAGATAAACACGAAATAGCGAACATTATACAAGGTGTACCGATGAGCACAAAAAACTAACAGAAAAATGCAATAACATTCAGTTCATATAGTATCATACATTAAGAATTTAATAGGTGCAAACGCAAGCCTTTTTTAAACATTTCGAGGGATCTATTTTTGATCTCCAAACGTAAAGAATTCCACAGGGAAATAGAAGAAAATTTTGTAGTAAACTTGCCATAATTAGTTCTAGGTTTGGGTAAAAGGAAGTTATTAGCCTTTGCAAAACGAGTCGATGACGACTGAGGAAACTGACTTGAGTGTAGTAAAGGAATCGGAAGTTTTCCATTCACATATTTGTAAATAAGAATGCCGAGAAAATATTTAGTCAGCTTCTGAACTGATAAAATTCCATGCGAACAGAGTAAGGCTGATGCATCGGACATGAAGCCACTGAACGTTATTATTCTCAATGCTTGGTTTTGAAGATGTTGGATGGCTGATAAATGAGTGGCATACGTATTTCCCCATGATGAAATGCAATAGATTATGTTGCTGTGAAAGAAAGCATAGTAAAGTGACAACAATATTTCAAAACGAAAGAACGGGCGAACTTTTAGAAATATTCTAATGGCATATGCGGCTTTCCGCGTAAGCTCTAAAACATGTGAATTGAACTTTAAATGTGCATCTAATTTGACCCCGAGAAACATTGTACTAGAGGTAGAATGAATTTGAGTATCGCTTACGAAGACAGAGGGGTTCCTAGGTATAATTCGATTAGGTGACGAAAATACAACGAAGTTTGACTTTTTAGCATTTATGCTTAATTTATTCTTATTGAACCATTTAACGATATTTATCAGGTCGGTATTTAGTTTAAACAACATCGAGTCAACGTCTTTATCCGTAGTTAATATAGTGGTATCATCCGCATAGAGTATACAGGACGAATGTGCTAGACATTGAGGAAGATCGTTTATATAAATTAAAAATAAAAGCGGGCCCAAAATTGAACCCTGTGGAACACCGATGTTTATGGTTTTAGGGTTGGAAAAGGTACCGGACACATATACCACCTGTTCTCGATCACGCAAATAGTTACGAATTAGTTCTAGTGGAACGCCAGATACACCAATTGATTGTAGTTTCTGAAATAAAATGTCGTGCGAAATAGAATCAAATGCTTTTGAAAGGTCAAGAAAAACGCCTCCAACAACACTACCGCAGTCAATAGCATTTTTAATTTCCTCTGTTAGCGATATCATGGCGAGTTCAGTTGAGTAACCGGGCCTGAAACCGAACTGTTTGTTAGAAAGAATGTGAAACTTGTCTAGATAACACCGTAAACGTCCCGCAAAAAGCTTTTCTATGACCCTACTGAAGAATGAAATAATTGCTATAGGCCGGTAATTGGAGATTAAACGCTTGTCGCCTTTTTTAAAAACGGGAATAATTTTTGCTTTTTTCAGAGATGTAGGGAAGAACCCAGTTCCAAATACAAGATTTATAATATGACATAATGCATCACAGATTAAATGAGCTATCAGTTTCATGTCAGCAGCAAAGAACTTATCGAGACCAGCGCTTGTATTCCTTATACTATTGATAACGGTGAACACTTCCTCGGGTGACGTCGGATAAAGGAAGAATGAATGTGGTAATCGTGAACAAGTGTGTTCGAGGGATGCTGTCGACTGAGGAATATCAATGCCGAATGAGTCATTGAAAGAGTTCGCGATATCAGATGGGTTATCGATCACACGTTTTTCTGAGTGAATCAAGGTTATATCTGAATGTGCCGTAGTCCTGCCAAGAAAATTGTTTACAGTTTTCCATTGCTGCTTAACGTCATTTCCGGCTCGCTTTATTTTATCTTCGAAATAACTTAATTTAGCGGCTTTAAGTAACTTTCCTAATGTATTTGAATATTCTTTATAGCGCTTTAGAAGGTGAACATTGAAAGGGCACTTTTTCGTCTTTTTGTATAAGTTATCCTTTTTCCGCAGACATTTTAACAGGTTAGGTGTCAACCACGGATTAATTGGGACAAGGTACTTTTTTCTGCTTACTACTAATGTTGAAGCGGCCGTGACTGCATTTGAAATAATAGAGGAAAATTGTTGGTAGGCTATTTCAGCATTATTGCATTTCTTAACTGCCGACCAATCACACTGCTCGACGATGTTAATGAATGATGCAGTATTTAAAATATTCTTGAAGCATCGACTTATTTTATTATTATTTGAGATGTCTATGCTTGCATAAATAGGATAATGATCTGTGACAGGCACCTCGATGACAGCTGCCTCAGGAGGACTAATGAGGTTAGACAAAATGTGATCTATTATAGTGCCATTGCCATGAAGTGGAACACGAGTAGGTGCAGTTATGAGGCACTCGTAGCCATACCCACTGAAGCAGGAAATGTATTGAGAAACATTTGCGTTGGTGTCATCAAGAAGATTGATATTCATATCTCCTAAAATAATCACCCGTTTCCCTTCTAATGACAGAGTTTTCAATGCCTCTCCTAAAGCTAGGCAGAACTCCATGACAGATGACGACGGAGAGCGATATATGCAGGCAACAACTAAATTCTTACTATCTTGCGAAAAATGTGGTTCATGAAGTTCGATCCACACGGATTCGCAACCAGGAATACTTAGTGCCAAGTCCAGTCGCCTATGATAGTGAAGGCATGAAGATATAAAAATAGCTGCTCCACCATGTGCATCGTCGATTCGGTGACAATATTCAGAAGAATAGGAAGGAAACTTAAACAGGTCCCTGTCATGTTCACATAGCCACGTTTCACTGATGCAGATGATAGAGAACTCGTGACCAATGGCCGACAGCAATGAGGTAATATTATCATAATTTTTTCTTATACTTCGAGCGTTAAAGTGAATTAACGCCCTACATGGTTGAGACATCCGGCATGAGAGTTCAGACGGTGAAATATACGCCATCCTGCAATTGGATAGACGCTACAATTGCTAATGTATGATATAACTAGGAGATATTAGACAGGTCGATCTCTGATTTTATGCGAAATACCCTGGTGTCAGTAGATTTCCTTGCTTTTATCTGACAATTATCAGTCCAAAGAAACGCCCACTGCTTCTCTTTTTTGAGAACAAGTGCTTTAGCAAAAAGCTTCTTGTTATCCGGCGAGAGGTGATCATTAACAAAGACAGCATGAGTGCCCTCTCCAGAAAAACCAAGAGCACGTGTATTCAGGCGAGCCTTACGTGCCTTCCTAACAAACTCATTCTTTTGCTCACGTGAACAGAAACGGGCCACAATATTCTGTTGGCCAGACTTAGCTGGCACTCTGTGAACAACGTCAAGATCAGTGCCCGATACAGGACACTCGATTTTGTTACCAATCGACTGCACTATGGCAACACAGTCCTCCCCTTGGGAAGAAGGAACGCCCTTGATCTCGACGTTGTTCATCCGAGTGTACTGCTCCAGGTCCGCCACCTTCTTCTTTAAAGTCTCGTTCTCATTCTTCAAAGCTTTGTTAGTAGAACAAAGCTCCTGTTGTTGAGTACGGACAGACTCTACAATGTCGTTAAGCATTTTCAAGCCAGCATCCATACTTTTAACCTCTGAATTTAGAGCACCGAGATCAAATCCCGTCTCTCGAAGCTTCGTCGTAACGTCGCCCACAATTCTGTCCACGAGCTTTGCCAATCGGCTGTCAAAATTTGCCTCAAGGTCCTCGATTCTCTTAGCCAATTCGGCATTCGTAGGCATTGTGATACCACAAGCAGGAAACTTATTGAAGAATACAAGTGAACACACGAGCGAGCAAATAATACAAAGAGCAGCAGCAGCAGCAGCAGCAGTGGTTGCGGTATAAAACAGAGCTAAATACCAAGGGTTGCGTAAAACCAACTGACCTGTAGAAGGCAGGAACAGCAATTAGACGAGTGTTCGCATCCGCAACCACCACTGCTTTGACGCGGGCGTGCCTCCTGTCACTGCTTTTGATGCCAAGACTGAAGATCCACGCAGGCGCAGGACGACGACAGGAATGCTGGGAACGGTAGATATGATGCGGCCAGATTATCCAGAATACAACGTTCCACGTTAACACGTGGATGATGAAATGACAGGTGCTGCAGCAGTCACTATCGGGACCCCGGCCTGTCTGGATGAACACCTGTAGAAGGCAGGAACAGCAATTAGACGAGTGTTCGCATCCGCAACCACCACTGCTTTGACGCGGGCGTGCCTCCTGTCACTGCTTTTGATGCCAAGACTGAAGATCCACGCAGGCGCAGGACGACGACAGGAATGCTGGGAACGGTAGATATGATGCGGCCAGATTATCCAGAATACAACGTTCCACGTTAACACGTGGATGATGAAATGACAGGTGCTGCAGCAGTCACTATCGGGACCCCGGCCTGTCTGGATGAACACCTGTAGAAGGCAGGAACAGCAATTAGACGAGTGTTCGCATCCGCAACCACCACTGCTTTGACGCGGGCGTGCCTCCTGTCACTGCTTTTGATGCCAAGACTGAAGATCCACGCAGGCGCAGGACGACGACAGGAATGCTGGGAACGGTAGATATGATGCGGCCAGATTATCCAGAATACAACGTTCCACGTTAACACGTGGATGATGAAATGACAGGTGCTGCAGCAGTCACTATCGGGACCCCGGCCTGTCTGGATGAACACCTGTAGAAGGCAGGAACAGCAATTAGACGAGTGTTCGCATCCGCAACCACCACTGCTTTGACGCGGGCGTGCCTCCTGTCACTGCTTTTGATGCCAAGACTGAAGATCCACGCAGGCGCAGGACGACGACAGGAATGCTGGGAACGGTAGATATGATGCGGCCAGATTATCCAGAATACAACGTTCCACGTTAACACGTGGATGATGAAATGACAGGTGCTGCAGCAGTCACTATCGGGACCCCGGCCTGTCTGGATGAACACCTGTAGAAGGCAGGAACAGCAATTAGACGAGTGTTCGCATCCGCAACCACCACTGCATTGCAGTGCCTTTCTTGTAAAGTGCGCAGGAGTGAGCGCTTGTTCACCGTGCATTCAAATGAACAGTGCCTAGATTGTATGCTGCATCAACGAAAAGAAAAAAAATGTTTCGTCTTCAAAGCTCCAAGGATCTTAGGGACAAACCTGCCAGTTAGAAAGTATTTGGAACAGCACATGGCTACTCAGAATGGATGAGGCACTACGCTGCTGACGTCATGCATGCAAAAAAAAAGAGAGTGAGAAATAAACAACTGAAATAATGCATTAAATATTTTATTCAACACAAAGGCACTCTTCAAGAACTATGTGCAAAGGCCTCTAGGTCGTTCGGCGGAGCTCATTATGTTTTGCTCCCTGCCGCCTTGTGTTTCCTGCATTGTTAATTCCTTTGATCAAGAAGTGCAGACACTTGAGGACAGTGGAAAAGAACAATTTTCATGCATACGGTATATCTTCCTTGAAAGAGTTGCATCCAACACCATTGAAGCAGAGGAAATTGCTTTTCACAAGAGCCACAATAATACAGATGCCGTTCGTGTGTAGCTCCAAGACGCTGAAGTGTTCAGTAGATATATTCCCAAGAGCTTCTGTAAATGCTTTGTCTTCCATGCTGAGAAGTGCACTGATGATATCTCTACTGCCATTTATCTAGTTCACTGCAGCAGCACTATTGCCTCTTGCATTATTCTAAATGTGCATAAGCACAAAACTAAGTTTCGGCTTATACTGTATTCAGCGCCTTAATTCTGAGTGACATGCTGCAAATAAGAAGTAGGGGTAGCACAGTTGGACAAGCAGGCTTCATTATGTTACATTAAACACCCTATCTGGGGTATTACACATGGGGCGCTCAGCATGTTAACTGAGAATGACTACAATGTAAATGCCTAATGTCGTAATAGAAAGCCCTTTTGGGGTTAAGGGGCAGTTAGCATGTTAATTTAGAATGAGTACAATGTAAATACCTGATGCAATAATACAGATCCTTTTCGGGGTATTACGTAAGGGGCGGTCAGTATGTTAACTTAGAAGCACTACAGTTAGTAACAGCCAAATGGAGAAACACAGAAAAAGCTTGGGGTATAACGTGAAAGGCAGTCAGCATGTTAATTTCAAATTACTAAAATGTAACTGCCTAATGTAGAAATAGAGAACATGTTAGGGTTACTTAAGTGGCGATCAGTATATTAAATTAAAGGCACTACAGTTGGTGAAAGCCAAATGTAGAAACCCCGAAACTGCTTGGGATAGTAGGTAAGTAGCGGTCAGTATGTTAATTTAGAATTACTGCAATGTAACTGCCTCGTGTAGTAATAAAAACCCTGACTGGGGTTACATAAGCAACGGTTGGCACATTAATTAAAATTTCAGAGCACTACTGTTGCTAACTGCCTAATGTAGTAATAAGACCCTCTTCGGGATATTACAGAAAAGCTGGTCGGTACATTAATTTAGATGCGCAACAATTTATGATTGCCTAGTGAGTAAATGCCCCGCTTGGGGTATTGCTCGAGGGACTTAGTTATGGGGACTGCAAATGGTAATTGCCTAACGCTTTCTGCAATGAGAAATGCAGTCAAATGCATTAGCAAGAGTTGCTTAAGTCTCGCTAGTAGCACCAGTCCTATGCTGCATGTCCTTCATAACTAAGCATTGCAAGAGATTCGAGCACTTTGTAATAAAGGCATTTTGTTACAAAGGCAGACGTACAACTCCGGCACGCTCCGTGTAGATCCATTAGCCAATCATGTTCACTTGTTCCGTTCATGCCTTGGAAGAGGTGAAGCTATTATCAGTGAGTACAAGGAACAATGTTTTTGAATGCGGAAGCACAAAGGGCACTTGAAGTGCACTGCCGTGAGTACAGTTTACGCTTGATCCTCAATTGTGAATGACTTGCACAGCTGATTACTCTTGCATTCGGAGGATGTTTGCACAACGGGTTGAATGTTCCGAAGCTCGGTTCCACGAGTGTGAAGCGGGAGGTGTCACGTCACGTCTGTGACAAGCTGTGCCAGGAAATCCGTTTGCCACTCGGTGCTTTGCAGCGAACGACGGGCCTCCATGTACGGCTCATGCAGCAGTGCTCGCACTCCCTGCACCTCGGAACGAAGAAGAGTGGCAAGCCGCGTTTGCACAGCCGACGAGCACACTCGCGTCATGCCTTCCTTGGCACCCGGCAACTGCTGCCACAACCACTGCTCGAACAACGAGAGCTGTTCCTCATCCCTGGAGAGATGAAAAATTAGAAAATACACTTGGGTCTTGACATAATATATGCACGATAGAATAAAAAAAAGAAAAAAAAAAGAATTTAAAACAAAAAAAAAATTGTGCATATATGAAAGTGTATGCCTTGCAAAAAAAGTTTATGAGACGTGAAATGTTTGAAATAGCTAGAGCCTCACTTTGTATGGAAACCTAGCACCCAAATAAATGTTACAGACTGCGGTAGTTCTTGCAACCTGAATAGTAGCCCATGAGACTAAAAACGTGGTACACTAACATGGCAGAAATCCACATTAGCAGTGAAATCCATGTCCCTTAAATTTTTGCTGCTGAGTGCACATCGCTATGTCCTAGGCTTGTGCAAATAGTGAATATTAGGTTCGAAGCGAATAGTAATTTTGATCAAATAATTATTTTCGTCAACTTCGAATAGTATATATCACATATAAAACAAATGGGCATATTTGTAATGACCTATATAACCTGCATAATACTCTTTTAAAATTGAAATGGGCCTCTATGCAAATGCCATTTTCCTTTTTCATTCGAAAGAAGTCTAAACAACTTTGAGTAGTAGCAGGACTAGACTTTTGGCAGAATACGAGTGATAACGTGTAAAATAGGTGACAATAAAAAAAATATTGCACAAGAACATGTAGGCTATCATAAAAAGCTTTTAAGACTAATAAAATGATTAATTGATTAAAGGGTAACATGTTCATATAAAGGGGCCCTGCAACACTTTTCTAAGTAGCCATGGAATAGATTCTGTGAAGAAGCTTGTTGTCTCACGAATTCACCCCCGCAAAATTTGTCGTACGCTGCAATTGCCTTCTCTCTTCTCGTCTCGGTGAAAGTGCTCTAAGCTGAGCAGAATGGGTTGGCGTGGGAAAAGGTAATAAGTCACGTGTGCCTTGTGACCTTGAGCATTCTTTCACTCTCCGTTTTTTTTTTTTTAATATTTCAGTCCGATCGCGCACGTACGTGTGCACAAGTGGCGGCCTCCTACAACGGCTCCAGTAAATACCGAGCGCGCCATGCTCAAATCAGCCAATGGCGGATACAATGGCTGCGACGAGTGATTTTTTAGCTTGTGGTGTCATTTGCCGAGAAAAGAGAGACATCTTTAGCGGACTTTGGAAAATTTCTTGTGAATTTCAGGCCGCGTGCTGCATTATAATACTTGACTTGCATGTTCTCGGTAGCCTCGACTACCGATCGGCAGCGTTTTCTGACTACGCTCAGAAAGTGTTGCAGGGTTCCTTTAAGTGTGAAGAAGTGCTTTGCGGCAGAGTAAATTTTTTTTGAATAGACGCTTTCACGGCTTAGCACCCCTATACTGCAGCTAAACCACCTTTACAAGCGGTTACATGTGGATTAACATGGTACACCTATTCGTTCATTGCAAATACTTTAAAATTTTCAATAATTTAAATTTAAATTGAAGCAAATTCGAATGCTATACTATTCACTCAACATGTTTGCAAAATAAACTTGACTTGGCAGTTGTACTTGCATAAACTTGGCCTCTGCAGATACATTCTAAAGCGAGAGCATCTTTCAAAATTCAAGGCCAATCTACAAAGCCAGCACAATATTTCTATGTCATTTTGACTGATCTGAAATGAGGCTTCAAAGGCTGATTTTTATGTTTAGTCTCAGTGCGTTGTGAGAGAAAACTTCAAATTTAAAGCTTCACAGATCAGGTCATAATTACCAGCTTACTTTTCCAAGCAAATAGATTCAGTAACGTGTTCTCAACGTTGCTCTTTCACACTGCTTCAATAGACCTGGAAAAAAATCTGGAGATTTCAGTAAATTATACTATTAATTGTCACAATTTATTTCATTAAAATATTCTAGTGAAGCGGATTGTGAAGATGCATTTGCTTCAGCATTTTAAGGAAACACGCTGATTATGAAAGATGCTATAGTTTTAAGCTCTTGCTTCCTTTCACCGCCTTGACGAGGTTCGAGTGTGCCAGAGTGTACCAATTCGGTATATACTGTTTAGGGAGACTGCACTACTACTGGGTTTTCAATATTAGTTGTACTTGACAGCCCAGGAACGCCTAATATCTTGTCTGTGCAAACACACACACTCTGTCATATGCGACAGAACTTGTGTTTGTGTGCTGTTCAGTGTTCCTATCCTATTCTGTGATTGGCATTTCGAAACGATGATCAAATCAGGAACGCACTGTGCACGGAGGCAGAGCCCTCCCTCAGGTAGCAGTTCCACGTTGGCCTGAAAGAGGGGCGAGGCACCATCGCAGCAGACGTACAGCGTGTTGTGCAGCCGCGTCAGGGCGTCCAGGGAAGACAGCCTCCAGGTCACAGATGTCGAAGCAGAGTAATGGCGACTCGGCTGCGCCGCAGTGAGCGACCAGAGGGCGAGTCGCGGGGGCACTCGTCCCTGCTTAGACCAGGGCAGCCGGTGCACCTCGATGACGCACTGGTGCTGCAGAGTGGAACCTCCAAGGACGCACACCGTAATGGGGCCGGCGGTGGCGCCGGGAAGGCTGCAGCTGGCACCGACCACTAAGGAGTCCCCCTCGAGCGATGTCTTGATGCCGAACGTGAGCCCGGGACTCACTACGAGCACGACATGTGGATGGTGCTCCCTGTAGAAAAGTTGCACAGCTTGTACCGACTCGCGCAAGGCTGGAGCAGAGTGCAGCTGGTCCGCATTCGGCTGGTCATGGTTTGACTAGGCACACATGCATTCACACACTGACACATGAAGTGCTCACGTAATCACATTGTAAATGATGAGTATTAGCTAGGCATCAATCATGTTAGACAGGGTATCGCTCGGCATTCACAGGATCAAGTAGCTTGATTAGCTTTAATTTGGCTAATGATCATAATTGACCTAATTATGTGCATGGCTAGGTACCAATTATGGTTAATTATAGTCAACCTAGACTTAATTATAGCTTATTTAGGTCAATTGGCCTAATTTGGATATCTAAGCATGGTCTCAATTGGCCTAATTTGAATATCTAAGCATGGTCTCAATAAGCTTGCATTCCCAGTCAATCTAGGCTTAAGTAACCTAATCAGCAATAGTCAGGCTCAGTTTTAATTTGTCTAAGCATGGCACATCTTTCCGAGCTCGGTATGAAGAGGCACACCAGAATCTCAACTCGACTTTATTAAGACTAATTAGACTTTAGGACTGATCACACTAAAATAGCAGGCTGAGGTTTGCACGTCCGGTCTGTAACTAATTGGTTCAGCAAACGTCCGTCCCGGTTGATTTGTGAAGCAGCAGAATGGTTCCAGAAAACCCGACAGCAGAGTTCTGTATTGCCTTGAAACACAAACCCCTCCAGTAAAACGTTATTGGTAGAGCTAAGTGAAATTGTACTCGTATGTTACAGGTAAACTTTGTTACGCTGAACTTACATTCAGCAGGATATAGACTTTAATCACACTTACAAGCACATATATGTTATGTGCAAATGGGCAAGGCGCACGTTAGATTTACTTCTTTATATCATAAGTTTATTTATCCCAATTGTAACTGCATTTATAAAGCATGGCATAATGACCACCAGGATAACAAATAGTGTATCGTTAAAGCCATGTATTGTCTTCTCTGCCATAGAGATTACTGCTGCTGCCACTGCTTAGCTTTGACACGGCGCTGCAACAATTGGACGCATGCTACCAGCTGTCTTAAACCCTTTAGTGCAAGAGAAAAAGAGAGAAATCGATTAGTGAGATGACAAATGACAACTACTATTGTAGTAAGACTGTCCCAAAGGGTGCAGTTGTTTTTTCAGCGTAAAGCAAAAACAGAATGGATGAAGCGGTTTGTATTTGTCTGCCGCAATCTTATCAAGCCAGAAGACATAAGACACTTTCAGAAGTAGTATGCTGCATCCTGCCGTGAGCACAGTGCTCAGCAAAATATTTTTGAAACACCTGCGCATATGGCCACACAATTACAACCTAACAAAAGCCTCAGCTCCTCCCATGGTCATCGCTGTCTTTCCCACAGTGAATTCACATAATTGCTCCATCCAATAGCGCTCCATCTAACGACAACAGGCACTTCTCGAATATTTCAGATAAATGGGTTTTTCATGCATACACAGGTTTGTGCAAGTGGTCTTGGAACCGAAACCTGAATGACCGGGTTAATTTCGTCACATATTCGGACATTTTCGCTCAGCCAAACATAATATTTTAGTTAGTGCTGCGGAGGAGGAGAAAGGGATTCACCAGAGGGACGCTCTTAGTTTAGAGTTCAAGTGCTGATCAAACTGTTCATCCTGAGCCTGTTGGACTGTTTTCGCTGTGCTAGCTTTTTGCCTGCTGCCCAATGATGATAAACCTCCTTCAAAGCAGAGGAAGGGTGCTGGGTCACATTGCGGTGCAGATTGAGAGGGCACAAGGTGATGTTGGAAACAAACATTCTGATAGTGCCCTTATGAGTACTAAAATCAAACCCATAACTTCTAATATGCGTAGTACTCACATTAGCCGAGCAGAAGTACTTATGGTTCCAGCGGAAACAAGCCAGCAAGTGAGGGGCAGGCACGCCGTAGTTTTTGTGGTCGGCACCTACACTTTCTAAGCTTGTAACTGACAATAGCCATTTTTGAGTGCATATAAATCAATGGCCAAAATACTCCATTAAAGCAGAGTGATAGGTTCCCGGCGCAAAGCCATTGTTCTAAAAGCGTGAGCTGCAACTCACGTGCCAGGTGGCCGGCTAAAACGGAATCCCAGGAGCAGCCGACGGCCCCAGACATAGGCCCAGGAGTCGAGAAGCTTGGATCTGCCCGGCACTTGCGCTACTTGCTCCGCTTGCTCCAATGGGTGCTGCTCCATCGGAAGCACGGGGACTAGCCTTGAGTCTCTGACAGGATCACCGTTGGTGGCCGATGACGGCTGAGTGTTCTCGTGCAGCAGTGCCTCCGCCTGTTCCCGCGCTCTTCTTAGCTTCTCGAGCGCTGCTTGACTGGCCTGCACGTTTAAAGTGAAACGCGAGCCCTCAGCAGTTACGTCATGGGGGACGATGTGCACAGTGACTTTGCAATGAATGAAATGGTCAAGTTAACGCTTGTGAGCACCTGTTGTACTTTCATTGCTTGGTGGATGTTAGCGTGAAAAAGGTCATAATAAGGAGACCTTGCTCTATTGCAGGAGTCCCAAGCTCACTACAGCTGGCGGGCCTCTGTTAGAAAATTTGATCGCGCTAGGGTCAAGAAAGTAAAGAAAGTGGGAGCTGGAGGGGTTGAGTGAAATGTCTAATAATGATGCCGTTTGAAAGAAAACGGTCCTCCCCAATTTCATTAGTGGGCAATTTTGAATGGCAATCAATAAGCCCTCAAGACTAGAGAAACATCGATACCAAACACCCAATCAAGTGAATTATGGATCCTGATTCTGAAATATAGTTTTTGTTCCATGATTACGGGCCAACACACGGTGACTGCGCAGCATGCCTTAGGAAAAATATACTATAAACGCAGTAATGTAGAGGCCATGGGCCACTTAGTACAAAAGGTGCATGGGTCGCGTGTTTAAGATCACTGCTCTATCAGGAAAATTGACTCGTATGAAGCTTTGCGTGTACTTGACGTATTACTTTTTTTATTTCTATTGTACCGCATAATGCTTTTCCTCAACTGTTTCCTTTATCCATGCTGGGAATTGGACCTTCATCCACATGCTCAACAGTGGAACTCATCCACATGCTCAACTTCATCCACATGCTCAACAGAAATAACCACAGTCAGTGATTGTATCTCGGCAACAACAAAAAGTGGCTCCGTGAAATGTCACATCATCTCGATAAAGGATGACATTTCCATACCAGAAACAGCTGATTGTCAACAAGTCTACGATCAAGAGGTTATCAATTATCGGGGAATGGTGCATTGACTGGCGCAGCTTCGATGGCTGCATTTGTGTATGTTTACTGACACCAGGTTTTTTGAATAAAATGCCGTTTCCAATATCTAAGCATTGTAACAGACTCACTTAAAATTTTTTGATGATAATTGTGTTACCCATTTGAATTGTGAAAGGCCAATGGTTGCTTGTACAGCAGTGCTATGCGTATGCTTGTTTTGCCATTTTTTTTCTGCCATCATTTTTCTGCCAATTAGAGAGTAAAAAATGCACACTTATCGAGTTTTTCGATACACCTCATTTGATTTCAAGCATCAAACTTTTATTATCCGTGGCTCTGCGTTTATGCTAAAACATGCATTTCCACAACCTTTGTGATGCCAGGTGGCCACGACAAGACTTAGTGTGTGGACGTTTGCAAAGGACCAGAAGGGATTGAGATTGACTCCCAGCCAACGTTGGCCTTTGCTGTCCCCCCTGGCCTTCCCAAGGATGTCATGTGTGCGATCTATAACGGGAAGCTACTGTGTAAGTGTATTATACTTGTCTTTATTGTCATGGCCACCGGATAAAAAAAGTGGAACAACATGAGGTATGCGGACAACTACCACAATGAAGAAAAAAAGTGTTAGTGAATAATCAAAGTCAACAAATAACATTCGAAACATCATAATAGATCGTGAGAATCTAAAAACAACAATGAGCTCAAGGCCTACAGTCAATTTCTAAACTTATTTAAACAAATGAAGCTCCCCCTTAAAACAGATGTGCTGAGATACGCTAAGTCCTGCCAACTGAACCCTAGGGAAACTCTGAACTCCACAGTATCACGGCATAACATGCTCCGCGCTCTGAAAACCATACCCTGTGATGAGAATGCCTTCTTAGGATCAAAATGATCATGCAGAACCTTATACTTCACCGCTTTCTCGATTCCTTTGTGCTTAAGCACCCCCTCATTCACGTCCCAGACAACCGCCAGGTCGATCACCAACACCTGGTTGCCAGACTCAACAACCAAGTCAGGCTTGAGCCTGACGCCATTTCTAGTTGTAAAACACGGCTCCTCACGAACCGTGATGGTCGGATTTCTTTTCATTATCAACCTGCCAACCTGCCTGGCTACACAGTTGTGGCGTTCCGTGCGAGAAAGGTGTACAGACTGTCACTCTTGACAGATATGGAAGGCTGCCTCGGGCTTCTCATTACACCGACGGCATAGTCACGAAGCGGGATGCAAACTTTGTTTGTTGGTTAATGCTCCCGTAGTGTAAAGGTTAGTTCGCAGTTTCAGCACCCTTATTCTGTACTGGTCTTTCAAGAGTTTAGAGTCGTGGCATAGCCACTTATTAGCTAAAGCCTGATCTTGGTGAGCTAGGAAGTCTCTGTTGTTGCAATTTGCTTTCAAACGCAACCACCATTTTTGCGAACCTCTTCGAAGAGCGGCATTAACGTCAGAGGCTGCCGTTATGCCTGAAGGAACTTCAAATAATGCTGAGATGCAAGAGACATTCTTATGAAACACTGTATTAAATAGGCAGTCCACGAAGGGACTACCCAAACGAATAAGTCTAACCAGACTTTTAAAGTGAAGAGCCTGTGCAACCCTCTGAAGTTGAATGATTCCTAGACCCCCAGATTTGGCTGGAAGCCAGACATGCAAATTTGGAAACTTCCCGCGCAATCGCAAAGCCTGTTTAATCCACTTACGGAGTAGGCTGTCAAGTCTTGCTGATTCCGAAGAAACATCCAAAATGTTTGAGGAGCCATATAGGAATATGGGCACGACCAATTGTCTAAGGCAGTGAAGCTTTCGAAAAGGTTTCAGAGAAGCCTTGGCAAGTAGTTCAAGGAGTATAAAACCCTTGTCGGAGTTAACAAGGGTTCTTGTTAACATACAGGTTAAGACCTAAATACCTGACTGTCTCATCTCTATCTTTAGGAGATAACAGATGACCTGAAATTGTCAAGGGGGGGATAGTTTAATTTAACATTTGCTCTGATAGCAAGGCTGCCATACAAAATATTGGGACTTTAAGGGGTTGATTCGCAAATTAACGTTACCAAGATATACTACTATTCGATCGAACGAAAGTTGAAGTCCCTCAAGAGTGTCGGACATCAACAACATATCATCTGCAAAGGCCATAGCTGCCAGTGATACACCTCCGAGAGGGGCCCCAACCCCTAAGTCATTTAGCTTGTACAGGAGAGGATCCAAAATGCAGTTAAAAAGGAAAGGAGACAAGGGGTCTCCTTGCTTAATTGCTTGTCTTAACGATACCCATTTGCTGTCTGTTTCTCCAATGGAGTAGGTGGTGGTGTACTTAAAGTATAACAGTTTAATGAGTTTTAGAAAATGCATTGAGACCTTTCGCGCTTCAAGAGCCCTAAAGATAGCAGAGTGCGAGACTGAATCGAAGGCCTTGCGTAAGTCAAGGCTCACACAGAAGAATGGTTCGTATTTAAGTTTCATGGTGCGCATGATAGCCTGCAGGACAAGAAGATTAGAGGACGAGCTGCAGTCCTTAGCAAAGCCGGATTGAAATTAGCGAAAATGGTTGGTGGCGGCGCTTATACCCGTGACACACGGGCAAAAGTAAAGTACTTTGAAGTAAACCCCTTTTGTCGCCTAAGGGGACCCCTTTTGTCGCCTAAAGGAGTGGCGCTGATGACACACGGCACCGGACTACTGCTTTAGGCGGTGCCTCAGAAGAACGCTGCAGAAAAAATGGCGCTGTTTGTCGAAGCAGCAAGATTGGAAATATTAAAAAGAATCTGCGCGTGTACATCACATTCAGCGACGCCGCAGCATAAAACCGTTTTTTTTTTATTGTCTGGTGGCTTATAATGCCCATACCTGTCCTTTTCTTTCGCTTTTTGCGTTTTTAGCAGCAGCCTAAGTTCGTCTGGCAACTATAAACAGTCAGTGTTTTGCTGTTTTTGTTTTTTGTCGTGCTTTTTACTTGGCTGCGTCTAGTTGGGTCAGTGACGGCGTGCCGTGTTTAATCGGTCCGGCGATGTCTCAGCGCAGAGACAGAAATAAAGCAACAGTTGAGGTGGGCCTGACTCTTGCCGCCCTCGGCTCCATCGAAGATGAGCTAAACGCTGCGAAGGCAAGAGTGATGAGCCTCAAACAAAGACTCGTCATGAACAGCTTCATTTTGACTGCTTTCGCACTGTCCCCCCGAGCCATCAACCGCGAAAGGTGGGCCTATGTGCGCAACGAACGCTGGTTCGAAGACACATTGCCGTTATTAGGCGACGGCCACTTTAAGCAGTGTTTTCGAGTGAGCCCAGCCACCTTCCCTTTCATTTCGGACAGCCTACGCCCTTCGCTAGAGAGGGTCACAAGATACCACGTCGCCGACACAGCAACTGCCGCTGGCAACCCTAACATGATCGCGCTAGTGACGTAATGCAGGCGTTTGAGAGTATGGACAGACTATAGGCCTTCACTTTTTTGCGCTGAGAAAATGAAAACATTTTCTCAGCGCAAAAAAATACTGACAGGGCACCGCAGTGTTGCGACACGTTTTCTTCTATTGATAAATTATGCACACTGTATGCGAGAGTACTCCCTTCCTGCCAGAAAAGTAGATGCGGGATCTGCTTTTGCGAAAAGGATCTTTGCCGGAAAGGAGTTACTCCTTTGTCGTGTGTCACTGCGCCCGAACGCCTTTCCGAAAGATGTCCCCTTGTCTAAAGGACTTAAGGGTGCCGGTGTGTCAGGGGCATCAGCCTAGATAGCAAAAGTTTCGTGACCGAACGGAACAAAACTGGAGAAACAGAAAGCGGGTGAAAGTTGCCTAGACACTGAGGATTTGCCTTTTTAGGAATGAAAACAGTACGGCTCTGCTCATTTCCATGGAAACCAGGCTGAATATCAGCCAGTTATTGAAAACATGCTGTAGGATACTTCGGGGGTATATTTAGTGATTCGCCGACAAAAATGTGATCTGGACCAGGAGCTGACTTGGAAGAGAGCAGGCGAATAGCCACAGCTACCTCGCCTCCAGAAAACAAACTCTCGTGCATATCTGGAATAACAGAAGAAACAAGAGGTTCAGAGAGAAGAGCACAATAAGAGTTGAATACTTTATCGAACTCGTTGTGTAAGTCTGAAAAAGAGCATAGAGTAGTGTCTCCGATCAACAAGTGATCCGCAAGAACTTTAGGGCCTAAGTGATATAGCCGCTGGTGTTTGACATACTGCGAACGTTTACGCTGACTACTGTTTTGACTAGCTGGCTGACTAGATTTTGTTTGCTTTTCTTTGTAGTTTTAGCTTTCTGTTTCACCCCAAACACATTATAAATGGTTCTCAAGTCGTCAGTAGACGTAGGACCTGAAACAAGTGCAGAAACTATAGCCTCATTGGAAACACCCAATTCAGTAAGGACATACACATCTCTGAAGCAGGGAGTTCATGAGGAGTAGGAGACACTGAACCACAGAATGAAGATAATGTAGCAGGGTTAATGGTGTGTGAATTGAGAAGTTCTAAAACGTTCTGGTAGCGAGTGGTAGGATGAACTTGAGAAATACTTGAAACAATATGACTGCCGAAAACTGCATGGAGTGCTTCATTGATTCTTTTATGGCCCCCAAACTATAGTTTCCTCTTCTCCAAAGCGATTGACTCAGAATCTGCCCATCTGCAGTGGGAATATTCCGGGCCCTCAATGTAGTGTTCACTGTACAAACTAGTATGAGTAACCTGAATCTTTTCAAGGGCTTCATGGTATTTAGGCAGCTTGTGCATTTTCTCTATTGCCTCTCTAGAACGGTGAGTAAATTTGGTTGCTAAGAGATCATTAACCAAGTAGACCTCCCCAAGGGCTAACTCTGTGTAGGCTGATGCCTCGACCTACGTATCAGACCATTGTTCCTGTGTGAGATTCGCATATCTCCTCGTGCTAGGTCTGAGCAAGTGAACTGAAGCAAGTTGCGGAAGAGCCGCACTTTCATTATGAACAACTGGTTCAACGACCAATTGGTCTTCATTGTCAAGTGCCTCATTAACGCTCCCAGCAATGTCCAGAGATGCACGAGCAGGCACATGAATCGGAGATACATTAGCAGGCCCTAAACAGGGCTGAACAGGAACTTATTCATGAGGGGGAGAAGTATAATCATTTGAAAAAAAACATGCTTAGATTCCTATAAATCTACACAGGAAGCTGTGTAGCTTCCAGCTAGGTCCCAGAATTTCATTAGAGTTGGCAAAACAATAGAACTTGTTTGAGTGACCCCGATGCCACGTGACCGCAAAAGCCACTCACGCCAGAGTAGTGCTGCAGTAGATCGACAAGGACCTGTGAGGCCTGGTTACCGGCTGCTGCCGCTCCCTCATCTCCTTCATGTTGCACTGCGAAGCGGCTTGGCTGAAGGCAGCGGATGTGGCTATTCCCCGGCTCCCAGGCTACGACTTGCTCACTGCCTAAGCCCAACAAGTCCCCGCAGCAGATCTCAGGGCCTGGTTCGATGCAGTCACCCAACTGAAACACGAGTGCATGGGACCATCTTCACATGGCTCTGAGAAAAAGCGGCACAATCACATGATGAACATCACATAGGTTATAGAGTGACTTGTTGAACAAGTCGGTTCATTCTCACAGTAGCTTTCCGCGCTTGTCCGTCTCTCCTTTTTATTTCGCGCTACAAAAATAGTTTATAATTGAGCATGCTACTGAAGGAAACTCTAGCACCAGCATTGTCCGACAAGTGTTGTGAGTACAGGGCTTCATCTAACTTGGGAACAGTGGGTTTTACTGAAATCTGCATGACGATTTTCTTGTTGCACGGCAGTGATTTCAGCCATCCTTGTTGCTTTTAGCCTATCAAATTCAAGACCCATATTATAATCACTGAAAGTGAGTTCCTTTGCCAGAATATCAGGTAAATCTATTGACAAACTCAATTGAAAGTTTCAGTAGTCATCCATGCACTTTAATCGTCAACCACAAAGTGATACAAGCACAAAACACTAAAGCGTTCCACAGCTACCGTGTGTTGCCAGCACACAAACGCAGATGAGTCATGAACAACAGAAATTAAGCTGCAACATGGGCTAGAGTTCCTATGACAGTTAGTGAAACATTGGCTGAATAATGAAAAACGATAAAAATGAGAGCACTGACAACTTGGCCCATCCACATGGTTATTTGGTGTAGCATTAGTAGAAATAATGGAAGAGTTGTACATGTGCAGCTGTATCACTTTGTCGTGTCACTTAATCACTACAAGGGCATAATTACTACATTTCCAAGGACTCGTTTCGTTGTCTGACAAACCTTAACGAGAACCAGCTGATAATGAAGCCTATAAAATTATATAAGATGCTAATTTTACTGTTTTTAAGTGTATGGTAGTAATTGTGACACCTGAAAAAAGTCACGAGGACGAAAAGACCAACTGCCGCAGGCAGAGATTAAACCTATGACCTTTAGATTACGCGCCAGATGCTCTTACCAAAAGTGAACTACAGTGGCTCTCGTCCCCTAGTCCACTTATCAGGTATTCATGTGCATGCCAACCCTGAAAGCATTAGTCAGCACCACTCTTTCCCATTACGATGAGTGTGCAACTCTCTCTTAACTAGATGGTGTCCCATTGTACGTGAGCCTTTCATGACCGGACAGCAGACCAATAAGCCCTCACACACTGCCTGATGGCATCAACTCTTGGCTTCATTATCTGATAGTTTTCCTTAAGATTTTTTCCCAAACAGAGGAAACAAGTCTTCGAAAATTCTCTTCCTTCATTCACAGCGAGGGTCTCATTCTGGCAGAGTTAAGTGTTTTCGTTGAGCGCAGAATCGAGGGGTCAGCCGCTGCTGTTCCTCAGTTGGTAAGAGCATCGGGCAAGTAATTCGAAGGCCACAGAATCGGTTCCAGCCAACGGCAAGTTGTCTTTTCGTACGCTTTACTTTCTCCCTATCTACATTGCAAGCACTACAATACACTTAAAACAGTACAATTATTGCCCCCTAAACCTTTGTTAGCTTTATTATCTGCTGGTTTTCATCAACTACTAGGAAAAGGCATTCTGAGAAATAGAGGTAGGCACCAACATAAGCTTGTCAGACAAACTTGTGAGCAACATGTTAGCTGTTTTGGGACCTAGTTATGCTAACAGAACAAGGCGATACACTTGATTTCAATATTTCGTAAATATATTGCATTGTTAAGATGCATATACATGTCCTTTGTGAGGAAAGTGACACAGCCAGTCTACCTCAGTATCCACCACTTAGTACAAAGTCACTCACCTGGAACCTTCCTCTCGTTTCCTGAGCAATCACCGCACCACCACCAGAGTCGAACCAGACGAGCAGGTAGTCCAGGCCACCGCAAAAAAAGCTTCCTTGCAGCCTCTTGACGCTCGAAGAAGGCAGCTGGCAGCGATACCGGGGGCAACCGGATTCAATTACCAGCAATGAGCCAGATACGGTACACGCTACAGTCACATTGTCCCGAAACACCGTCTTTAGCCGGTCCCAAGGAGTGACCGGTGCTTCCCCATGTGACCAAGCAAGGGTGACTAGGCAAGCCGTCAGACTGGAGCTTTCATACAAGGAGCCCAGGAAAAGACTTGCTGGAAGTCGGGCAGTTCGATTTTCGGAAGTTGCAACGAAGTACGCGCCTTCCTTCAGTGCAAGGACGCAGAGAAGAATCCAAGACATCTCGGAGGAATCTCCGGAGATGGCCACCTGGCAGCTGGTACCAGAAAGAATGCCCTGGACTGGCTCTTGTTCGTCCAAGGTGATCATAACGGGACCACTGTCTGCTGCAAATTCAAAAGCAGAACCACGTGCTTCTCACCTCGCAGTAAGATCTCCATTTAGTCTAGGTGATCATCCCTATCTAAAAATGAATATGTCTATGGGGGAAAAAAAAAAAAAGGAAGGTAATAATTGGAAGCAACATGCACTTCTCATTTTCCATCTGATTCTTTACTGTATGAAAAAATGAATCCATAATACTAGTGAACACACCCTATTTGGAATAGTTGCCGGGCTTGAAATTGAAGAATTGAAGTCTAGCGGTTGTGGTATGCCATTCAGTGTAAACCACTACATGTTTTTGCTAGTACGATCAATTCAGTCAGTACCAACTAACTCAAATGAGTAGTCTAAAAGGACGTCTCCTACACTTACATAATTCCGACACTACACACATTATATTACACTGGTTACTTCATCTGGAAGTCTAATTGGATTATAGCAGCCAGCCAGTATCATTCTGGACGAATGGAACGTAGTTAACTTGCTTACTCTAAACTGTGTGGCCAACAGTGACAGGTTCATCAGCTTTGTTGGTGTATGTACTGATGTACTGTGGATACATTTTCTCGTACATAAGTTCTACCAAAGAAGGTTTTGATGATATTTCTTAAGACTTTGTGATTAGCCATGCAAGCAGAATTAGAATTATAAATTAACAATACGGTTAAAAAATGAGTGCTATCCTTCTGTGGCAATGAATGTGCGTGAGTTGTTTTCCCGAGT
Organism: Rhipicephalus microplus; assembly: GCF_043290135.1. NCBI lineage: Eukaryota > Metazoa > Arthropoda > Arachnida > Ixodida > Ixodidae > Rhipicephalus > Rhipicephalus microplus. The sequence goes on along the minus strand of NW_027464597.1, from coordinate 9,641,694 downwards.
TGAAACATGTGTATATTCTTGTGCAGTTAGTCACAAACGTAGAAAGTATGTCGGCACATATTTACACCGCTTCTCTTGATGCTTTCAACTTCCACAAGCAAATGAGTCGACACTTGCATTACAACACGATCGAAGAAAGGATCCACATTTCCCTGTACAGCAAGTACGAGCCATTACTTTACAATGACAGCGTTGTAGTAGAAGAAAACCTAATGCAGATATATCAAACGAATTGTTTGAATGCCATAGAAGCCAATAATACAGAAAAACAAAGAAAACTTTATGTTCTTCATGACATTCAGGCAATGAGCAACAACATACAATCGTGTCAGCACCTTTCAAATAGTGTGATCCATGCGTTCTGTATTCTTAAGAGTCTTTAATGGTGCAAGTTGATTTATCATACCATGGTAATGCTAAGCCAAAAAGGTCCTGAGTGTTAGATGTTCCTCTGTAGCGTCCTTAGGTGTGAAAGCACAAATGTGGTCAAATACGTATACTGAAGTCCACTTCCTTGGAAATAATGTCCTCGCCAAGTGGGCAGGTGCTTTTATGGGAGTATGCTTCAAAACCCTCAGTGACACTTTAAATGTGCTGTGTTGAACGGGAAAACAGAGCACACTTGCAGCAAATGAAAGAAAAAAACAGCCTTCCAAAGTATGATAGTTTCACACTGAATGATACACAAAAACAATGTTTTTTTTTTTTTTCAACAAGAAATCGGCTGCTTTCATACAAGCAATCAAAGCCTACTAACTGAGGCACATGCAGTCAAGGCACAATAAGGTGTGCTTAGGAAACTTGGGATAGGCAAAAGTCGGATGTATGCACTAAGGGACAAAGAAGGCAAAATAACTACCAATATGGATAGGATAGTTAAAATAGCGGAGGAGTTTTACAGAGATCTGTACAGTAGCCGAGACAACCACGACCTTAATACTATAAGAACTAGCAGTAACCCAGATGACACCCCACCAGTAATGATAGAAGAAGTCAGAAAAGCTTTCGAGAGCATGCAAAGAGGCAAAGCTGCTGGTGAGGATCAGGTAACATCAGATCTGCTGAAAGATGGAGGACAGATTGTATTAGAAAAACTATCCACCCTGTTTACGAGGTGTCTCCTGACGGGAAGGGTACCAGAGTCTTGGACGAACGCTAACATCATCTTAAAACATAAGAAAGGAGATGACAAGGACTTGAAGAATTACAGGCCGATCGGCTTGCTTTCTGTAGTATACAAGCTATTTACAAAGGTAATTGCTAACAGAGTAAAGAAAACATTAGAATTCAATCAACCAAAGGAACAAGCAGGATTTCGAACAGGCTACTCAACAATTGACCACATTCATACTATCAATCAGGTAATAGAGAAATGCTCAGAGTATAACCAACCACTATACATAGCCTTCATAGATTACGAGAAGGCGTTTGATTCAATAGAAATATCAGCCGTCATGCAGACACTGCGGAATCAGGGCGTAGATGAAGTATATATAAACATTCTGGAAGAAATCTACAGGGGATCAACTGCTACCATAGTGCTTCATAAAGAAAGCAACAGAATACCAATCAAGAAGGGTGTAAGGCAGGGGGACACAATCTCCCCAATGCTATTTACCGCGTGCTTACAGGAGGTTTTCAGAAGCCTAGAATGGGAACAGTTAGGGATAAGAGTTAATGGAGAATACCTTAGTAACATGCGCTTCGCCGATGACGTTGCATTGCTGAGCAACTCAGGGGACGAATTGCAACTCATGATTACGGAGTTAGACAAGGAGAGCAGAAAGGTGGGTCTTAAAGTTAATCTGCAGAAAACGAAAGTAATGTACAACAACCTCGGAAAGGAGCAGCGCTTCGAGATAGGTAATAGTGAACTTGAAGTTGTAAAAGACTATGTCTACTTAGGGCAGGTAATAACCGTAGAGCCTAACCATGAGATTGAAGTAACTAGAAGAATAAGAATGGGGTGGAGTACATTCGGCAAGCACTCTCAAATTATGACAGGTAGATTGCCACTATCCCTCAAGAGGAAGGTATATAACAGCTGTATCTTGCCGGTACTTAGCTACGGAGCAGAAACCTGGAGACTCGCAAAGAGGGTTCAGCTTAAATTGAGGACGACGCAGCGAGCAATGGAAAGAAAAACGGTAGGTGTAACCTTAAGAGACAAGAAGAGAGCAGAGTGGATTAGGGGACAAACGGGGGTTAAGGATATCATAGTTGAAATAAAGAAGAGGAAATGGACATGGGCCGGGCACGTAGCGCGTAGACAGGTTAACCGCTGGTCATTAAGGGTAACTAACTGGATTCCCAGAGAAGGGAAGCGGGTTAGGGGGAGACAGAAGGTTAGGTGGGCAGACGAGATTAAGAAGTTTGCGGGTATAAATTGGCAGCAGCAAGCACAGGACCGGGTTAACTGGCGGAACATGGGAGAGGCCTTTGTCCTGCAGTGGACGTAGTCAGGCTGCTGCTGATGATGATGACAGAATGCAATCAGATTGGAGTATTCTATTCTGCGAATAACACTCTGCTTGCGTCGTTTATATTCAGTAAACCACACTTTGGTCGTAGCGTACCCCATAAGCACACTTAACTTGTGCACTTATCATGCGTATGAATGGTGGTTCTATTTTGTGATTGGCACCATTAGGCTATCTCGCTGCCTCTCATGAACTGCATTGCATGCTGTATGGGCCTATGGCTACATACATGCATCGTGCACTACATATAGGTATTTTCATTACTTCTTGAAGCCTGTGTCGCAAGTACTGTTCGAAGTGCCAGATTTCATCATTGAAATAAAAAAAACAACTGTCTCACAACAAGACACGAATAGACTTTCAATGAACGCTAAGCAGCACGAGTTTGAAATTTTGAGGTAGTCGGCTGTCCATTCAATGAAGCTATAGCGCTGAAAAAAAAAACAAACAAAAAAACAGGGACCAAGCAAGCATACGTTCTGTTCTCTCCCTTGCCACCTGTTTTCAGCGCTATAGCTTCATTGACTTCATGGAACTTAGCAGCAGTTTTAAAGCTTTTACAACAGCCGATTACGAGCAAAAGGTGATGTTGTCTTCCGTATTCGCACGCACTTTGAAGTAGCGGCTCCAGCCGCAAGCGGCCAGGCGACAACTGAACCAACGTGGGGCCGTCGAGCACGGCGCATTGCGAGGCGTCGGCCGTCACGTCTCCGGCTTGGAACGCGCCGCTCTCTCCGTCCCAAACGTGCACCGAGTCCCCGGCACGCAGCACGAGCGTCTCGAGCCCGCTGGACCAGCAAGACACGCGCGCGAGTTCGCAATCGCGCCTGTTGTGGCCGGTTCCAGGCGCTGCTGCCACTACGTGGTTTTCCCCGGCTAGCACCGCTTCGTAAGCATCGCCCTTTTGGCCGTTGGCTCTGAAGCAGCGCACCAGGCAGCGGCCTTCGGACGTAGTCCGCGCGCACCACAGTTTGCCGCCGAACACCGTCGGCGTTGACTCGAAGCCGCCGCCGCCGCCTGACATCGGTTGGCCGCAGCGAAGAAGCGACGTGGCGGGCTAAGGACCCGATCAGCCCCCGCCACGGTAATTCAGCGATGTTCGTCAATTTCGTGCGCTTTCGTGTTTCGAAGAGTTCTGTTATTCCTTTCTCTATAAGTTTTGTACTCACCGCCATTACCTAGATGCGAAACTGCGCATGAAAAGGTAGTGCTGTGGTTTATGACTGCCAAAGCCAATGTGCCAAAAATACAAATTTTGTTATAAAATCTTAATTAGGTCAGTTAAAACATACATATATGCATACTTATATTTTTTTAATATTTACTTTAAACCAAACATTCTTTTCGAAGTTTTGTTTCGAGGCAATGCAAGTCGAAGCTGCAGCCAAAAGCAAATCAAAATTGTAATCGATTTAACAAAATTACGTTCAGCGTTGGGATAGTCGGGAAGTGGCCGGGTGAGTGCATCTTCTCTCATTTACGAATGCTTCTCGCATCTTGCACAAACACAAATGTAAAAGCGCATTCTAACTAGAAAAATTACGGCTAAATATTAAGCTCCTGCTCGTGCGGCGTCGGTTACCCCCATCGGTGTGCTGTACCGCGCAAGGTGTGGCCGTTGACCGTGTTTTTTAAAAAATGTCTTTCGGTGTCTTCGACAGGACTTCGAGTTCAAAGAGAGGGCTGGTTGCTTCTTGAACCGCTGCGGGCATGTTCGCAGGCAACTCACCGGGGACACTGCAGCAACGTGAGTTGTCAACTGTATCATTTCTGGGGTGCCACTGCGGACCACATTCTGGACATCATGGAAAAGGATAGGCATGCGGCCGGAATTTTGTGCTCAGAAACGGCACTTAGCATCAGCAGTTTAGCGCAATGGCCCCTGCTGGATACTTGGTGCAGATGACTGAAGCGCAAAAAAAAAAAAAAAAATCGCGAAACAGGAGGAGCAGAAAAAAAAAAAAAAACAGCGTCAAGTGTGCACCAACTTGCCCCCCAAAAAGTTCTTTTGTCCCCTGCTGGAACTGTGAATTTCGGCACATTTCTCCGGTGACTGTACTAACTCGTCTTGCGCCTTTTCTTGCTGAAGCGTTGGTAGCTACGCTGGACTGAAATTTATGCATGCATTGTGATGTAAACGACAGCTCAAACTTGTAAGTTGGTAGTGAAGGGGCAAATGCGAACGAACTCCACGTCCCTGCCCCGACCGTGACAACTTTCAAAACGTTCACCCCTATACGACATTAATTGTAGGCATCTGAATTGACATGCTGATCGCGATAATGCCCATAAAGTGAACTGCAACTAAACAAATGCAAGAAGTGAAATTGATGGGGAAGCCTAGCAGTATAAATAGATGAACACCACTGCAGAAGCAGGCCCACAACGGAAAATTGTTGAAACTGCAAAACGTGCACACATTTTTTCAGGAGATGGACATTTCCCCGTGGTAAAATGGCATGCACGTAGAAAATGTTGAGCAAACTAAGTAACCTAGGTAACAACGTTAGGGACCACAGATGGTTTCAGGCAGCCAATTGTAGCATAATACATGTTTTTTTAATATGTAATGCTGTTTATTACAGTTTGCCACCCTGTGTGCACTACTGTCTTCTTTCCTAGCCCCCAAATTGTCAAACATGTCACCTGTCACTACAGGCAGGTTGTAGAGCTGAGGTCTAGCCAAAAACATAACTGAAAACTTCTAATCATTATGCATACCTGCTTTGCACAACTAGAAACATACAGAGATGTGTTTCTGTAACCGAAGATTCCAAAAGATGATTCGTTTCAAATGAGAACAGGAGCAAAACTGCTACTCAGCCTAGTTGGAATGAATTCATCTTTTGGGGGCCACATTGTGCAAGACAAGGACGTAGGCGGGAGAATAAAGTGGTGCAATCTAACTAGTTTATTTTTGGAAGATACATTTGCTTTAGTAACTGAGGGTCCCGTTGCAGTCTTGTACTTTGGGACCCTCTTCTGTATATTTTACTCCCTGTAACTTACTTTATGACATGATAATAAACTGATTGATTGAACCAGCATTATCTGCGCGATCTCGTCAAAAATGCACATGACTCGCGGATATTACAAGTATGTAGATCATTGCCTCACGAATGTGATAATCTGAGCCCCCCTTCCACCTCGTGACACCACACTGTAGATACTGCTCACAATCGGCCACCCTCATACACATGGCATGGACGTGCCCACAGTATGCTGCCGCTTCTCACATAGAAGATACATGGGAGTCCCTTCTGCATATCACTGACTCGGCACAGCAACACCGGGTAATCTCACGCGCATTGAAAGGCCGCGGTGTCCCAAGGGATCCCCGCTGATCTCCTCGAAGTAGCGTAACCGACCTCTCGGCCGGTCCCCTCTTTTGGGAGTAATAAAGTTTTGATCATCACCCCCCCCCCCCCCCCACGTGTTGTTATATGCACAAATGTGTATTTTTGACAACATTATGCAGATCATGTGGACTATTGAGCAGATGTATTTAAAAAAATAAACCAGTTGTTAGATTGTACCAGTTCGTTAATCTCCCATCTTTGTCCTTGTTTGTCTTGTGCGAAGTGGCTAAAATACTGCGAATATGTGTCTAACTAAGTGCGTGTTATTGGCCGAAATTCGTGATCTTTTGTAATTGAGATGCTGAAAGCATCCTGGGAGAGAGCGAGCATCTTTAGAACGTGTGCACCTTTAAACGTTGTCACTCGCGTTAAGCACTTCTGCATGTCTATAAGGCCACACACACTTTGGGCACACCATGTCAAAGCCTGCAACTGCTGTCAGGTGTTGCTCTGCAGAGCTGTGCCATCTGCACAGGCAGAGCTCTACACAGACTAGTACATAGATGTACACATGTGAGAGTACATACATTTGTTAGACTGCAATCGCTCATGCAAGGCAAGTTCTTGGGCTGCTGTTGGATGAATTCATTAATGTAGCATTGCTTCATCAGTGTGCATTTGTGGGCTTTGCAAAATAGGGGTAATCTTGCCAACTGGAGTACAAATTATTGCAGAGCTCGCTTCACAGAAATTCCGATGTTGGCATCCTCGGTTGTGAGCAAAAAATTGTTAAAGATCACTGAAAAATTCAAATTGATATAAATAAATGCTTAAAATATTGTATGTGTGAAAATCGTACCCCAGCCTTCTGAGAGCCCTGACCATGCTTGAAATCGCTTTGGGAAAAAAAATCTTCATGAATGTTTAGCAGTGCAAGGAGTGTCATTGCATGTGATATTTTGTGGCAGAAATGTAAAATTTCACAAGGTGTCAAAGCATACGAATGCCACAATGAGTGCGTGTGAAGGTCTGCCCGTAAAAGAGCAATCGGGGACTTTAATTGATCATCATTGGCAACAGCGTTGATGATTTTGATTACACAATGTATGACGCAGTTGACCATTTGCGAAAATCTGCCAGGCAGCTTTCCAAAAATGCACGTGCACAGACTGTTTTTTTCACTCCTAATTCCAGTGAAGGCACACGAGTATGACAAAATTACATTGTCCCCCCAAAATCAATATGGGGGTTGTCCCTTCCCGTATGAACCCTCAGCCTAGGATTGCATGGTGGATGAGGCATCTGCCCCGTCGTGGTGGTCTAGTGGCTAAGGCACTCGGCTGCTGATCCGCAGGTCGCTGGATTGAATTCCTACTGTGGCAGCTGCATTCTCGATGGAGGCAAAAACGCTGTAGGCTCGTGTGCTCAGATTTGGGTGAACGTTAAAGAACCCCAGGTGGTTGAAATTTTCAAAGCCCTTCAGTACGGCGTCTTGCTTAATCATATGGTGGTTTTGGGACATTAAGTCCCACATATCAATCAATCAAGTTCATTGGACAGTGATGACGGCGAGTTATCGCTACCTACTTTACACTTCCCTCAGTGCTTAGACACATGGGAATAGCAATCTGTTGCGAAATTCATAAAGCGCTCTTTCAACCGAACATTAATACACGGTTAGTCCCATGTTCATCTATCCACAAGAAAACGCAAATTCTTGAACTGCTGCACAGGCACTGGGGACAAACCTTGATCTATGTTTAATGTTGCAAACAGAAGTACAGGAATTGGGTGTTTTGGTCAATAAGATTTATTACTCTAGCACACTAAAAAAACATTTCCTGCGGGGCTGAAAACACAACGTTCACAACATGGCGCTGTGCGAGGTTCTTCGAATTATGCGATTCCTTTGTAGTGCAATAAGTATACAGAGGAATAGCAAGGCACTCCCACAGTGCTATGCCGATGTTCTAGTTGCTCTGTGATGAGTGCTATTGCGATGATATACGAAAAAGATGTAATTTCTAATTTTGAATTGTTCATCGATGCTACTTTGCTCAATGCTAATCCTGGGAACACATTTCATGGAGCGAACGAAGACTTCAGTAGTTGTAAAACAACAGAGCCATTGCTTGTGCCGTTGGAATGTTGCATGCAATGGGAGAACAATGTTGCATGCACTGTAGTTGATGACAAAAATATCCCGGCATGTTCAGCGCGTTGTTCGGAGAACATGCTGACATCTGTGGTCATCAGCATCTTCACTCGCTAAGCTGGTGTGTTCCGAGCTGTTCCAATAAGAGTAATCTGGCTTGTTAGTGATCATTAACATCTCATTAGGTGGGACAGGCCTACTTGTTGGCCAAGCCGTTTTTGCAAGTAAAACGGGAGTATGCAACATGTGGATCGTGACTAATTTGTGCACAAAAAAAAAAAGATTTAGAAAAGCATGCCACACCACCGTTTATGTTATCAATGCTATCATGACTACTGCTGTACATTTTGCTGTTCCACCAAAGGCATGGAAAGAAGTCTTTTTACCCTATGGGTGCAAGAATGAATGCCTCACTTGTCTGTGTGCAATTGTTGTAGCATCTTGTGCACTTTCATCCGTTTTGGGTGAGGTAAGGGGATCAGCTTGCTTTCGGATGAGACAACCACGTGTGAAGATCGCTTTTCATTGAAGACAAGCTCAATGTACACAGACAACAACAAAGTGCGCCTTACTCTTAAGCTATGTGTAATGCTCCCTCAGACGGAGTAGCATATGTTAGTGTACTATTGCCTAAGCCTTGATGACAGCAATCGGTCAGTCATTGTGTCTAAATTAGCTTTGTTTTGATGATGCTTGACGTGCTGGTGTCTGAATTGTTGATTGTTCCTTCAGTCATCCAGATTTCTAATTTGTCTATAAAAAAAAAAAGCACAGAGGGGTCAGTGAAAAGGAGCTGGCTTGATAAGTACCCGGGAATGAGGGGTTTTAAAATATGTTAAGATAGGGTTCCTCTGCTAGGCAATAATCGCTCGTATAAGTGTGCAAGTTATTGTGCGGGGGGCTAAACTTTCCGGCGGAAAACATGAATACTTCGGCCATTGTGCGAGGTACATTGCGTCTAGCTTGGCCATGTTTTGTTGTGGGTGTATGGAAGGCATTGAGAAAGCTGTACAATGCGTATCTCTACAGGGCATGTTGGTGCACTGTTGAGCGTGTTGAGTCTCATAAGACGGGGATTTGATAGTCACAATAGCAGGCCCCCAAATTGTCGGTTGTGGTGTAGCCCATAAAGCTCCTCCTTTCTTCATGAACTTTTGCTAATATACAAAGTTGGCGCTCGTCTTGCCACCTGATAGATAAGCAGTACACTTTGGCTTTCTATTTCTGATTTGCATCATTAATGCTGAGAACATTGTCACTCAGAAGTTCACATTTTTCGTATTGTTGGTTACCCAAAGTTTATATTGTTCTTCAGTGATGTTTGACGGAGATCATAGGGGACTGTAGGACTGACTCTGGTAATGCAGTGCATGAAACTCTTCCTTCTTTAACCTTCAGTAGCATCTGGAATGGGTAAGCCCTTGTCGCCTGATGAGTAGTTCACATTGGTTCTGTATAGTCTTCCACATTGTGTGATTAATGCTGGAAACATCGTTCATCCAGAAGTTCATTCGAGTCTCCTTTTGATTGTAGTCGGGGTTCTTCCTGTGGTCGTTTTAAAGACTGTAGGAATTACTTGTTACGTTGCGGGGGGGAAACTTGTGGCCTGCACTCAAATGGTTCGTTTAACAAAACAGCCGGCTGCACGTGGTGGTGCGCAGGCCCATCAGCCCGCCAACAGAAATGAGCAGCACGGTGAGCATTCAGCAGATTCTGGGCGAGGCGCGCCGCCTGGTGGGTCGTCTGCGTGAGCAAGACGGCAACGCCGACCGCCTGCTGACTCAGGCGCAGGCCATGAGCCAGGGCGTGGAGGCCATGCGCCAGTACCACGAGGAGCTTGCCCAGCTCAGCTGCGTGGCGGCGACGCCGCGGCCGCGCGCTGCACTTGTCCTCTCCATCCAGCAGGAGAACCGGCACATGCGTGAGCTGCAACAGGAGAATCGTGAGCTCGTCGCTGCCCTCAAGGAGCACCAGTCGGCCCTCGAGCTGATCATGGCCAAGTACCGGGAGCAGGCAAGCATGTGTGCACCACCACTAGGGGCTCATTCACACTGGTGATTGACAAGGAGCCGCGACCCTGCTGTGGTAGCTGAGCAGCTAAAGTATTGCATTGCTAAACTAGGGGATGGGGGTTTGTGTTTTGCTAATATGGATGGTACTTGTCCAATTTCTGCTTTGCTTGCGGGCACTTGTTCAGTTTCTGCTGAAGTTGAGGGCCCTTGATCACTTTCTGCTCAGCTTGAAGGCACCTATTCAGTTTCTGAGTTTGAGGCCATTTGTAAAGCTTATGCTGAGCCTGAGGGTGCTTGTTCAATTTCTGCTGAGCTTGAGGGCACTTGTGCAGTTTCTGCTGAGCTTGAGGGCACTTAATCAGTTTCTGCTGAGCTTGAGGGCACTTAATCAGTTTCTGCTGAGCTTGAGGGCACTTGTTCAGTTTCTACTGAGCTCGAGGGTACTTCAGTTTCTGCTGAGCTTGAAGGCACTTGTACAGTTTCTGCTGAGCTTGAAGGCACTTATACAGTTTCTGCTAAGCTTGAGGGCACTTGTTCAGTTTCTGCTGAGACTGAAGGCACTCGTACAGTTTCTGCTAAGCTTGAGGGCACTTGTTCAGTTTCTGCTGAGGCTGAAGGCACTTGTTCAGTTTCTGCTGAGCTCGAGGGTACTTCAGTTTCTGCTGAGCTCGAGGGTACTTCAGTTTCTGCTGAGCTTGAAGGCACTTGTACAGTTTCTGCTGAGCTTGAAGGCACTTGTACAGTTTCTGCTAAGCTTGAGGGCACTTGTTCAGTTTCTGCTGAGGTTGAAGGCACTTGTTCAGTTTCTGCTGAGGTTGAAGGCACTTGTTCAGTTTCTGCTGAGGTTGAAGGCACTTGTTCAGTTTCTGCAGAACTTGAGGGCCCTTGATCAGTTTCTGCTGAGCTTGAAGGCACTTGTTCAGTTTCTGCCGAGTTTGAGGGCGTTTGTAAAGTTTATGCTGAGCTTGAGGGCACATGTATAGTTTCTGCCGAGCTGGAGGACACGTGTATAGTTTCTACTAAGCTTGAGGGCACTTGTTCAGTTTCTGCTGAGCTTGAGGGCACTTGTTCAGCTTCTGCTGAGCTTGAGGGTAATTCAGTTTCTGCTGAGCTTGAAGAGGACACTTGTTCAGTTTCTGCTGAGTTTGAAGGTACTTGTTCAGTTTCTGCTGAGCTTGAAGGCACTTGTTCAGTTAATGCTGAGCTTGAGCACACGTGTTCCATTCCTGCCAACCCCAAGGACCTGGTTTAAGGAAGACCAAATGGAAAATGCCTGTTTACTTATATTAAGTTGCACATCAAAGAAACCTACATGCTCAAAATTGATATAAACTGTCCTCCGTGCGTGCGGCATGCTTCATGGTCGTATGGTGGTTTTGCCGCATGAAATTCCTCTACCAAGTTTGTAGGAGATAATAGGACCTGTAATGATTGAAACTTAAGAAGTACCTCAATGCAACGAATGTTCACGCTGGCGGGCGTGACCATTTCGTTGTATTGCCACATAGTTACAGCTTGCATGGCCATTCTCAGACTTAAAAAAGTGGTTGTGCAGCTCTTGAGCAGTGGTTTGATTCATAGGGTTGTGGCTGCAGTCATGGACGGAAAAATTTAGCACTGAAAGAATGACCATAAAGTCTTTTTGACTAATGTTATCATATGTGACTAGTCGCGTGGCCACCGAAATTCGCCAGTGTGAATGAGTCCATGTTAGGTTAGCTCTTGTTTTAAGGATGCTCATGACGGAGGCGTAGATCATTTGTACACCTTTAGCTAACATCATAAATTTCACAGGACGTAGTGATGATAGGCACAGCTTCCCTAGAGGTAGCTCATCACATTGATGCTGGCACCATCTTTTGGTTTGCTAGACAGCTTAGCTACTGCCATGTGACTGATGACTAGTGTACAGTAATGAGGCGCTGCTTATCTCTACAATGAGCTCAGCTTTTGTTAGGACTTTCTACACATTGCAAATATTTCATCTGCTTGCATAAGTCCAAGCTGGCTCAGGTTCTCAGTGATGAGTGATTTGGATAATTACTTCTAGCCTTGTGGACGAAACAATGTGTGATACTAGATGACAACAATGAATAAGTGTATGACAGGACATATATCTTATTCGTATCTGCTCTGTTAGTTTTGCTTGTAAGGCTAACTCGTACAGTTATCTGTTAGAGGACTAATCTGTGTTGACACAAGAATTTCCTTAGAGACCACATCATCTTCCGCAAAGATCGAGATGATGCAATCGCATCATCAGGTGGCGTTGCTATTATATTAGACAAATGCATAGCTTGTCAAGATTTGCAGATACAAACGGCCCTCGAAGCAGTGGCCATTCGTGCTGTTGTCTAAGGGAAACTTGCTACCATTTGCTCAGTGTACATTTCTCCTCATTATCAGCTGCAGAAACAAGAATTTCAGTCTTTTATGGATCAACTACCTGAACCATATATCATCCTTGGCGATTTTAATGCCCACAGCCCTTTGTGGGGTGACTCGAGGAGTGATGTGCGAGACCGCTTGATTGAGAGCTTTATTCTTTCCACAGATGCATGCATTTTAAATAAGAAAGAACCAACATTTTTTAGCCTGGCGAACAAAACGTATTCGTGCATTGATCTTAGCATTGTTTCATCTACACTTTTACCTGATTTTAATTGGGACGTTATTAAAAAACCCTATGGGAGTGATCACTTTCCCATATTACTGAAGACACCAAAAGAAAATGAATTTCTACCTCAGGCTTCAACTTGGAAGGTAGACAGAGCTGATTGGGAAAAGTATCAGAGTCTTAGTACTATATCGTGAGCCGAGATTTTCTCTCTAGGAATCGACTCTGCTGCTATGTATTTAACCGCTTTTATTATTGACGCTGCTTTAAAATGTATCCCCCAGAAAAGTTGTGGTCCCTGCAGACGTCGTGTCCCGTGGTGGAACGACGACTGCAGGAATGCTCGCAAAAAGCAGAATAAAGCGTGGTGTCTATTGCGTGACTATCCAACTGCAGAGAATCTGATCAATTTCAAACAAGTAAAGTCTCAAGGGCGAAGGACAGGCGGACAGGCTAGGAGGGAAAGCTGTCAGAAGTTTTTGTCAGGCATTAGTTCCTATACTGATGAAGTTAAGGTCTGGAACAGAGTGAATAGGATAAGAGGCCGACAGACGCACACACTCCCTCTAGTAGACACAGAGGGTGGCAGCCTTGAGGGTCAAGCAGACTCCCTAAAAGCATACTTTGAACACGTGTCCAGCTCATCGCATTATTCTGACACTTTCAAGCGATACAAAGAGAGAGTAGAAAGGCAAAAACTTGAACGTAATTGTGGAAAAAATGAGCCACAAAACAGACCCTTCCGCTTGGCTGAGTTGCAGGCAGCGCTAAACTGCTGCAGCAAATCAGCCCCAAGGCTGTTATCGTGTTATATATCGGATGCTTAACACTTACCTCAAGAAACACATAAAACTCTATTTGTCTCTATAACTCCATATGGGCTTCTGGCGAGATTCTCTCTGTGTGGAAAGAGGTTATAGTAATACCTATTCTTAAACAGGGCAAGGATCCATCTTCCGTATCGAGTTACCGACCTATTGCTCTTACTAGCTGACTCTGCAAATTAATTGAAAAGATGATAAACTGCCGAATATGAGATTTTTTGGAATCAAACAAACTTATCGACCAATATCGGTGCGGATTTCGAGAGGGTCGGTTCACCACAGACCATCTCATCCGCATAGAGGCGCAAATACGTGAAGCTTTCATTCATAAGCAGTTTTTTCTATCTCTCTTCCTTGACATGGACAAGGCATACAATACCACGTGCCGTTTTGGAATATTGAGAGACCCCTCAAATTTAGGTATACGAGGTAATACGCTAAGTGTAATAGAAAATGATCTGTCCAATCAGACATTTCATGTTTGAGTCGGCAATGTGTTGTCATGACCGTTCGTGCAAGAAATGGGAGTGCCCAGGGCGGTGTCCTCAGTTGTACTCTCTTTGTAGTCAAAATGAACTCCCTGCGATCGTGCATCCCACGTAACATCTTTTATTCGGCATACGTTGATGATCTACAGATAGGTTTTAAATCCTGTAATCTCTCGACATGCGAGCGCCAGGTTCAGCTCTGTGTTAACAAGGTCTGTAAATGGGCAGATGAGAACATTTTCAGTCTGAATCCACTAAAGAGCTCCTGTGTTCTGTTTTCTAGGAAGAGAGGCCTCTACCCTAATCCCCATATAGATTTGCAGGGTGAGCGAGTAGCTGTCAAGAGTGAACAAAAATTTTTAGGCATAATTCTAGACACGAAGCTCACGTTTATACCACACATTAAGTACATTAAGGAGAAATGCATGAAAGCAATGAACATCCTTAAGGTGCTGTCCCGCCCAAGTTGAGGCAGCGACAGAAAATGTCTGATGAGGCTCTACAAAAGCCTTATCCGCATGCGTCTAGACTATGGGGCGATAGTGTACCAGTCCGCAACACGAACGGCATTCAAAATGCTGGACTCTGTCCACCATCTAGGCATTCGCCTTTGTACGAGAGCTTTTCGTACAAGCCCTGTGGAAAGCCTTTACGCAGACTCATATGAATGGTCGCTACATATGCAAAGATTGTACCTATCTTTTACATATTTTTGAAGATAACCGCAAGGACCGACTACCCTACATACCCTGCTGTAAACGACACATCCAGCTCCCAGCTCTTTCAAAACTGACTTAAATTGAAACAGCCCTTCTCGCTGCGTGTTCGAGCACTAGCTGCGGACACGGGCGTCCCATTGCTCGAACACCGCGTAATGGCTTCTGCTACATGCGCCCCGCCATGGCACTGGCAGGTTATAAATTGTGACACATCTTTCATGATTGTGACAAAGCATGCCCCACCCCTACACTTTCAGGTGTACTTCTGCGAATTGGCACACAAATATACCTACTCTGAATTTTTCACTGATGCATCAAAGACTCGCATGGGCGTGTCCTACGCAGCGGTGGGCCCATCTTTTTTGGGTGCTGGTATTCTCCACCCCCACTCATGCATTTTTACAGCTGAAGGTTATGCAATACCGGCGACAGCAAAACACATTGAAGAATCAGAAATAAGTAATGCAGTCATATACACGGATTCATTAAGCATTGTAAAAACTTTAAAAGCCATCAGAAAGTACAAAAATCCTGTCATTGTTCTGCTACACTCTCTCCTCTGTGCCATTTACGCATCGAAACAGCATGTAGTAGTATGTTGGGTGCCAAGACACCGTGAAATTGAGAGAAACGTACTAGCAGATAAGCTCGCAACATCAGTTCATGCGAACACTCTGCAGTCATCTGTAGCTGTCCTCGTAATGTACTTGAGACCCTTTTTGAGAAAAAAAGCTGAGAGATTACTGGCAGCATACTTGGGACAAACAAGTACATAATAAATTACATTTAATCAAGCCTTACCTTGGTGACTGGCCACCAACATCACAAACACGCCGTACAAAAGTAGCACTCTGTCGGTTTCGTATCGGACACGCATATAGTACACACTCACACCTTCTGACCGGTGGTGATCCACCAATGTGTGAGAAATGTGGCGTATCCCTTAGTGTCCTACATATTTAGATACAGTGCAGTGAATAAGATCCCATTCGAAAAAAGCATTTTTTAACATACTATTGGGAACAAATGCCCCTTCACCCAGCGTTGTTCATCGGTAGAGATCCACTTTTCAAACATCATTCTTTATTCGCATTTTTAAAAGATGTTCGCAACTTCCACGTGATCTACCCTAGTAATCTGTAGAACAACCTATCACAAGAGGTTGTTGTTGCCATACATACATTACAAAGCACATGTTTTGCGGCCCTTGGAGACAAGGACCCCTGAGGGACATTCGTGCTCTATAATCTCTTTATAGCTTTATCATTAAAACCATTCACCACTAGTTTTCACTCTACACATTTCATGTCACTCTCATAATTTTATTCCCTATATGTTTGCCCGCCTTTAGAGTGAGGAATATTGGGCCCTTTTACAGCCACTCATCCTACCCATAGCCCAAATCTTTTGTCACATATACTGGCGCTCTTTGGCCATAACGTGGCCCTTGCGCCAAGAAACACTATATATCATCATCATGTCTGTCTCGATGTTGTGCAAATATCGATGCGAGCAACATTATACCTGTGTTCATTGCGTTAGCCAGCTGCAGTGGCTAGGATGTTCTTCTGATGAGGAAAGTATCGAGAGTTTCATTGCCAATTGCAGTAGCCAACTTTGATGGAAGCATAGTGTAAAGTGGTTGTGTATTTATATTGGACTCCTTTCTTGCATATTACTTTTGGAATTCCTTCAACCATCCATTCATCATCACAATAAATCAAATTTATGTGTGAAGGATAACGGCTATCGGTGCTATGGTTGGTCATTCTTTGTTAGTGGCAGTCTGGTTGAGGCGGGTGAAAATAGTAGTGGTTCAGAGAATGTCTTGAGTTGTCTCTGCACAAAGCCAATGCCGTTGTGGGGTGTCGTGTAGGTGGCACGGCTGGGCTCTGTGTGCCAGGCCGAGCAGCGCCTTGGCGAAGGTAACCAGGACTGCCACCACCTGGCCGACAAGATCTGCGAAATGGCCGAGGTGATGCGGCGGGCAGCGGAGATCGACGAGCTGTCTGGTACACGCCAGACAGAGACCGTTGTGCGTCTGTCGACTGAGAATGCCGTATTGCGGCAGCTGCTCGACATTGGTCGGCGTGCTGGCTCTGCTGGACTCGCTGATGTGGAAGTGCAAACCGATTCGGGAAGTGTAGCCAGCCCGGAATAAAATGCTTTTTTTGGTTTCTACATTTGCCTCTCTTATCTTTGGGTTGCCACTCGGCATGTAGGCTTAGTCTCAGAGTATGCTGTACTATTATAAGATTTCGTAAACTGCATGTTTGTGGAAGACTCTTGATAAAAGTTGTGTGCACTAAGCGTAATGGTAGATGCTGACTTCATGGATTATAATATTTACAGTACTCGTGGATTGAAATAATAAAATTTTAGACTTTTAGTGGTCAGATTGGCAGCAATGTGACATTCACCAGCTATTGCTCATAGCAGTCATTATAAAAATGTAATTTCAGTTTGAGTACTGTACAGTATTTGGGATGCACACAGTGACAATGATATTCTGTAGCTATACAACATCCCATGACAAAAAAAAGACCCCCCCCCCTCCTCCTTAAAATAGGCAAAAATGAGGTTCGGCATACTTGAAGCAAATTCTGAACTTCAGTATGGGGTGAAGCCCGTTCTTGCGGTATCATAGACTTCCCAAACAGAACGCCATAAACATGAATGACTCGTGACAATAGTTGTCACATGTCATGAGGCATCGAGCAAATAGTCTCAAAAGTAGCTTCTACCCCATCAGAGAAAAAGAAAAAGCTTTTAAAAAAATGTTTTTCATTCTGGAAAGTTTTTTTTAATCATGTAATTATTGCTGAAATTTTGTGCACTCAAAATTTGTGCATCTCTGAGTAAAGCACAGATTTAGTTTTTGAAGTAGTCTGCTGGGTAGTCTCCACTCTATTGCACATATGCCAGCGCATGAACAGTTCTCGTTGACTAATTCAACGTACGATTGGTTTTAATGTTCAACTATGCAGTCGATGACAAATGCGCCGTTAGAGAACTTGACAAGCGGTAAACCGCATTTGCCTGAAAAATGCAAATAAGGCCAGCAAATGCAACAAGTGGCTGGAAAACTCTTCATGCGACTCCACGAGATGGGAAGCCTGGACCCATTTATGAGCAGGACCGACAGCTCTGCTGATAACGTGCTTGTGACAACATATACAGTTGCATGTTGGTTTGGTGGTCGTCATGCCCTGTGCGCTGGAAAGCCCTTTGAGATTTCACATTTCATCCATGTTGTGTAGAAAGCAAACTGCACAGAATTTGTAATAAAACACCTGTAAAACTATGAAGCCCTTTATGTATAGAGGTGTTGATGTGAAATGGCACATGACAAAGGAGCAGGTCACGGGATCGAATCCGGGCTGCGGCGGCTGCATTTTCGATGGAGGCGGAAATGTTGTAGGCCCGTGTGCTCAGATTAGGGTGCACGTTAAAGAACCCCAGGTGGTCGAAATTTTTGGAGCCCTCCACTACGGCATCTCTCATAATCATATGGTGGTTTTGGGACGTTAAACCCCACAAATCGATCAAATCACATGACAAAGGAGTTTCCCCCTCCCTTCAAAGTTCTTTAGCGGGACAGCAGGTGCTGAATCTAGTTTTTGAACATAAAGGGTGTACTCTCGTGTACAGCACGTACAGACACTTCCACTGTTGAAGGAAACACCTGAGTGCACAGCATGTTCAGATTTCATGGTCTTACGGAAGCATAGTAGCTTAGATATGCATAAGACTACTGGGGGTTGAAAGTTCCCACTCCTCTTGACACACTGGGGGTATGCCTGCAGATTGTTTTCGTAACAACTTGCTGTTAGAGGGCCAGCAGTGTTGATGCTGTGCATTCGAGTGTTCCCTTTAACAGTGAACGGTTCATGATTAAACAAGCGCTAAAGATACACACACTCAGAGAGGACACAGACAAGCGCCTACTGTACAACTGTACAACTTGTGAATGCTCCTTGGGTGTCACCGTAATCCCCACTGGGGCTGTATTTTTCAAGTTTAAGTTAAACCGAAGCTTAGGCTTAAAACTGTAACGTGCGAGTTATTCTGTGGCTGTCGTGTTTTTTATTTGCTGCTGCATTGCACCATTGGCTGTTGAAAATGTCTAAACTGCATTCTCAAATGTATTTTCCTAAATATATCTAAAACTGTGGCAGTTAAGACATGCTCAGCTCCACAAACATTCCGAGCCCAAACTTGGAAGTTTGACATGTCTTCAGCCACTTTGCGCCAATAAGACTCTACAATCAATGAACCCACCTGAAGTGAAGCCATCTTTGTACATCTTATTATTTCTTAATAAGCTGTACAAAAAAGGATGTACAGGAGGAGATCCCGTAGTATACACTGAAATGGGACCTCCTATGAAACGTAAGCATAAGTATTTGATTGGCAACAGTGACAAAAATAATAGAATGGAAGGTTACAAAAAATGAACTACAGATACAATTAATCGACAATGCTCAAATCAACAATATGCAAATGAAAACTGTAAAATATTTTTATATATATCTGTATTTCAGACAACCTTATTTCAGACAAAGATAAATGATGCGTACATTTGTCCTGTCTAAGAGGTGTGACAAAAAGGCACGAGTGCCTGACTGAGTGTCTTATCCTTTCCTAGAGACACACAACTCAAGCATCAGTGACAGTTAGATAATCAAAAATACATATAAAAGATTACATATACTATACATCGTTAAGTAAAACATACAGGATTTTGATAGATATATACATTGTTCTATATACATATAAAACAAAGATTTTATAAGTATATGTTCTGTATAGACTGCAGCAAGGTAAAAAACTGAATTATTCTTGTATTGAAATGAGGTATCAAGTTAACTTTTTTTTCAGGCATTTCATGTGCATTGTTTCCTGTACCAAGTTTATTACGGTAGGATGATGATTTAAGAAATCTGCTATAGCATCAGATTGTTTTTGCATGCCATAGTTTGTTCGTATGAAACCTTTATCATATATAGTTTTTCTAGTTTCGTAAGCGAGTCTCTTTCCCAGGAATTGTCAATAAAAGCTGTCCTGACATGACATTATTTTCTGGAATATTGCAATGTCTAGCTTCTTTTCCAGTATGTGTTGCATTGTTAATATGGTATTTGCTTTAAAAAGTGGAGTGAGTTACATATGGCACATTTTCAATAACTTGCAAAATACGTTTTTGTAGAATATGCAGCTTTCTAAGATTGCTTTTTATTGTTGTTCTCCCCACAAGGAGGCAGTATTGTAAATGAGAATCAATTAGTGCATAATATAGCTGTATTTTAATCACCGGGGCAAAAGTTGCTTTGCTTTACTTATAATACCTATTGAACATGAGATGCGTCTTGTGAGGTTATTGACGTGAGGAGACCAGCTGAGGTTTTCTTCAAAAAGAACACCTAGAAATTTATGTATTCTTACACGCTCAATGTTCTCGCCACGAAATTTCAAAATGTACGTCATTCCCAATAGTCTTATTTCGGGAGCAAAAAATTGTATATTTAGTTTTTTTGGTATTTAGTTGAAGCTTATTTACATTTAGCCACTCAGCCTAATTATTGAGCCACTTACTAGCCTGAAATTCAAGCATATGTAGATGCTCTCCTGAAAAAAATACTATCGTGTTGTCGGCGTAAAGAATTATATCTGGCAGCAACGCAATATTCACTATATCATTTATATGTAATAAGAAAAGAAGTGGTTCAAGGATGGAACCCTGAGGAACATCGTATGTAATTTCCCCCAGATCTGATTTTGAATCATTGGTGTCAGTGTACTGGTAGTGGTTTGTCAAATAACTACGTATAAGGTCAAGAGCATAACATGATATAAATAGCGTAACATGATAAAGAAAAAAAAAAAGACTGAAAAGAGAATGACATGGCGAGGGAGAAACCGGTTAGGCATGAGTGTTGCATAACAAAAAAATGTTCAATTCATGGTGAAATTTTTGTGTTTTTTGAATTTGTAGTAGAAATGGCAATGTGCCCCGCCGCGGTGGTCTTGTGGCTAAGGTACTCGGCTGCTGACCAGCAGGGCGCGGGTTCGTATCCCGGCTGCGGCGGCTGCATTTCCGATGGAGGCGGAAATGTTGTAGGCCCGTGTGCTCAGATTTGGGTGCACGTTAAAGAACCGCAGGTGGTCTAAATTTCCGGAGCCCTCCACTACGGCGTCTCTCGTAATCATATAGTGGTTTTGGGACGTTAAACCCCACATATCATCATCAGAAATGGCAATGTATTCCATAATTATATGGCCGCAAAGTGAACTGTCTGTTTGACATAATTAGCCCGCACTTTGGGCAGAATGAAGTTATGCTGTGCAAAACGAATTGGGTTAGTATTTAGTAGAGATGATGAATGAATTCCTGATAATGATATTTGTTTATTAATTAGTTTGAAAAGAAAAGTGGTGAGATTGAATTTCACAAGGGTGGTAACATGGAGAATTTTATTTTCTTGTAGCAACTGTTTAGCATTGTGGGTGGGTGGACTAAACGTCATTAATCGAATTGCCTGGTTCTGAATGATTTGTACTGG
Organism: Rhipicephalus microplus; assembly: GCF_043290135.1. NCBI lineage: Eukaryota > Metazoa > Arthropoda > Arachnida > Ixodida > Ixodidae > Rhipicephalus > Rhipicephalus microplus. The sequence goes on along the minus strand of NW_027464597.1, from coordinate 9,620,537 downwards.
TTTTAGGTGAGTGGTGTACGTGTTACCCTATGAGGTTATGCAGTAATTCATGTGTGAGTGCACAAAGGTGAAATAATGTGAGAGCGAAACCGGGCGTGAAAAAATGGACGTGCTCTGATCATGATGCGTATTCTGTGAGATAACTTTTTTTTAAGATGTATTACATGGTTTTAAAATTTTAAATTATGGTCATTATTTAAGCCTAAGTAAACACATTATTCACTTGCCGTTAATGCATGGTTATCAATGAAAATGTGCAGAATGCACAGCGGTGATTTATTTTCTGGTGAGAACAAAAGAAATCTAGTTTGAGGGATTAATGGTAAGTCTATTAGTTTTACATCAACCTAACAAGTTGTGAAGGTTACTGTTAAGCTGGGTTACTACTGCTGATATATATTCATTAGAATTAATAATCCTAGTGTCATCAGCGTATCATATGCACTTAAAGAAGGCAAGACAATTGGACAGGTAATTATTATAAACTAAAAAGAGCAAGGGGCCCAAAATTGACTCCTGAGGTACACCTAGATTAGTAATTTTAGGTTTGGAATAAGCATTGCATATACTGACAACTTGATATCTGTCTCGTAAGTTGTCGCATAGTCTAGTTTAAGTAGTAGTAATAGGCTTTTATTCAGCCACAATTTATAAGCCAAGCATTTCGACCGCCTGTGCGACCAGTCGACGCTGTTCTTCTTCCCCTTCGGCGCCAATCCAGTCGAGCCAGGAGGAGATGGAGAGGGATGGGGGAGGGTAATAGTGTGGATTGATGAGCAGTTGGGCAGTAAAACAGGCACTGTGACAGGTCTGCATATGGGGAGGGACAATTAGGACAGCAGGGGTTAGATCTATATTTATAAATGTAAAGGCGAGAGGGTTTTATTAAGAATGTCATAATTGATGGTATTGAATGCCCGGGTAAAGCCTGCGAATATAGAACCTGCGATTTTACCATCATCGAGGGCTTTCAATAGTTGGTCAGTTAGAGATATAAGTGCTAAGTCAGTAGAATAACCTGATCTAAATCCAAATTAGTCTGTTGAAAGTACATTAAATTTGTTTAAATATTTTAACAGTTGTTTCTCAATTATTTTTTCAGTGACCTCGCTAAAAAAAGTAAAACACAGATCTATCTATAATTGGATACTAATGAGCGATCTCTTTTCTTAAAAACTAGAGTTATTCTACCTCGTTTGAGTTCCCGTGGAAAGCTGCCCGTTTTATACATGAGGTTGATAATGTGAGTCGTGACAAATGATACTGGTTTGCAAATTAATTTAATATGTCCCGGATGGATGTTATCTAACTCAGCACTGGTTATTCTTAAACTGCCAATTACTGATGCGACCTCATCAGGAGTAGTTGGAAACAGATATAATGATTGTGAAGCGTGTCGGGGGGCGTATAAGGTTTGGTGTGCATGCAGATTAGCATCAGAAAATGAGAAATCACCAAAAGCATCTGCAATCGTAAGTGGCGTAAGAAAAGTATTACGAATATGGGATATTATAGGATATATAAGCACTTTGTGTATGAAATCTTTTTCTATGCACCCACTGTGTGCCTTTTGTTGCGGGTGACTGGCGTTATACTATGAAGTCGTCATGGTAATCGCATGTTCTGATGCCTGTTGGCAATGTACACTTGTCCCACGCAATATTACGGCAATATTTCATGTTGTATCGTGAAGAACGTATACAGGACGTGTGTGTTTGTAAAGCATGAAAGTTACTTTCACTGCATTTGCAAGCAGATGAAGCTATTTCCACTGTTTTCTCAAGCAGAGGTGTGGCTGTGTGGTAGAACGCCAGCTTGCCACGCAAACGACCCGATTTCGATCCCCACTTAGACCCAGAATTTTTTATTATTCATTTCATTTGCATCTTTCTCGATTTTTCACTCACAACCGCCGACGGGGAATTTTCCTAAAACGAGCTCTTTATCACTATTGCGTCAAAAAGTTATACTTTTGATGTTGGTTCTGGAACACAGCATGTCGAACGACTCGTGGAACGTCATGGTGCCTTCACCAAAGTTATCGACTACTGTCACACGCAGCACAGTGAGGTCAAGTCGTATTGGCTACAGATCTCATTCTTTTTTGGCCAGAAGTTCACAAAAAGTAGTATAAACAAATTGTGCACACAAACGCAGGGACCACCGTTTAAGTGTATATACAACTGTCATAGTGAATGAAAAGGTATGAACATCGCATTGTCCAGCTTACCATTTTTTATATGTCCAACTCAACGCTGCCAAACTCTGATTAACAAGAACATGAAGTATATGTACTGTTTCTGTAATACTTTGAATGTAGTTTTCGGTTGCAAGTGGGTGGGAAAACAAATTGCTAGTTTTTCCAAGTCCTCTCTTGTGTCCCTACAATAAACATGGGAGATACACTTGGAACGATACTTTTTATTAGAGGGCATTAAAAAAATAAAAAAATAAACGAAAGAAAAGAAAAGGTATAAAAGAATGTTGACTTTCCTGCATTTCCTGTCAGTTCAGTTTGCAATACCGCCCCGCCGTGGTGGTATAGTGGTTAAGATATTCGGCTGCTGACCTGCAAGTGGCGGGATTGAACCCCGGCTGCGGTGGCTGCATTTTCTATGGAGGCAAATAATGCTGTAGGCCCGTCCACTTTGATTTGGGTGCACGTTAAGGAACCCCAGCTGGTCGAAATTTCTGGAGCCCTCCACTACGGCGTCTCTCATAACACTATGGTGGTTTTAGGACGTTAATTCTCATATATCAATCAATCAATCAGCTTGCAATGCTGTAGCGGAAGATGTTATTGTGGTGTTGTAACACCATGTTTGTACAGAAAAAAAACTAGGTGTCTGGATTTACTCAATTGCTTTTTTGTTTGACGAACTGGTGGTTCTTTTCTTCACGAATGAACACTGCCAGTCCATGACAGTGGGAATACGAAGTCTGGATATGCTGAACTTGTCTGTGGGCCATATAAATTTAGCTAGTTAACTTGAAAACAAATATGTTATCAGTTTTTGGTATATACTTGCTTCAGCAGTAAATAGAGGTATAATTTTTTTAATATTTAATTTTTCTGTTATGGGGCTTGAGATATGTGTAGGCTTGTATGAATATGCAAAGTTGAAGTGAATTGTAATTAGGACCAAATATTTTATAAGCCTTCAAAGTTTTAAAAAATTTGTGAGTCATTCTATTCTGTGAAGGCGAATGACCAGCAGAGCTATTTAGTGCATAACACAGCGGTGGCATGGTGGAGGCCAGTTTAGTATTGAAGACGAGCTTGTGAATGTTCTCATAACTTTCAGACAACTGTGCAGAGTTTGCCGCGAGACTCTGTTTTTGTTATGAACATTAAGCAATGTTAGCTCGCTAAGGCCATCGAGACAATAGCATTCTCCACCTCACGATATGCATCGTGTCAGGCTTTCTGCATCTGTTTGGTGTTTTGTGCCCCAATCTTCATTAGTTCTTGCTGCCTGTCAGTGCCGATAATGTTCCTGTTGCTGTTACTTTATTATTTCGTTACAGGCATGCTGATTTTCATGAGTCCCAACTAACCATACAAGGCAGTTTCATAGCTACTTCAGAGTAGGTATGCCCTGTTGACAGCAGCTGCTTTCGTTTGTCATTGTACTCTAGCAGGCACAGCTTTATTTTTTTTTAAAGCAGGCATCACTGCAAGACACAATGTGGAAAAACAAGTTTACAAAAGCTGTGTTCCAATTCTAGACAGCATCATAGTCTACGCTGACAGCTTAGATGACAGCATCGAGTCCATGTTGTCTGTAAAATGGAAACACATCTGGATGGCGTCAATGCAATGTGATGCCACCTTGAATCGAGAAGAGAAAGATAAGATTTAAAAAATATATATATGACATTATTTTTTCTTTGGTTATCTCATGTTCAAATCCCAAGAAATTCAATGTTACTCACATTAGCGTCTGGAGAAGCATCTGCTTGTGTGCAGACTACCATTCTAGCGAGATCTGAGTGATCTGAGCAATTCGCTGAGCCGCCATCTTTTTTTGGACAGCAAAGCAGCCTGCTTGTCTTGTCTAAAATGCTGTCATCTCGAAGCTTTCTGTTTAGCCGGCTATGTGATGATTGGAATGGTACTTAAAATGGCTGCTGTCTACTTAGCTGTCTATTTAACTGTCTAGGGAGAGTATTGGAACACACCCAAAGACTAAGCTTGCATTTACTCCTAAATTCGGCTTCTTTTCTGAATACCGATTCATCCCACCAGCAAAGATGTCTTTGCTGGTGCAATATAAGTAGGGCTCCGTGTATTCGGATTAATCTAAAAACTTTCACTAGGTTAGGGTTAGGGTTAGGGGGAGACAGAAGATTAGGTGAGCAGATGACATTAAGAAGTTTGCAGGTATAAATTGGCAGCAGCAAGCACAGGACCGGGTTGACTGGCGGAACATGGGAGAGGCCTTTGTCCTGCAGTGGACGTAGTCAGGCTGATGATGATGATGATGATTTCACTAAACACCCACCAGCAAAATTTCTTAAAACTTGGATTTATTCGGTAAACTATAATCAATTTAAAAGAGCGCTTTCAAAGCTGAGATTCATCATATGAATGGAGCGAACTTCCATCAGCGGCACAATATGTTTGCACCTGTTGAAACAAGTTTTGGAGTTGTAACACTAACGAACAAAAGTGTTTTGTATTCAAGTATCTGCACTTGTGTGCTTGTGTTTGTGTATTCAAACCTTCGAAACATCTAAAATACATTTAGTGTGTTTGCATTATTTTGTGTTGAGATGTAATTTCATCAAAGGTTTTGTAGTATTGAGAATGATAATATGGAAAGGTCCTTATTTTCCATTAAGGTGAGAGAGCATGCAACTTGCCTAGCTTCTGCCCCCCCCCCCCCCCCAAAGTACACTTGGGTGAATTCACAGCAGTGCAAAGCAGTATTACATCAGTGCAATGCAGCCTTATTAACAGGATAAGTAGAGAGCAAGGGATAAAAAAAAGGATAAAAAACAGAATCACCGGCAACAACGCATCACATTTTTATTGGAAATAATATTAATAAGAGCGCATTGGGCGACTTTTGATTTCAAATTAGATGCCAAATCTCCTCCCAAAAGCGAGTGCCGGAAAATACAGAAAGGTATTGTTGATGTTGGTCCTGGAACGCTGCACATTGAGTGATCGTCGAACGAGGTAGTGTCTCCAGCAGAGTGCTAGCTGTCCACTCAGGAAGCGTGTGCAAATGTGCACACTGTGTTTCAATCAATTTACAAATATTATCACGTGCCGCTGTAGTTAATGTGTACAATTGCGCGTGTTTTTTTATGCAGTAGTAAGGAATAATAGCTAAATTCAGGCTACTTTAATGCAAAAATAACTCAAAGGACGGTTGTAGCCAAATGTGGCTTCGAGGCGTCCACTGTCCTTATGAACAATGCCACTACGAATCCGGCAGCAAACAGCATTTCCATGCATACAACAGTGTCGCAGCTCACGTTTTTCCTCTAGGTAACAGTAGGAAACTCAGTTGCCTGAGTACTTGCCTATGTGTAGTTCTCTGCAGTGTTTACTCAGTTTCAAGCCCATGTGTGATTCTCCTTGCACAGTGGGCACGCCTAGTGGCACCACCGCTGGATGCCTGCCCAGCTTTCTGACGGGCCCTCCAACCGATGCCCGGAGCCCCGTGTCAGACCGGCTCGCTGCCCCAAGCCCACGGACCGATGGGATCTCGCGGCCACAGCAGGCGACGCCGCTGTCGGGCCCACCCAGAAACAGCCTTTTCCATGACACCAGCGTTCTCTCACCATCATCAGTGCGTAAAATGCTTGCTGACTCTTAGGCATGATCGATTCTTGGGGACAACTTTAAGGGGCTAAGCTCCTTGTGGTTTAGGGCAATTCCTCGTTCCTCTGGCATACCCAGTAGCATCTCCCTTATTGTATAATAGATAGCGCCATCTCATAGAGGTGGACAGACAGACGGACGGAGGTTTCGCCCCACTCATCATCATTCACTCTGTGGATATGCTGTGATCCTTTTTTTTTTTTTTTTGCCCATGCCGTGGAAGGTTAGCAAAATTTTTCCTCGCTCTAGTTGGTCCATGACTTATTAAGAAAAACATTGTAGTGTAAAACGACTCAAGGACCGACAGCTACATGAAACTGGTGCTTAGTGATGTTACAGTGCAAGAGTCATGCAGCTGTGTGTCCTTGTCTCGTTTTGTGCCAGGACTTTTTCTCTAGAAGCTGCAAGACAGAAATGCGTGCCTGCTTGTGCGGCAAGAAATAGCAAATTTGATTGATAATTTTCTGATTTGCACTGCGAAAATGAATACTGCTTTATTTTTTTTGAGGTAAGACAATTATGAGAAGTGGGCGGTGAAATAATGTTGCTGTCCACTTGACGAATTTTTTCCCCATTTTTTAGACAGCACCAAGATTTCTGCATGCCTATTTAGCACACGTCATGCTTAAGTAAACCCTGATGTGTGCTGGCCTGTGTGTGGCAGCAAACTTGCCATTTAGTTCTCCCAAGAAAAACATACTTGAAATGTGGCAATAAAGCATACGTTGAGTTGTTGAAATGTCCCTCTTCCAACCACATTTTTTTTCCGTACATGTGTTTTTGTAAGCGCGCTAACGCTGTGAACTGGCAAAACCACTACTAGAAGTAAGATCAGCTGCAAGCTACCAGACTTCTAGCGGAGTAATACGAATGTGTGCAATCCCCGCCTCTGTTGCCTTCGCTCTAATGTCGAGAAAAGTTCTCGCTGAGTCCTGGTGGCTGCTCACTGTGATGGCTGTTTACCATGGCACCTGTTACTTCAAGTTTGGTCGTACAGTGCCGGCTTGCCAGAATGACGACATTCGGTGATGTCAGTTGCGCTGCTTTGAGGGATCTACGCATGAACGCTAACATGTAAGCTCGAAACACTAAGGCGCAGCATAAAGCCTACATGTATGTGTCTTTTCTTCATTATTGTGCATGTGTGTGGCAATAGTTAGTGCAGCTTGTGGCCTCTAGCCACAGCTCCTCAGGGTTCTGGCAGCTCTCCTCATGTATGTAGTTCCATCTGCCTGTTGCTTCACGATTACATTGCTACTTTTAACGATTACATTGCAGGCAGGTTCCTGTGTTTCCACGAGACTACATAGTTACATAGTAACCCTTTTACTGCTGGCTTTTGCTGCACACTGCTGCACACTCTGTGCTATTTTTTTTATGCACATTATGTAAAAAATTTCACTTAGCAATGCAGTAGGATGCTGTTATGGGCATTTGAACATCTTTCTAGGGTATTATCTCATTAAAGTAGAAGTAGGAACATTACAACCAACTAATTAATGAAATATAAGTAATAATAAATACTTATGAAGTATTTCATTTACTGGGACGCTATTTGTCCATTTTATTAGGAGTTAAAATTAGTCGAGAGCTCTCGAATTTTTTTTCGGTTAAATAGTGCATGCGCATAGTACGCTGACGTGCCAAGGTCGCGCTGCTGAAACGTGGCCAAAGATACGCGAGCCGGCGCTGATGTGCGTGCTTGTGCCCCCTCTGTTGTGAAAAATGTCCCTACAAGTTATATTTGTTTGTTTGTTCTCTTCAATACACGGTGGGACACACAGTCGTTTTTTTTTTGCAAGAGTTGCCTTGGGAATGGCTTGGAGTGATTTAAAGATGCAAAATGATTATATTCATGATGGACAGGGCTTTCGCGTGTGTTGTTGCCCAAATTATTAAAGAATAGGCAGTGAAAGGATTAAATAGCCTCGCGTAGGTTTCTCCCTTGTCCTTCCTTAGACCCTCAGGTGGTTACAGTCTTGAAGCACTCTGTGCCATTGTTTTTCCCATTGTTCTTAAGTTCTGGTGCAGTAATTGGTGCAGCAAAGGTGAGGGTGGTGTTGGTTGTAGATGACAATGTTCGATGGTCTCAACACGACAGTGTGATGGACATGTGTTCAGTCCTTGAGGTAATGAACATGGCGGCTGCATTTCCGATGGAGGCGGAAATGTTGTAGGCCCGTGTGCTCAGATTTGGGTGCACGTTAAAGAACCCCAGGTGGTCTAAATTTCCGGAGCCCTCCACTACGGCGTCTCTCATAATCATATAGTGGTTTTGGGACGTTAAACCCCACAAATCAATCGAGGTAATGAACATGCTTATAATGAATTATCAGTCACAGCAAAGTAAACGAAGAACTGTCTTGCCACTGATACACTGCAACAAATATGCATATTTAATAAATTCTTTCTAGTATATAACGAAGCTATTGGTGTCACATGTCACTATATTGAGCAAATAAATAGGCGCGATCACAGGCACAAAGGACAGCTCATTTAAGTTGTCATTACTGCTGAAGCTTGAATGACCATTGAGAAGGGTTCCCATTGCTGTGACAACTGGGCCAAAGTGCGCCAAGCGAAATTTGCTGCGCCAACCAGATAAAATCAATGTAAGTTGCACCAAACTGACCCAAATCGTCGATCTCAGGGGTCCGCAACCTGTGGCCCCACAGGCCGCATGCGGCTCACAGGGCAGTTTTATGTGGCTCCCGGAACGACGTCAGAAATCTTGAAATCGCTAGACACTGTAATTGTGGCGATATTTAAATAACATTAATTAACATTTTAATTACCTGAGACAGTGGTCGAGTCTAATAAGAGAATTATTTACCTTCCTGCGGACAGGCCGTTGCCGCTTTAAAAAAAAATGGCCACCAGTACTTCTGCAGAGCAATGAAATTCAACCTTATTCTGCGGCGGGACCGCAACCATAGCTCCGATGAGCACAACTATAGCAGAAAGCTAGAGATATGTCACTGTTCACGACGGTGATTGCAGGGGTGTTAGTTCTGCATTAGTTTACTCGCATACGCCAACGCCATATATCTGTACTCTAATCACAAATGAAACCCGGTTGCAGCAAAGAATACCTTATTTACTTGAGTAATGAACACACTTTTTTTTTCTCGAAAAAAGGAGCAAAGTGGGGGGTACGTTTATTATGCGGGGTAGATTTTATGAAAACTTTTTCGGCACGAGCAAAAAATACTGTAATGCAAAAAAGAAGTTAGTCTTCTTAGCTTTTTGCATAGGCGTAGACTGTTTGGAAACAGGTTTTTTGTTGCACTTTACTCATCTTCGGTGGTTGATGGTGCTATCTTCTTCAAGCTCTCCCTGCGCAGCCCGCACACGCCATAAAAACGTTTTGCAGCCATCTTTTCTCATAATCGTTTAATCGCAACAGTGGCACCTACTGTGATCTTGTGGGGCACCCAGAAGTGTGCGCTATGACACACTTTGCCAACTTCACGGCAACCTCACACAAAGATGCTGTTGTCATTATAGCAAGTAATGAACATTGCAGCAAGCTACCCCCAAAACATCAAAACAAGCGGTCGATAACAAGATTAATGACAAAATACGGTCGCCACCTCACTTTCATATGTGAAGTTTCTGTATGCGCGGCGAACAAACAAGGCGAGTATCGGGGGTGCTACCATATTGTGTATATCTTCACAATCATTTTCTGGGTGACAAGCAATTTTTTCTCGTTTTGCAGAAACCTGAGACGCGATAGCAACGAATGACCCTTCGCGACAGCAAATCCTGTCGTCGTCGCTCGAAAATAGCGTGCACGTCATTGGACCATAAAGTTTTCTATTGGCAAGAAGCGATCGTCGGTCCACGCTGGCAGATTTGTGACCTTCGCTCACTCGTTCTTGCTCGCTGTGTGCTTATCAGCTGCGATGTCTCTACACTCGAATTCGTGAACCCTGCTGTGGCGCACAGATAAAGAAGACAGGGTACGTGCCACGTACAGATAGAAAGAAAAACAATAAGGCACGCGGCAATGGGCGAAGGGAGTGAGCCGAGGTAGCTGAGGGGGGTCGGCATAATAACGAAAAATCGGGAGAGATCCAAAGGGTAAGTAGGCGCCAACCGGGACTGCAGGGGATGAATGTAGGGGGTGCGTTTATTATGCGGGGAAAAAAATACAAGTTTTGATGACTGAAGTTGGGGTGCATTTATTATGCGAGTGCCCTCATTGCACGAGTAAATACAGTATTACACGTAGGCACAAAACCAATATGCAACAAGCACGACATATTGTTTATTTTGTAAAATAAAAGGGTGAGAGACAGCGAAAGGCCTCAAGTACTGGTTTGATAACCAGATTTTCGCGTTCCAAGGACATCTTGCTGCTGTTGAAGTTAGAATCCCATGTAACGACGATATCCAGGGCATGCAATGAAGTGCACATGCATGTACACTTGATTTCATGTTAGGAGCACCACTGTCAAGCAGTAGAGAGCTCACGTTCATTTCTCACGGTTCTTCGTGCTAAGTAGAACCTTGTTTTAATGAAGTGGGACATGACAAACTAATGGGTATAACAAAGCAATTGTAATTTCCTTAAAATTCTCATCGATGCCCATGTATTTAAAACCTCATTTTAACGAAGTGAAAATTTTCTCACAATGGATATAACATGCCATCCTTTGTGCACAACAAGCATGGATAATGGCTATAACAAACTAATGGGTATAATGAAGTAATTACAACTACCATTGAACTTTGTTATAACGAGGTTTGACGGTATACCTATGCTGAAGTGCTCCTAATAGTAAGATTACCTGCTCAATAACTAGATTTTGAATGCTGTAAAATGCTTCTAATAGCAAGATTACCTGCTCCAAAATACACCAGAACTAAAATTTTACTGCTCCAAAGTGCTCTTAATTGCAAGATTACCTTTTCCAGAATGCTCAAAAATTAAAATTTTAGTGCTCCAAAACTAAAATTTAACGCTCCAAAACTAATATTTTACTGCGCCAAAGTTCTCCAAAACTAAAATTTGACTTCTCCAAAAATTGCTCCAAATCGGCAGTTCCCTGTGGGATCACTGATTGAATGACCACTAAAAATGTATCAAGGTTTTGGTGTGAGCTTTTCTTAAATCTAGCTGTGAGTTTTTGGCATAGTGTGATGGACTATAAAGCAATTTTCAATTGATTTGTTTCTTTTTTTTTTCTTTTTTGCCTTCAGGTACAAGACACCTACTTCCAGAGTTCTCCAAGTAAGGGCTTCACAATTTCTTATGCAACCTTTCGGCAAAAATTTTTTGTTTTGAAATGCTTTACCCGAGTATTGTAGGGAAAAACAAAACTCACTCGTCTCACTCAAACTATCTCTTTCATGGGGCTCGCTCGGACTCAAACTTGCCTGAAATTCTCCTAAACTCATTTCTGACCCATGGGTTGGTTCGACTCTCTGTGAGTCCTCTCAACAGAAATTTTTTCTTTAGCGTGACTCTGCTTCACTATAAACGCTATTTTTTTGCATCAGTTCTGTTATTTCTTGGTTTTTGGCAGGCAACTGACTCACTGTCCATATTTAGTCTGCCTAAATGCTGTCAAGTTTTGGGCGTTTGTTATCTAGTGTGACTTGAAAATTCGCATATTATGCGAAATCTTCTCAGTAAAATTTTCTCAGAAGTTGTCTTCATTGATGCTCATATTTATAGTTCAGTTCAGACTAAAATGATTACTGTGAAAGTCTGAGACCATATGCAGGCTCTTGTTTGTGTAGGTGTGCTGCACGAGTCTAACACTGCGAATGTCTCTGGTCAGCTGGACACTCTGTTCAGTCCTGGGTAAGTTTGTGGAACATTCTATACAAGTTCACTATCTCTGAAGTTACCATGAAGGTTTTTTGAGGCTTTTGAAAATGGCTGCTAGCAGAAACAAAGGCAAATCCTTTTAAATTAACACTTAACTTCAACTTTTGTGAAAACAGGGATGAGGAACACATGTACACATACTTGATTGATACAATGGGTGCTGATTTACAAATTATATTCACAGTCATCTCCATTTCAAATATATGGTGTTGCTTTGCACTGATGTTAAATGCTGAATCGATTCGGACTGCTAAATATGGCGGAATTTTATTCATAAGATTCTGCTTACTATGTTTTTCAGCCTAATTTTCTAGTCAACACTACTCTTAACCAATCTCATTGGTTAATATGATTTTTTGAATACTTTGAAAACCGGAAAGGCGGCTTCTGTATGGTTAAGGAAAATCTGACAAGAATTAGAGGAGGAGGGGTGTCCCTTAAAGGGCTACTCACCAGGCCCCATACGGAAATTTCCGTTAGACAATGGAAGTTGTTGGGTGTCCGATGAGGAACATTTTGCCACAAAAATTTTTCGAATCGGTTCATCACGAGCGGAGAAAACAAGTTTTCTGAAGCGGCGCGAAACGAGGATGAGAGGAGGCGAGCTAGAAACCTTTGCCGCTCCTCCGTGTAGCCTTCGCAAGCCAAATCTCTTCCCCACCCTCTCCAGCATCCGACTATAAGGTGATGTACACATGACGTGCCTGAACAAGTCCAACCCCCGAGCATGCGAGCAGCGTTGCTTTGTTGACCAGCGTTATTTTGTGGTCTTCTGTCTGTTTCTGCAGGATGGTTTGGAAACGCTGGCTTATACGTGGTGGATTAGATGAGCACAATGAAAGCGCGAACGTGTAGGAGCGTTCCATAGCGGTCGTCTGCTTAATGCACTGACTGCGGGGACACGAAGGCATGTGAAACGCTGGCACATCAGCCTTGCATCTCGTAGCATTTCACGAAAAAAAATGAAAGAAAAACGCGAACAATTTTTTATTGTGCCTCATTATTTATTTCAAGTTTTATTAATCTCTTAAAGCAACAAGTGCATAAACTATGCATGTTGTGTTAAATAATTTTTGCCATGTCACGTGGTGTACTGTTGACAACGTCAAAGCAAAGTCGTCTACATAGAGGTCCAAGGTCATCGCATTGCCGTGTACGTAGGGCCATTGATAAGCCCACGTCATGCCCTCATTTTCTAGGCGTGCGCGGGCAGAGGAGGAGCAGCGTTCATCTTGAAATTTGACCCATTTCCACAGCGCGTAGCATTGAAAATTTTGGCAGACGTGATGATGAACGCCTCGTCTACGCATTGCGCTTGTCAGCTCAAAATTGTCAAACCTGGTGCATGGCCCTTTATATCGTTAATTCACCAGCAAATGTGAACCGCTGAGCCTCTTGACCTGTCAGTTCTTCAAGGTACAGCTAAACAGTTGCTATTGGTCACCACTCAAAAAGACAGTAGTGAAGAAATGTCTGACATCTGTCTAAGCCAGTACAATATAAGTTGTTGCACCTCACGGCAATGAATCATACAATTGCTGGGAATAGGCACGGCCTTATTTATCACTAAGTAGTATTTATTAGGCCCTCATCTAGCTGCTTTATGCAAAATTCATGCTGGAAACAAATTTTCCGCTGATTTGCATACAGAGGTAGCAGACGACGCTCCTTCACCAATCCCAAAGTGAAAGCAGCGCCGCCGCCGCGCGGGATATGGTAGGGGACGGCTGCGACCGCGCTCGCTTACCCAACTGACAATATGTAAAAATGTTGGTGGGGGTGTATGGAGGGACAGTGTTACACAGAGCTGCTTGGCATAAAAAAATGATGAATCGATGCAAGGGTTCACTTAACCTCGGAAGTGGGGTTTTGCGACAGTGCGAATTTTTCGATGAATTGTTTTCACAGCTTTGCACCTCTTCACGGCAGTGAAACCATGTTTATAGGAGATTACATACGAACTAATGTACATTTAAATAAATGCTTTCCTGGCTTCGCACTACTCCACTGCAGCGAAGCAACTTTTACAAAGTGGTGCATGTGGATTAATATACATTTATTTATTTGTTCCGAATACTTTGAAAATTTCAACAATTTACATTCGAATCTGAGCGAATTCGAATGCCGTAATACTTGTTAGAATATTCTCACAAGCCCACGTGTGAGGCCAGGAGTCGATTACTTGTCAAGCTTAGAGGGAACGCCCCGCCTGTATTTCAGCGCCGTTGGGGGAGGGGGGTTGCTGCGCCACTTGAGAAGCAAGTGTTAACTGTGATCATAATAGTGCTGGTGCACACTATCTTGATAGATCTAGCTAGATGGCTCGTGTGTGGTGGAGTGCTCTCACTGATCCGTGTTGATATGCGAGGCAGCATGAAAACCACTTTCCAGGAGCGACCGCAATCTCTTGCACTAGCGTTCTGTAGTTATGCAAGGTTGGACCCAAAAGAGTTAGCTCTTAGCCTTACTTCTTATACTATAATTGTTTCTATCGCATTCATTGCTTCACGCTTGCAGTGATACCGACCTTTTCTGCCAGCTTCATGTCACAATAGAGCTAACTTCTTGCTAACAAGGATTATACTGAAAACTAACTTAGAAATTTTATCAGATAAAATTATACTATAGGAAACCTAAGGTTTTAGGTACTCTATATGTGGTAGAAAGCATAGAGTTTCCTATAATTACAATAGAGAGAGCTCTGACGCTAGTGTCTATGGGAGCTGCAACGCATGCTCCAGCCAGCAAGGGAATGATGGGTAGTACACAAATTTGCCTAGCCTTCGTACTTTCGTCTCCATTTGGTTTCGCATGGCTTGAGCTGCTTTGTCACGAAACGACAATCGGCAAATGTCGAGCAGTTGTGCTTCATCACCTTAACCTTCTCGACTCAACAGTTCAAGTCGTAAAGTTCACCATGGTGTGTTCTCTTATTCAAAACAAAACCATAACACAGCAATAAACCAAGCCACAAGTGCGTCCAATGTCTCATTCCCATGGAGACTGAACTATTGCAGTGCCAGAGTCCTCTCTAGTTTAGAAAACTGTGGTGGAAAGATACGAAGGTCGGCTAAATATGAGAGAGGGCTCGGAATGCTAGTGAAAATTCAGCGTTTACTGCTGTGCAGTAAACGCTGGATTAACCAAGCCACAAGTGCAGTGGTTACTGTGGTGTTTACTGTGGCGTATCTGTAGTGTTTATGGCTGATGTCCTCTTTGCGCGTGTTTTTTTTTGCACAGTGACCTGACACAGTCCCCCGGCGGCCACCCTGAAGAAATGTGGGTCACTGTTTTCGGGTGTGTATCTTCGCAACACAGGTTGCGCCTCTCGGGGCTTGCACGCATTGGCTTGCTCGAGGCTTGCCTCCGTGCATTGTTGGGGACAAGTGGCACGCTACTATCGTTTCTCTAGCTGTCGTACAGCTGTTGATGCACCAAAAAAGAAGCCATTAGGTTTTGGTATTGTAGACTGAAAGGCAAACAAATAAACTACGAGAAAATTGACCCTGATTAGTATGCATTACATTGGACTTTCAGTAAACGAAAATCTTTTGAATAGAACCGCTGCCTAAATGGAACAAGTTCTGCTGACAAGATTGCTTTTCCTTTCTTGTATTCTGCACCCCCTGTCATCTCTCAGGAAGCGGAACTCCCGTTAAAACGGAACAAATTTTCCTGCTCCCTTCAGATTCTGTTTAAGGGAATCTACTGTGTTTCGTTTCTGCTTTCTCTCTCTCAGTTTTTTTTGTCTGAGTATACCTTCAGCACATACACATATTTCTGGGCCTGCACTATGCTTCACAAGGGAACGAACAGTGGTGTATTAACGAGATGCTTTCTACTGAATAGTCGCTTGGTTTGCTTATTCATAATACTTCGATGCTTGTGTAGTAGAACTACATTCTTATTGAACCTCCACTCCCTTCATGCACTACAGAGTTGTGTGTGCCTCGGCGGCCCACCAAAAGTAGAAGTACTGGAATGCATTATCATTTAACACGATGCACATATTTTGAAGAACTTTTTTTTTTGAATGCATTTCAACATGATGCATACATTTTGAATAGCTTCATTTTAGACCTTTGCTGTAATCATATTGCAAAAAACGTCATACCCAGCGTGAGCCCAGTATGTTTTTTGGCAATGGTAGATGCTGGAGAAACTGGTACTTCGCTGGGCACACTGGGAAATAGCTGTTTCGCACTGGTAGGGGTGCTGGCTTAAGGGGAGGTGCCACTCGAAGACACTTTTTTTTAATATTCACCCTAGAGCAATGAAACTTGAGCTGTTTATGGAACATTTTATGCTGATTTCAAATATATAATTAGTTTTCTTGCAAGTTGCTTACATTTAGCTCTGCAGAATGACAAATTGAAAACATTAACCCTTTTGCCCCCCCCCCCCCCCCTTTTATCCCTAAACTTCTGTAATTTTTTACTATTCATAGTTCCTAATGTTTGAAATAAAAGTGTAGAATGCAAATAACTAATTAGGAAGCACATACAAAATCTATAATAGGCGTGAAAAATAATAGACATAAAAAGTCCATATTTCACCTACCCTAGGAAAGGTTTACATTGAATTTTTTTATACAATAAAATATTGAAATTTAAACTAGGTAATTGCATTGGCTATACTGTAGAAAAAATTTGGGCAAAATTTCATGCAGATCCGAGCACTAGAAGTGCCCGAAAAAGGAGGGGCACATTGAAAAAAATGGCAAAATTTGTGTTTTGAGAAAAACGAGTTTTTAAGTTAAAACTGAATTTTTATTTATGAAAGATATCATTAAATCTGACGAAATTTGCACACCTAAAAGAACAATCCTTCTTGTAGTGGCCACTGCCACTAAAATACGCCAGCACCATGAGTTTGTCCCTCTTGTCCCTCACAGACATTTCGCTCACAGACAGGGCCATGAAACGCTTGCCAAACTTCCGCTCCATCTGGCAGAGCCTTGTGCCAACTGCAAGCCAGGAAGAAGTTCGACAGGACTGCGAAATCCAAACTAAGTCCAGTGTCATGCCATTTTGCGGCCATGTTTGTGCCACATACCGTCATACATAATGGCAATGTCGTCCCTGCTAAGTTCTCTCACTTCAAGCTCTTTGGACCTCGCAAGATTGGTGCTGACGTCATCCATTCCCGAACTTTCCAGCTGACAGGTGTGAATGACATTTGATGCATTGGTTTTTGCAAGCCAAGAACTGCCGCAAATCGGACCAGCTACTCGTAGCCTATTTCCACAGAGCGCGCCGCACAACGGCTTTCACTTGTGAGCAATGCTTTTTTCATTCATAACGGAGATAATTATACGAGAAAAGCATTGTTCAGCTGCGCTGCTCGACCAGACATGGACCCCGCAAATAGGTTTCACAGCACATACAGGCGCGCAGTGGCCAATGGCGGTCCCCGATCTGTACCACATGATAAGCCAGTCGCCGCGCTCGAAAAACGCGCAGAAGACTCTGGTACTCTTCCCGTCAGGAGACACCTCGTAAACAGGGTGGCTAGTTTTTCTAACACAATCTGTCCTCCATCTTCAGCGGTGAACGTACGTATCGCAGCAATTAATGCACCTTTTTCGCATGCCCCCGCGTATACCCGCCATATTCGCATCAGTTGTGTATTGCTGTAACGATTTCATGTTGCAGCGTTTATAAGCCTGGAGCTGGATGCCACTCCTAACAGAAACAGGAAATTGTTTATGCTGCCAAGTTAACGAAACGTAAATGAGCTCTCGATTGCTTCGCAAGGTTTTTCAGCGGAGGCGAGAGAAGCAGCTGTCGTTTGACTCCGCCACACCGTGTAAATAGATGTCAGGCCATAATTATCCTTTTACTCACTTCAGGTAACAGTTAGAAATGTTCCGAAGCTTCAATGCAGAAACCTCAACTTTCCAACTCACCGCGTCGAGTGCGGTCTACCCAGTGCCCGGCCCAGCGAGCATTAGGCCAACTGTGCCGGCCCCGACGATGTATGTTACTGGTGCTTCTTGCTTCGTGTACGCACAATTTTAAATTCTAAGAATTATTGTAAACTATTGTTTAGACATCCATGAACATGAATAAACTGTAGTGAAGAGGAATGCCCACTACTGCAGCGACATCGACACGTTGGCGCGAGGCACAAGCTAAGACTGCCTGGTTGCTGCTGCGACGCTGCCTGTACATCCGGCCAGCTCTTGCTGCTTCTTTACCGACGCTAATACCGCTTTTGAGCTTGCATTTACATTATATTTTGGTGGAGAGTGCTGCGGTCTTCCTCAGTCCTGGAACTGCGTAGCCGAAAGCTGTTGTCCGCTATGCCTGACGACGCTGTCTTCACGCCCCCACCGGCTTCGCCACGCAGGAGCTGTCCCGGTGCCCAGCTCTTGCGAGAACCCGACATCTTCAGCGGCACCGACGAGAAAGACGTTGAGGATTGGCTGGAATCTTATGAACGAGCCAGCGCTACTAACAAATGGGACGATCCCACAAAGCTTGGTACCGTGATGTTTTATTTAACGGATGTTGCCAAGTTGTGGTACAGAAACCATGAGGCGGATATCCCCACTTGGACTACCTTCAAAACCTGCATCGCAGATGTTTTTGGACGCCCTGGTGTGCGCAAACTTTGCGCTGAACAACGCCTACGAGGCCGGTCCCAACAAACTGGTGAGACATTCACCAGCTACATAAAGGACATCCTCGACCTCTGCCGGCGTGTCGACCCGTCGATGGCAGAAACTGACAGGGTGCGACGTATCATGAAAGGCATTTCCGACGACGCCTTTCAAATGATGCTCTCCAAGAACCCTGTCACTGTCTCTTAGGTCATCGAGTTGTGTCAGAGTTTCGACGAGCTGCGACGACAGTGTCTTCTCATGCGACGCCCTGACGTCTCGGATGACACCCTCTCAAGCCTGACCACCACATCTGACCTTCAGTCGCTACTATCGCAGATCAAGGAGTTTGTTCGTGCTGAGGTCGCTCGTCAGCTATCAACAGCCGGCCAACCCCCATCACCTCTGCCAGCAAACATTCGCCAGGTCATCCAGGAGCAAGTTGGTGCAGCTCTGCTATCTGCCCGTGACACTTCATCATTGCCGAGCCCTGTTGCCTGTGTCGAGGTAAATGCATCTCTAAGCTGTGCTGAAGTAGCGGCTCGACCACCTCTTCAGACTTTTACGTCACTACCCTCAGCCGTGCCGATGCGACCCACTCCTCGGTTCGCTCAGCCAAGGTCCGTCCAGAGTAGTGGACAATGGTGTACACTCGACAATTGCCCAATATGCTTTGCCTGTGGGCTACCTGGCCACATAGCGCGATACTGCCGTCGGCGTGTCCCTGTCTACCGCCAGAGCTACGACCAGACCTTTGAACTTGCCCTTCATGTGCCACCGCGCCCTTCGTTCACAGGCTCTCAGCCCCCCGACCAGACGTTATCGTACGCTGACCACCGCCCTCCTGTTAACCGCTGTTCGCCATCACCTCGACGCCGCTCGCCATCGCCGATGCGTCGTCGTCCTTTATCGCCAAAGCGGGAAAACGAATTGCCGCAGTTCCAGAGGCAGGAACTGCGTCGCCAGCGAAGAGTCCAAGGCCTCTCACTTCATCAACGAATGTTCTGGACGTACATGTAGACAGCGTCGCTGCACTCGCTCTTGTCGACACTGGTGCCGCAGTTTCAGTGATAAGTGCTAAACTCTGCCGCTTGCTCAAAAAAGTTATGACGCCACTAGCAAGTATATCACTTCGTACAGCCAGCGCAGATCACGTCACACTGGCCGCTGCCTGTACTGCTCGTATCGCGATTGATGTCTTCAATTATCTCGTTGAATTGCTAGTGTTGGATTCCTGCTACCATGACCTCATTTTGGGCTGGGATTTTCTCTCCGCTAATAAGGCCGCCATCGACTGCTCTCGCGCTGAGGTGGCATTTGAAGTGTTTGACGATGCTCCATTATATGATGCTCATGAAACCGGAGACAAACTATTTGTTGCTGAAGACGTCATCATACCGCCGCACTCTTTTGCCCTCACCATGGTGTCTTGCAACTCTCTCGCCGAGTCTAGTGCCCTTTTCACGTTATCTGCTCTTTTCGTTCGTCGCAAGTGTTCGCCGCTACCTTATGCCCTTCTAGAACTTCATGACGGCGTCAACAGACTGCTCATCTCGAACCTGTTGTCATGTCCTGTAACACTACTTTGGGGTAAGTGCGTCGGGCGTGTTTACAGTCTCGACCCTTCTGCAATTATCGACATGCCGACTGGTCCTTCCGCCGAACACGAAGTCGCCGGCGTGACCTGTGCCTCTTCTCCGCAGACTACTAGGCCGGACGTACTGAGCAGCTCCATCGCCGACACGTTGACCGTTTCGCAACGTGCTCAGCTTCTGCGACTGCTGAACCAGTTCCATTCTTCCTTCGACTGCCAGCATACTCCCCTCGGCCGCATGTTAGCTGTGTGTCACCGCATTAATACGGGTACCAATGCGCCATTGTGTCAAAGACTGTATCGCATGTCCGCAGCCGAGCGCCAGGTTATCGATGACCAAGTAGCTGACATGCTCAAGCGTGGCGTCATCCAGCCTTCGAATAGCCCCTGGGCATCTCCAGTCGTTCTCGTTAAGAAGAAGGACGGGTCAATTCGCTTCTGTGTTGACTACCGTCGTTTTAACAAAATAACTCAAAAGGATGTGTACCCGTTACCGAGAATCGACGATGCCCTTGACTGCCTCCAAGGTGCGGAGTTCTTCTCTTCTATAGACTTACGGAGTGGCTACTGGCAAGTCCCTCTGGCACCTGAAGATCAGCCTAAGACGGCCTTTGTCACAGCTGATGGCCTTTACGAATTCTGTGTCATGCCTTTTGGTCTTTGCAACGCAGCCGCAACATTTGAGCGGATGATGGACAATCTTTTGCGTGGCATGAAGTGGAAAATATGCCTGTGCTACTTGGATGACGTGATTATATGTTCACTGGATTTTTCAATGCATCTCCGCAGGCTAGATGAAGTGCTGCAGTGCCTAACTGACGCCGGCCTTCAGCTCAACCTGAAGAAATGCCGCTTCGGCGCAAGTCAGCTCACCATCCTCGGTCACGTTGTATCTAAAGAGGGTATTCTTCCTGACACTGCGAAGCTTCGGGCAGTTGCAGAGTTCCCTAAACCTGCGTCTGTGAAGGATCTGCGCAGCTTTCTTGGTCTTTGCTCGTATTTCCGCCGCTTTATTCGGAATTTTGCGATGATCATTGCCCCCTTGACTGAACTTCTCCGCAGTGACTCGAAAAGTTATGCTTGGTCACCCGCCTGTTAACCTCGCCGCCAATCTTGCGTCACTTTGACCCGACTGCTCCGACGGAGGTACACACCGATGCCAGCGGTGTTGGACTCAGCGCCGTGCTCGCGCAGCGCAAATCGAGATTCCAGGAGTACGTAGCCGCATACGCAAGCCGTACCCTCACCAAAGCTGAGAAGAACAGAGAAGGAGTGTCTGGCAAATATATGGGCTCTAGGTAAATTTAGACCGTACCTATATGGTCGCCCCTTCGACGTAGTCACCGATCACCATGCGCTTTGTTGGTTATCCACGTTGAAGGACCCCTCCGGCCGTTTAGCTCGCTGGGCTTTGCGGTTGCAAGAGTTCGACATGTGTGTTGTCTACAGGTCTGGCCGTCGTCACACTGATGCCGACGCTCTATCACGCTCACCTATACCCTCCGAAAGCTCTGCATGTTTATCTGCCGTGCACGAAATGGTTGCGCTCCCAAAATACTGTGACATGGCGTCTTAGCAATGCAAGGATGACTGGATTAGCTCTCTTCTGCGATTCCTTTCAGATCCATCGACTTCTTTATCTTCTCGAACGTTGCGTCGTCAAGCGGCTCACTTTGAGGTCCGCGATGGCCTCCTTTATCGCAGGAATTACAAGTCTGACGGCCGAAAGTAGTTACTGGTCATACCTCGCCATCTTCGTGCTGCAATATGTTCAGCTTTCCACGCTGGCCCTCAGTGCGCACATGCGGGCATCTTCAAAACAAACGCTCGGCTTTCCTCCCGGTTTTATTGGCCAGGCATGTACACCTTTTTGTGCAAGTACATTCAGTCGTGCCCGCAGTGCCAATGATGGAAAGCTCTGCCTCATCATACCTGTGGTGTGATCCAGCCAATCCCTTGCCCAGCCAGGCCTTTTGACCGCATTGGGATCGATCTGTACGGGCCTCTTCCATTCACGGCTTCCGGAAACCGTTGGATTGTTGTCGCTGTCGAATATTTGACGCGATACGCAGAAACAGCCGCTTTGCCTGCTGCCACAGCACGCGACGTATCTTCTTTTCTCCTGCGGAACTTCATTCTCCGTCACGGCGCACCGCGTGAACTTCTCAGCGACAGAGGACGTGTATTCCTCTCTGAAGTTGTCAACGCACTCTTTGCCAAATGCCGTATCATTCACCGGACTACGACCGCCTACCATCCGCAGACGAATAGATTGACGGAAAGATTTAACCGTACCCTAAGGGACATGATATCAAAGTATGATGTCTCGGACCACTCCGATTGGGACCTCATTCTGCCTTTTGGGACGTACGCATATAACACTGCTCCACAGGCAACTACGGGCTTTTCGTCATTTTTCCTGTTATATGGCCGAGACCCTTCCACCACACTAGATACCATTCTACCCTACCACCCAGATTCCTCCGAGTCTACGCCTATCTCTGAAGCTGCCCGCTATGCCGAGGAATGTCGTAAGCTCGCCCATTCATTTACAACTGTCGACCAATGGAGACAAAAATCTCGACGTGACGATAACCAGCCGTATTCTAACTTTGTTCCGGACACTCTTGTGTGGCTTTGGGTTCCCGCTGTGCCTACAGGCCTTTCCTCGAAGCTTTTTTCAAAATACCAGAAACCCTACCGCATTGTCTCGCAGACTTCACCAGTTAACTACATCGTCGAACCTGTTACGCCATTCACAGACCAGCGCTTTCGGGGGCGTGAAACTGTTCACGTACAGCGGTTGAAACCTTATTACGATCCGCTCGTACTCTGTTCACCGTGAGTTGCCAGGATGGCTCCTTTTCCGAGAGGGGACGAAATGTAGTGAAGAGGAATGCCCACTACTGCAGCGACATCGACACGTTGGAGCGAGGCACGAGCTAAGACTGCCTGGTTGGTGCTGCGACGCTGCCCGTACATCCGGCCAGCTCTTGCTGCTTCTGTACCGACGCTGATACAGTTTTTGATTTTACATTTACATTATAAAACTATTTTCCCGTGTGTCGATGTCCGCACAAAGCGCTGATGATCGATGCGTCGTGCTTTCAGCTACGTAGGCTGTTACCGAAAGCTGCCGGCTGCAGTTAGCAGGCACTCCTCTGATATTTAAGAACACGCCATTACCAGTTGGCAATTTGGTATGCCTTTGTGAAGTGATTCCCTGACTTACGTTTTCAGCGGATTGCATTAGTATTTCATTGGGCATTTCTTTAGTTGTTGGTATTGATATAACTGCAAATTTGTACACTGGCACGCCCGCTGTATATTGCCAGCGAAGGCCAGAAAAACAGCTGTCCTTCAATATCGCCACACCGGAAATGCATGACTGGCAATGATTGACCTTCTACTTACTTCAGGTACAGTTTAAGTAACACTTAGAATGTTGCGAAGCTCAAATGCAGAAACTTTAAGCTTCGCAATTCAGCTGCGTCGAGAGCGGCCTCGCCCAGTGCCCGGTCCCAGCGGGCATAAGGCCTATCGTGCACCATGCTACCGGTGCTTTTCGCTTTGAGCATGCACAATTCTAAAGTGTAAGAATGACTGTAAAGTACAGTTTAGACATATTTGAGCCTAAATCAACCAATCCATCACGTGTGCGGTGCACGCACAACAAGCGACGACGATCAATGTGTCGTGCTTTCAGCAATGCAGGCTGTCACCGAAGGCTTTTTTCCGAGCGCAGTAGCTGGTACTTCTGACTCGTGTGTAAGAACACACAATTTTGAGTTGGCAATTTGGTACGCCTTAGTGAACTAACATGCTGGCATACTTTTTCAGCGAATTGCATTAGTATTTTCTTCGTCGTTATCTCAGTTGCAGGTATTGATATGACTGCAAAATCTGTACATTGGCATGCAGGATGTATACTGCTATATCGTCGCTTGTGCGAAAAAAATACTCAATATTAAATTGTGTGGGCGCATATGTACCGAACAATTTGTTTTAAATCATCTGTACATGTTGACCAGTAGCAAGTGCGAGAAGTGGCTATCAAAGGAAAAAAAATATCGGCAGCAACAGCCGACAATCTGTGGCTGCTCCTCCAGTCAATTTGAGATTTTTCAAAGCCAAGATGTAGATTCTTCAAAAACCTTTGCGCTCTTGCCAATATCCGCACGTCATTCGGTGCCCGGAAGTCGTTTGCCGCTGTTAAATCAAGACGCAATTGTTATTTGGAAGGGAATATCGCGTCAATCTTGACTGCGCGACTTGTAAACATGAAGTCGAACGGCGTGATCTTAGGAATAATAGTCATTTTACAATCCAACCAACATGTTCTGGCGTGGCTTAGTGGGTAGAGTATTCGGATTGGAATTCGTAGGTGACAAGTCTGAATCCTCATGGGGCGATTTATTTTTTTTATGTCCTTATTGTGAATGTGTGCAATATTGGTTCTTTTACTTCTATATTTATTTATTTATGACGAGTGGGCACCCCTCATTTTAACCCTGTGAAGCCATTTTGCGCAGAGTACCCAGCGCTGGTACTAGGACGCTGCTGCTGCAGCGTTTCAGTACCAGCGCGATACTGGGCCCATAATCAGGCATCGCACTACACGCTGGTACCCAGGGATGCTGGTTTTTTCAATGGGAAAGCTTTAGCAAAATTTATGAAGGGCTTATGTAAATGAGTTGGAGGGTAGATGGCCAGAATTCTTTTCTCGCGATGCCTGTATGTCGTGATGTGGTGTGTTCATTGTTTTAAAAGCAAACGTTTGAAGTGTCTGGTTAGGTCTTTTTAAAGAATGCTAGATATGATGTAGTTTAATTGTCATCTATTCAGAGTTCTTTCATACACTTTAAAAACCCGTTAGATTAAGTTGGAATTGTAGTGGCTGCAGGTTGCAGGGATGCATCTAAATTTAGTCATTTTCTGTTCTACATTGGAAGAGCAAAAAATACAAAAAGACCACATGCTCACTTGGTCCATATGTTTGCAGGTTTCCACCATCTGCCAGTTCGTATTTTCTGCAGCAGTTTTCCCAGTATGGCACCATCGTCAAGTACAAGGTGAGTGCCCAGAAAATGAATTCACTGCTGTCTTGGCAATGACTGCAAAGTGGCTCATGTTGTTGTGGGTAAATGTATGTAGCTTTTCGTTTGGATATGGAAAGGCTGGTTGTAGCACACTGCTTGTTTGCTAATGTGTACGTTCTGGTGCAGGCCTAAATTTAATAGCAAACAATTCGCAAGCTCACGGCCGCTGCGGTAGCAAAGTTATAGTGCTCGCCTGCTCACCTGAAAGACATAGATTTGGTTCCAGCAGCAGCAGTCTCGTTTCGATGGAGATGAAATGCCAGAGGCCTATTACTGTGTGATGTCGGTGCGCGTTAAAGGACTCCAGGTGGTTAAAATTTTGTAAACCCCATCACTACAGCAGCATTGGAGCATAAGCCATTGTTGACATAAAAACCCATAAACCTAACCGATCCTCAAGCTGCCTCAGTTCATCTGCATTTTAACAGTGGCCTCGTTCAGACATTGAAATCTACATTTGGCTGAACAGTAAGCATACCTACCAACTCTTCCGAATTTTCCGGGAGACTCCCGAATTTGGACCTAATCTCCCGATTGTACGAATGTCATCTCGAATCTCCCGAAAAGTGGCCACCACAGCAGAGGCTGTTTTTTTTTTTGCTCTATTTTTAAGATCATGCGAGAACGTCAGCCTTTTCTGCTGCGGCAGTGGCGGTGCTGCGGAAGAGTACTCGCCACCACACTTCTATTTCATTGTAACCATATTGTAGAGTACCGCTGAGTACATTCTCGGCACTGCACATCTTGACGAATGCTGGCCACGAGAAGCGCTTGCCGCCGTACCGAAAGAAGGCGAGGGAAAAGGTAGTCTCAAAGGAAAAAGATTGCGGCGCTGTATGTTTACGAGCGCTCCGATAACGAGACGGCGAGACTGTCGAGCACATTCCATTTTCCAAAGGAGGGGTGGCTGGTAGACCGGCGGTAGGCGGACCCCAATGTGCTTTGCACTCTCCATATCGGCATGCTTCGGAGAAACAGCGCCGCGTGTCGCATTCTTGTCGCTCCAGCCACCGTTCAGTTCACTTGCTTCCGTTGTGCCTAGCCAGAACTTCTCCGTCTTGGCCCCCGCATTTTGTACGCTACGCCTACGCTGTTTGCCGTGGTTGTGGGGGTTGCGTGTTTCCAGAGTTCAGTTAGAAGGTCGATGGCAGCGTCAAAATCAAAGAAGTACTTGCAAGTGTTTCTGGACTCATACACAGCTGAGTTTCCGTGCTTTGTGACTTCGCGGAAAGGTGACAAGTACGGATTCTGTACCACGTGCGCCTGTGATGTGAGCGTGTCGCATGGCAGGAAGGCCGATATAAAGGTGCATATCGCTTCACAGAAGCATCAGAACTACGTTCATGCTGCGGAAGGGCAAGGCAACATCAGTAGCTTTTTCCAAAAGAGCTGCGAAGACAGTGCGATCCGCGCAGAATGCCTATTCACGGGATTCCTTGTGGAACACAACTTGCCGCTAAGTGTTAGTGATCACGCAGGGCCGTTGTTTCGGAAAATGTTCCTGAAGTACGAGGACGCGAAGCGGTACGGGTGCGGACGTACGAAAACTACTGCCATCGTCGGAGAAATGGCTGCACATACCGGAAACACAATGGCAGAGGCTCTGAAACGCCGTGCTTTCGCAATCGCAGTGGACGGAAGCGACGACAGCGGGTCGCAAATGTACCCAATCGTGGCAACGTACTACGTCGAGGAATCGAGAAACGTGCAAAGTCGACTGCTTTGTTCGCAGGAACTCCATGGAGAAGCCACCTGAAGATAGATTGGAAACCTCGTTTTGGACGCGCTCAAATCGCGTGGTATACCGATTGAGAACTGCATCGCATTTTCTACCGATAATACCAATGTGATGATCGTCAAAAAAAACGGCGTGGCAGCTGTGCTAAAAGAAGCCCAAGATAATTTGATAGTCGTTGGCTGCCCGTGCCACCTTATAAATCTTGCGACCGAGAAAAGAGCCGCATGCTTACCTGCAAAATTCGACGAGGTGCTCGTGGACATCTTCTACTACCTTGAGAAGAGCGCCGATCGGAAAGACAGGCTTGTTGAATTTAAAGGGATGCACAACACGGAGGTGCGGAAGATTTTGAAACACGTGCCAACGCAGTGGATATCGCTTGGAAGGTGTCTCACCAGATTGCTGGAGCAGTGGCAGCCCTTGGTCAGCTTCTTTTTGAATGAGACAAAGCCGAAAAGCCAGCAGCGCCCAAGCTTTCTGGGGTCGTACCAGATCCCCAAGACAGCTGCAGCTTCGGCAGATGTGCGCGACGAAGTCCAGCGAGATCACCAAAGACGGAAGGAGCCAAGAGGCAAGATTGATGCAACCCGGGCAAAGAAAGTGAAGCTTTCATCTGAAAGTACCGGACGTGCCAGTTTGACCCGTGAGGAACGGCTTTTGTAGTTCCTGACCTCTGATGTAAACTTCGCTTATGGACTTTTCTTGAAGAGTGTCATCCCTGTGTTTGACAAAGTCAACGTCCAACTTCAGTCACAGGCACCTCAAATTCATCTACTCCAGTCCCTCTTGATGCAGTTTCTAAGGGACCTTTTGGCTAGGTTTGTCAATCCCTCGGCCATTAAGGCCTGCTCTTCGCCACTGGAGGTTCCCTATCAAGATCTAAAGAACCAAAAAGCCAACGAAGATCTTGTCCTCGGGAGCCGCACTTTGTCTGTTGTGGAAGGACTGCGTGCCAGTGAGAAGCAGTTTTTTTCTACTGTTCGGAAGTACTTTACTGTCACATGTGACTATATACGGCACAAATTTCCACTGAAGAATGTAACCTTTAATAAAGCGGAAGTTGCTAATTTGAAGTTTTTGAACGACGAATCTTTCACAAGCCTTCGCTTCTTCGTTGAGTCCTTCCCGCAAATTTTGCCCCAGGGGAACAATGAGTCAAGAGTAGAAGCCTTCGATGCTCTTGAAGTGGAATTTGCAGAACTGCAGGCACACCGTATTTCTGAGGACATTCTAAGTGAAGAGAGGATTGATGTTCAGTGGTCGGAAGTGGGAAGAATCACTAGCGTTGATGGAGACGTGAAATTTGGTAGAGTGTCAAAGGTGATGCTGCAGTTGCTTGCCATTACACACAACAATGCTGAATGTGAGAGGATATTTAGCATGGTTAAGAAGACGAGAACTGAATTTCGGTCTTCGCTTTCAAACAAGACTCTAGGTAACCTCCTCATGGTGAAGAGTCACCAAACTGGACGTTGTTTTGAGCATGTGTATTCTGACAACTTTTTGAGGCTTGCGAAGTCCGCAACTGCCAGGTGCCTTCACAAGTAAAGAGTTTGGTTCAAGCAGTAGCTCAAAATAAACATCCCTACCCCTCCCTGATGTCAGTCTCCAGTCTCAGTAACTTCCGCTATGCAACCCCCCCCCCCCCCCCCCACTACGGTCTCCCGAATTTTGATGCTGCGAGGTTGGCAGGTATGAATAAGGCACTGAAAACACAAAGTTGCCATCCATTGTTGGCACACAGTGTTGTGTGCATTCAGTATGTATTATCACTTAATGTGCATATCTGTCAAGCACATTTCCATTAATGTTATGCTACACCAGCTCTTTCAACTAGATATCTTTATCTACAGCTGGAATTGTTCCATGCTTAACATTCTGCTGCATAACTTCACCTGCGTTTTAGATTTTCATGGAATAAGTGAAAATGGGCTGTGCACTTCCCCTCATATCTCAAAACGGCAGGTGCTGTCCTAGAATTATATAAGCAAGAGTTCAGCAGCAGGCACTGCCAGCTTCACCATAATTTCTTCGTTATTTATTTATTTATTTATTTATTTATTTATTTCAAATACCCTCAGGGTACAAACGTACATTGAAGAGGGGAGGGGGCAAAGAAGAAAGTTAACACGTAATAATAACTTAAATAAAAACTTGGTTATAGTTTTAAAAATACAGAAATGAATTATCACGATGACGCTTTAAACAAATATCAGTTACAAGAACAAAGGCCAATGAACCAAAATGAATAACACAGCAATCAAAACACTGGACTGTCCTGGAAGAATTACAAGATTTTATCATTGGATGCACTGCCAAAAGAGATATAATGAAAAAAAAAAAAAAATAATGTACAAAAAGTAGCCACTCGCAAAACTAGAATACGAGAAGCATAAAAAAAAAAAAAAAAAAAAAAAAAATTAAAGGTATGAAAACAAACACTGAACGATGTTAACTCGAAATGAAACTTCGAAGTGCGATTTTGAAATTATTGGTGTTAGTTATGCTTGTGAGTGATGCAGGCAGATTGTTCCAGTCTCTGGTCGTTGTGGGGAGAAATGAGTGTGAAAAGCCGACGGTGTTGCTGTGTGGAATGTTTACCTTTTGGCGATGGTCGATGCGGGATGAAATGTACGGCGGTGGCTGAAGAAGCATAGAATGTAAATATGAATTGTGGTAGTAGATTTTATGGAAAAGATAGAGTCGAGATAGTTTTCGGCGATGTGATAGCAATGGAAGGTGTAGAATGTCTTTCATGTTAGTAACACTCGCAGTTCTTTGGTAATTGTTTAAAATGAAGCGGACTGAGCGATTTTGTATTTTTTCTAGTAATTTTATGTGGTTCTGATATCCGGTGTCCCATACTGACGATGCATACTCAAGCTTCGGACGAATGAAAGTTGTGTACAGTAGTAGTTTTAATGAAGATGGCGCTTGAGGAAACTTCCGGCGAAAATATCCTAATGTGCTAGTGGCCTTGGTGGCTATGTAATCAATATGAGTTTTCCATGAAAGGTTATTGGTAATATGGACACCCAAGTATTTGTACGATGTTACGCATTCTAGTGGGATGTTATTAAGTGTGTAAGTAGGGGAAGTCACTTCAGCACTGGAAATCCTCATACTTTTGCATTTTCTAACGTTTAATTCCATACGCCATAATTGACACCATTTAGTTATGTTATTAAGATCTTCCTGAATTAGTGAAATGTCTGCGGCATCCGTCACCTTTCTATACAAGACGCAGTCATCTGCAAACAGGCATATTTTCGAAGAGACATTAGTAGGCAAATCATTAATATAGATTAGGAATAGTAAGGGACCAAGCACAGACCCTTGCGGGACACCAGAATCAACAGGAATCAATGAGGAGTTAACGTCGTTAGCGGCTACAAACTGAACACGTGATGTTAGAAAGGCGCGAATCCAATTAATTACAGCTGTGTCGATGTTTAGAACGCTTAGTTTATGAAGTAGCAGTGCATGGTTCACTTTGTCGAATGCTTTAGAGAAGTCGAGAAATATACAATCTGTTAAAAAACCGCCATCTAGATTAGAGTGGAGAAAATGAGTGAAGGCTATGAGCTGAGTGTCACAGGAAAAGTTTTTGCGAAATCCATGCTGCGAAGCTGTGAAGAAGTTGTTATGTTCGAGAAAATTAACCAGATGTGTGTAAATTATATGCTCCATAATTTTGCAAGGCACTGATGTAAGAGAAATCGGTCTATAATTTTGTGGGTCATGGGATGGTCCTGATTTGTAAATAGGGATGACTCTGCCAGTTTTCCAGTCAAACGGTAAGGTACCCGAGTTGTAAGATTGCGAGTAAATATGTTCTAGTATGATTGAGCAATATTCAGCAGTGTTTTTTAAAAAGATTGCATTGATTTCGTCTACCCCGCATGATGCTTTAGATTTTAGTTTCTGAATGATGCTTTTGATACCAGTGGAGTTGAAGATTATGGGATGCATTGAGTGGTATTGAGTAGGATGGATCTCAGGCATCGGACCGGGAAGGTTAGGTGATGAGAATGACGAAGCGAAAGTTTCATTGAGCAGAGTAGAACACATATGCTCCGGTACAGGGCCCCCAGAACTTGTCAGCAGTGATATACCATTTTTATGAGCATTTCCCCGGATAATCTCCCAAAAGCGTTTTGGGTTAGCCTGTATTAAGTTTGGAAGCGTGGATTTAAGGAAGGAGACTTTGGCTGATTTTAGTGCTATGAGATATGAGCTTGCAGCGTTTTTGTATGTTAGCCAATGAGACGGTGTTGAGTGAAGTTTAGCTGTGCGGAATAAACGTTTTTTCTTATTGGATAATCGATTCAAATATGTACTATACCATGGTGATTTATTGTTAGCGTAAACAGTCCGAAGGGGGACATGTTTGGTTATTAGCTCACCGATTTTATTTTTTAAAATGAACCAGTTAGTTTCGACGGAGCGTTCTAGATAACTAGGTAAAAAAGTGGCCAGAAACAGGCACAGTTCATTGTTGATGGCCTCATAATTAGCTTTTTTATAATTTCGAATCTTTTTCCGCTGTCGCTTTATCTTTTGATGAGGTGTTGTAATCGTGAAGAGCAGGATGTCGTGATCGCTCAGCCCTGGCATGTGTGTTACTGTAGAAACTTTATCAGTTGATGTCGTTAGAATCAGATCAAGGAGTGATGATTTGTTTTTTGTTACACGTGTTGGAAGTTTGACTATCTGGGATAAGCCGAAGTCAGAGCAAACTGAAACGAACCGATTGGCTTCAGCCGTTGAGGGGTTAGAAAAAGGGATCGAATGAGACCAGATGATGTCAGGAAAATTAAAATCACCCAAGAGTATAATTTGAACTCCCGGG
Source organism: Rhipicephalus microplus (assembly GCF_043290135.1). NCBI lineage: Eukaryota > Metazoa > Arthropoda > Arachnida > Ixodida > Ixodidae > Rhipicephalus > Rhipicephalus microplus. Next base: position 9,588,972 of record NW_027464597.1, on the reverse strand, counting down.
AAACGCATGGTAACCGCATTTAAACTGTCGTGAATGTCATCACAAAAGGATGAGTCACTTGATGGGGATCTGTAGCAGACACCTAATAATATTTTCTTAAAACTAATTGTTAGGCAACACCAAATAAGCTCTAAATTCGAGTTGATTGGCACAAGAGAACAATTTATGGATTCTTTAACAGCGAGCAAGACGCCACCACCAATCCTACCAGTTCTGTCACTTCGGTAAACAGTATAACGGTTTGCACACTCAAAGAGTTCGGGGTTTGTTATTTTGCTACTTAGCCAGGTTTCTGTCAGTGCAATAATGTCGGCGTTACAGTCATCAATAATACCACAGAATTCATCTTTCTTGGGAAAATAACTACGAATGTTGGTAAAAAGGACTGAACACTTGCACTCGTTTATGGTTCCTCCCCTCAGATGTCCCTAACTCGGCGGTAACCTACGACCTGAGCGAAGAGTTCTGCTACGTTCATGCTCGTGTGTGGGTTTTTTTCTGTGTATTTCGAAAATACAGTTGTTCGCTTCGTCGTATCCGTAAGATTTGCCATCGAATGTCAGCGTTTTATACCGAAGTTTGAAGGACGTGGTCTTTGATTTACCGTATTCTATTAGTTTTTTTCTTATGTTGCGCGTTGTTTGACAAAAATCTTCGCTCATTGCTATGTCAGTGCTCTTTAGCAAACCTCGTTTTGAAAAAACCAGCTCTCTCTTTTTAAATGTTTCAAATTTCGTTATAAGTGGTCGAGCTTTCGCTGAATCATAGCGTCCTATTCTGTGAGCGCGGCATATATCAGAACTTGTGACATCAATTTGGATAGTATTAGTCAGGAGGTTGATGATCTTTTTTTCCGATTCCGAAGAAGTTTCATCTGCGGCATCTGGAATTCCATAAAAGACAAGATTGTTTCTCCGCGATCGATCCTCTGCGTCATCAAGACGCGAATGCATATTACTAGTGTCTTTTTCAAGGCGCTCAACAGTGGTGCGTAGTTCTTTCATTTCATGCTGCCAGTGCTCGAAAACGGAGGTTTGGTTTTCAACTTTCGCCAGTCTGTCCTTTATTTCGTTTATTGATTCTGAAACTGACTGTTGTTGTTCTTTTAACACAGATACGGTGTCCAATATTGTTGTTTGCGCTGATTCCATTCTTTTTGTACGTTCGTTCAAATCCTTCATCGTTTTCACTAGTTCTGCTAAGTTGTCAGGACCTGGGTTGCTTTCTACATCCCCACAAAGAAGTAGTAGCAAAGAACAAAAAGGCAAGAGAACGGCTTGTGGGCACGGAAGCACAACAATAAAGGGTTCATCAGATCGGAAGCTACGACAAGGCAGTTTAGAAAGGTAACTAACCTGCAAGACGAAAAGACAGGTGCGTAAGCCTTTGGCTGTTCTTTCCATCGCGCTTCCGTGCCCACTGCAGTGATAGTGCTCGATGCTGGGTCTTATCCTATCCGGACGAGATGACGTTGATGTCGCAGCTGCGCACTGGTGGTGCTGCAGGTGGCGCTCGACGATGTTGGTCAGGTCCCAGCAAGCTGTTTCTGGCAGGTCTGGTGAAGGGGCAACAGCACAGATTCCGTCCGATAATGGAAGATCCGGGGAAGGGGCGGCTTCACGAATTCCGTCCGAGAGCGCGAAGCTTTCCCGTAGACCAGCCACTGGTACGCCGGCCGCGAAAACAGCGACGTACTGCAAGACGAAAAGACAGGTGCGTAAGCCTTTGGCTGTTCTTTCCATCGCGCTTCCGTGCCCACTGCAGTGATAGTGCTCGATGCTGGGTCTTATCCTATCCGGACGAGATGACGTTGATGTCGCAGCTGCGCACTGGTGGTGCTGCAGGTGGCGCTCGACGATGTTGGTCAGGTCCCAGCAAGCTGTTTCTGGCAGGTCTGGTGAAGGGGCAACAGCACAGATTCCGTCCGATAATGGAAGATCCGGGGAAGGGGCGGCTTCACGAATTCCGTCCGAGAGCGCGAAGCTTTCCCGTAGACCAGCCACTGGTACGCCGGCCGCGAAAACAGCGACGTACTGCAAGACGAAAAGACAGGTGCGTAAGCCTTTGGCTGTTCTTTCCATCGCGCTTCCGTGCCCACTCACACATAGTGCCCACTCACACATAGTTACTAACACATAGCTGTTCCCCAACTAGAAGAGGAATAGTTTTATGAGCAGTATGTGTTTATAATTTGTAGAACAAATTAACAGCCCTACCAACGTATATGCCATTGCCAGTGGTATCGTAGTCGGCACTATACTTATACTACATAAATAGGAGTTCGATGAATATGTCATTGCCTATGTGAGCAGTGCCCTGACTAAAGCCGAAGCTTATTTATTAGGTATTAGAGAAAGACTATTTGGCTATGAGTATTTAAGCCGTTGGAAAAAATCGGCTATGTTGGGTGATCACCCTTTTTAGATAGTCACTGATCAGGGCTTCCACTGGTGGATACTTTTCACCACGTTGGCCAATTTGAGATGCCTGTGGCGACTTAAATTTATGAATGGCGACGTGGCGTATCTTTGGTGATTTTTGACTTGGGTGTTGGCAGGGTTATACATTGTTAGCTCAGTGTCTTCGAAACCATTGGGAGACAATTTTTTTGTATTTTTGTAGTTTTAAACACACCATTGGAAGGCACACTTCACGTGCAGTTCAGTAGGACTGTCTTGTTTCTCGTATCTTCTGAATTCACCTAGATCTCAGAGACATTGGTGCAGTGCTGCGCCCGCCAGCAACTTCTCACAAAATATTGTTCGCTGGACTGCTTCGCGTGCCCCGAGGCGATGGTGTCAAACTTATTTTTTAGGTGCTTTAACAGCTTTAAGGTTCTTTAAAGTTTCGCTTTAGAAGTGGCTTGGTGACGGTGAAGCTCCAACTGTCCTGAATTGCTTGTCGACTTCTTCACTGCTGCAGTACCCCTTAATTTGGAATGTAGAGCTCAAGTGTATTGTTACCATACTTTCCGGGCCTGCCAAGAAGTAGGCTTCTCGGGGCAGCCTTCAGAAACTGGACAGGGGCGAGTGTGTAGCGTAAGCATGACCGCACAGAAAGTGTGGCGCAAGCATTGGGACGGTTGCTCGGTACTTTCGAATTCATTTCTGTTGTTTTGTGATTAAGTTGTTCGATTATCGTACACACAATTCCACTGCAATAAATTTTCTAAATCTGCAAGAAGGCGGCTACTCACGCTGCCCCTCTCTTGTAGCAACCACTGCGTCCTGTATTCACTACAACTGAAACCATCACGAACTTCCGTTATGAGGCGCTAGCATTCAGGGACGCTGCTGGTGCAAAAATGTCCTTTCTCAGTGCTTTCATGTTGAAGTGGGTGTTGTGTCTCCAAGCCCACTAAGCCCTCCCATGGTGAATCGGATGATTTGACTGGCATTACGGGTTATGGGTGGTACTGTACTCCATGGGGCTGTACATAATTAGCAATTTTTATTACCAGGCACACTGCACATATTTAAAGTGGTGACTCTTTTGGCCATATCTAAAAAAAAGGGGGGGGACTTTTCGTTTGTTGTTTGGCGAATTTCACTCGAAAGTCAGTGGCAACCCTGTCACTGATGACCATGCCCTTCGTTAGTTGTCAACCTGTAAGGACCCACCTGACTGACTTGCTCGCTGGACCCATGAACTATAAAAAAAATGACATCCACATTCTTTACTCGTCTGGTAGCAACTATCTTGTACTCTTTGCAGCCAGGCTACTCTCTTTTGTATTTGCAGTAGGCACCCTTGTCACCGCAACGACCCTTCTGATTGTTGCTCATGCTCTGCCATGTCTGTGATGATGTATGCAAAGCTTTACCTTCTAACGCACTAAGTGGGCACGTCGACCTCTTCAAGACCTACGCTTTACTACATCTGATTTTATCAGCCCAAAGTGTGTATCTTCATGTGCAAAAGTTCACACGCTCCTGTGCCCAGTGCTAAAAATTTGTGCGCTTCAAACAACTCTTCTGTCACAGCACCTTTTCTGCCCTGGTGAATTCTTTCATAGTGCTGCAATTGGAATAACATAGTAATGGATACCATCCTCTTCAGCAGGTGATTATTAGATGATTATTGTAGCAGGCCACTTCACTTGACTTGCTATGCTTAAGCAGCCGCTCTTCCGAGGGACAGTGCATGTGACTTTGCACCAATTTCGTTATGGTTATTCGTTCTGCATCATGGTAGTTCTCCTGAGCCATAGAGGCTTACCTTCATTTCTGATGCTTTAAAGGCATGCACCGCTTGACGAATGCTAAATCGTTTACCGCAAAAGTGCGGTGTACCGCTTGGAAACTAATGGCCCGACTGAGCGCTTCGAAAGCACTCTTTCGTGGTGATACGTTATCACTGTAATTACTCCGATTGGGACCGAGCACTCCCTTTTGTTGCCTATAGACTTACAGTATTGTGGCACAAGCTATGTTGTGTACTTCTATATTGGAAAGAACCTCATGGTACATCTGATTCTTAAAGAACTCCTTTGTTTGAGACTGCTTGATCTGCCGAGGAGTGCCGCCATCTTTCTCGCTCCTTTTTCCGCTGAAAAGGAATGGCAGCAGCTATCATTTCAGCCTCAGGATTGTTCTGTATCATCTTTCTTTTTTTCCAAACTTATTTATCTGACTTCATGTATACCTGCTATTCCAGCTTCTCCGCAAAATTTGTGTCGAAATTCTTTGGAGCCTTCTATCTTCTGAAGCAAAATGTCCTTTACCCTTTACTTCAAGGAGGCCTGCCATGATAATCGAGAGTATGTTATGGTGGTTATGTTGCCCAAGTGCTGAGCTGTGAGATTGTATCTCGGCTATGATGGTCAGATTTTTGATAGAGGAGAAAATGCTTGACTCCTGTTTACCTAATTTGGCTGCATGTTAAAGAACACCAAGCAGTCCAAATTTTCAGAACCCACTGCTCTGACATCCCTCATAATGATACCGAGTTTTCGGGACATCGAACACTAACAATTATTGGTATTATTTACTTTGTGGAGTTCCTCACGCCATCGACAGACATATACCATCACGGCCGCGAACATGTCCACACCTGTCTCTTGAAATCGCATCAAGACTCAGTAGGCTGTCAAGGTTGTGCCTCTTTTTGCAGAAGGCAAATTCAGTGTAGTAGCCAATGCCTCAGCAATATCACCATTGGCATGAGCTCGCAGTTATTTTGCTTGACAGAATACTTTTGGTAGCTTCCCGCTCGCCTGGGTGCGCTGCTAATCAACGTCCTAGCGATGCAATATTAGTCGTAACAATATTAGTCGTAACCTTATCAGTAAGTGATATGGCGGGATGGCTCAACTACATAAGCTGAAACTTTCAGCATATTAAAACAAAACTTTGGGATTTGTGTTAACTTTTTTATGTTTGAATGAGCATTTAAGAGATCAAACTTTTGTGTAGCACTTGTAACGACATCAGTTCATGATGGCGGTTGCATGGCAGCTTCGGTGCCATCACCCTCAATGTTTCGCACATCGAACGAGGCTGTAAGGTTTTTCTTTCTTACGTTTCGTGGTTCAGGTGAGCTCTGAGGGAAACTGGATGCACCTGTGCTACCAGTCGCGGCTGCAGGCCAAGAAGGCCCTCAGCAAGAACGGCAAGGTTTTCGGGGCCCACACCATGGTTGGTGTCAAGGCCTGCGTGTCGCCCGATCAGCCAGACCAGGTGTCTTCGTCCAAGGAGAATGTGTCTGGCATTGAGGCCCGGCCGCTGGTGCAGGCCTATCGAGCTTCTGCCAGCAGGCGCCAGGTGACGCTACCGGAGATTCCCACGCCGCGACGGGACACGACGGTGGCATCACGAGCGCTCGAGTATCTCTTTGGATGGTAGCAGCGCCATCATCTTCGCCGCACCCTTTGGTTTTAGCCCTGCCTGTGGTCCTTAGTGCTGCAATAAAAGCGATAGTTCTTACCAATTGCTGCTTTCTTTTTATTTTCCGTGTTTTTTTATGATGGAGCTGTTCTAACGCTGGGTGTGACAACAGATGACCCATCACGCCCAGCATTCACAGCCTTGGTTCCCAGATATACCCATAGATGGCGCAACTGCTTGGATCAAGGGGCTTTAAGTCGTGGTAGGTCGCAGAAAAATCTGTAGTTGCTTGGTGGAACGTGGAAGTGCGGTTCAAGTCCCTAGGGTCACTGTAGTCCGGACGGGTGTGGCAGTGACCGCTACATGTCCTTTCCTGTACAGTACGTTCCACTATTAAGCGAACACCTGTGTGCGTCACCGGCGGTCCGCGCAGCTCTAGCTGCTGGCGAGATTTCGGAATGCGACACATGCGCATTGGTTCCTCAAGGTGGTGCGTGCCCCTTGTCGTTCGCTACTTCTCTGCCCATGCACTCTGCATGCTTCAGCGAGCCATGACCCTTCGCCCTTTTCATTTCTGCACGGCAAATCAACAGATACCAAATCAGCCTTTCGCTTTTTAAAAAAATAAGGCAGTATTTCATGGTTTGAAAGGACAGCTAAGAATCTTCACTGCATCAGACTTCAATTGCCTTATTTGTTATCAAAAGCTGCCAGTTGCAGCGACAGTACAGTGAAATTTCTGTATAACGAACTTCAGGGCACCGTGGAAAGTTGTTAATTATTTTGAAAGGTTGTTATAGTGAAAGCTCGAAAATGAACCATAAATACTTATTTTTCACCGACAAAAACGACTTGCCTTTACTACAGTGGGTCCTTGAACTCGTTTTCAGGAGAAGAAGACAAATGCACAAGTAAACACCGAAAAATCCACGTTTACTTTACAGAAGTCTGTGTTTCTTTTTTTTTTTTACGCGAGCAGCACAAATTTTGCAGCACGAAGGCCTACAGCTCATTCACATTGCTGTGGTGCGATTCGGTTCTTTGGTCACAACAGCCTGCTTTTTGTCTTCCAGTTACCGAAGAATATCCATTGTCTCGCTTAACGAAAACTGCTTCCGCTTCTTCGTCGCAGGCAGAGATGAACTCATTTGTAGTATCATCGCAGCGCGAACATCGACTTGCTTTGCGGATGCGATAAGTAATCATCGAAGAGAGATGAACAAGACTGAAAGAAACAGGGCTTCCAAAGAAAAACCTGAAGTGTCACGGCTTTCATCGCCTCTTTCGAATAAAAAAAAGTGCTAAAAAATTGGCAGATCCCACTACAGTGGGAATCGATGATATGCGAAGCACGAATGAGGAAGGGTGATAGGTCACTTTAAAATCAGCACACAATAAAATTTGGAAGTAAATTATGCCGTACATGACATTCATGTCATGATTATCATGTTTGGATGTTTCATTTACCTTCGTCATCTGTTAACGTAGCCTGATACCAACTTCGGTATATATTGAGCTGGCGAAACGGCCGCGAGAGTTCTATGAACGTAGCATGTAGTCATGTTTTACATGAAGTCCATACCATGATTATCATATTTAGACGTCATTTACATTCATCGTCCATTCACGTCACGTAATACCAAATTCGGTATATGTGGAACTAGTGAAACGGCCGCGAGAGCGCTATGAGCGTAGCATGTAGTCATGCTTTACATGAAACGCATATTATGATTATCAGGTTTGGACGTGTGATTTACCTTCGTCATCTATTCACTTCCCGTGATACCAAATTTTGTACATGTGGAGCTAGCGCAACGGCGGCAAGCGTGTCATATATGGCCCAATATACTGCGACGCAACGTTGACGTACGCGCAGGCTGGGCGCAGCGACGCCACACTAGCAAAACGCGAACACTCTATATAGTGTGACGCCAGGCGCAACCGGCGTCCGTCGGCGCGGCCCGGTGGCGATCGGCGCGAAATGCAACAAGCTGCATTTCGCGCCGACGACGTTACTTAGACAGCACCGCGTCTGCCTTTCTTCGTGACGGAGGGACGCCGTGTGCGCTCAAACGCGCATGCGTCAAAGCAGCACAGCGTGGCGCGCGCCTGCGAGTGTATGGCATGCAGATCCAAAATGAACGTCAGCGGGCAGATCCACTGACTTCTACTAGGGGGATATCGGCGCCTGGCGTGGCATCGCCGGCATGACGCGATAAAACGAACGCCGGAGAGCACGCGCGCCGGCTCACGTTGAAGTGTATAGGTGCCTTGAGTGTGGCGTATATTGATGTTCATACAAGACACGCATCCCACGAGTGTCATGTTTGCACCAGTCACATACCTTCGTCATCCATTCACGTCCCGCAATACCAAATTCGGTATATGCAAAGCTGGTAATATGGCCGCGAGCACATCATGAGTGCGGCATGTAGTCATGTTACATGACACGCATGTCATGATTATGATGTTAGGGTCTGTCGCTTGTGTTCGCCACCATACTAGTTTTGCAACATATTATGTGAATAAAACCACCACAAAAGCAGCAGGACCTTGACTTCTAAATCATGACTTTTATGACATACACGTCATGATTTTCATGTTATCACTAGTCATTTATGTTCGTCATACAGTAATGTTATATAATACGAAGTTTCATATTGATACCATTATCCTAAGGGTCAGGATAACTAAAAGTCGTAGGCAGCTATATTGTTACGAGTAACTTGTTTAATGATCTATTTACAGCGCACAGAACTCGACGAGTAAGATGGCGCCAGACCAGCATCCAACGGAAAAACCCACTTCGTCCTCCTCTTTCATGCAGCCGTGTTAAGCGGCTGTTTTGTATCATAACCCCCTGCGGTAGAAGCACCGTCCCGGTGCTAAATTTACGCAGATGATGTCGAAGGGGGGTAATAGGGCTTTAGCCGAGCCACGTGAACAATGTCGCTCGGAGCTGACGATGACTTTGTTGGATCAGTTGGAACAATCTCGTACGTGACGTCTGTCACTTGGCGAACGATACGGAATGGCCCAGTGTAGGGCGACAACAGTTTTTCCGACAGTCCCACACGCCGAATAGGTGACCAGAGGAGCACGAGAAAACCCGGAGAAAAGTGCACGTCCCTATGGTGAGAATTGTAGAGCTGTTGTTGGCGCGTCTGTGAAGCCTGTAGACGGGTACCGGCGACTTGGCGCGCGTGGTCGGCGCGCGCAATGGCTTCACCAGCATATTCAGTGGCCGCAGGTAGTAACGTGTCTAAAGGTAGAGTTGGGTCCCGGCCATATAGTCGATAGAAGGGCGAATATCCGGCAGTGTTGTGACTAGATGAGTTGTAGGCGAACGTCACATACGGCAAATGAATGTCCCAATCGTGGTGGTCTGGCGCAACGTATTTGGCAAGCATATCGGTTAGGGTCCTGTTAAGGCGCTCCGTGAGGCCATTTGACTGGGGATGGTACGACGTAGTAAATTTGTGCTTGGTATGACAAGACCTCAGGATTTCATGAACGACAGCTGATAAGAACGTGCGACCACGGTCGGTGAGAAGTTGACGGGGAGCACCGTGCACTAATATTATGTCGTACAGCAGAAAGTCCTTAAACGTAAACATTTTGACAGCAATCTGTCTGGCTGGGTAGAAAAGTTTAGAAAATTGAAATTGCTCCAGCCACAGTTCAAATAGAGTCCGACGTTTCGAGACCGACTCGGTCCCTTCCTCAGGGGGTGACTGTCTTGGTCGTGGAAGTGTCGTCGCGTCGTGTTCTCTCACCACGGCTCCGGCTTTCCCTTTCCACCACGTTTCGGAGACCGTGAACGTACACCGAAGGCATTGTTCCCAGCGAGCGGTTCACGTTGGCAGGCGTATGCTGAATGTGCCAAGACTCGAGCAAGAGCCTCTTTCCCAAATTCCGTTCTGTTTCAATAACAGAAGCGCCGTCTAAGTCAATTTTATGGTCGTGCTTCTCGCAGTGCTCCGCCAGAGCGCTACGTTGCACTTCCATCTTCCTGACGTCGTTCTTGTGTTGGCGCATTCTTTCCGGGAAGCACTTGCTCTCGCCTATGTAGCAGGCTGGACACCCAGAACACGACACTTTGTAGACAACGCCCGGGTGTAGCTCCCTCGGAGGTCGGTCTTTCGGCCGCGGTAGCAAGCGAGCGAGCGTCGAAACAGGTTTATGGATTACCTTGACCCCGGCTTTTCCTAGGACTCTCGAGAGCTGTTCACTTATGCCCGGCACATATGGAATGGCGACGCGGTTGTTTGGCGCCTTCGTTTTTCTCGTGTGCGGTGGTGTGGCCAGGGCGGAAAGGGGGTCGGGCGGTGTGTCGCTTGCAGGTGTCTTTCCGCGGTGCGGTGGTTGTCGTCTCGACAAACGGCGTGACGCCCGGCGGATGAACGCTTCTGTGTAGCCATTCCTTCGTAGCTCGGCGACAATCCTCTTTTCTTCTTTCTTCCTCTCACCCTCCGACGTGCAGATTACTCGTGCACGTGAAAGGAGTGCCGAAACCACTGAAGCTTTGTGGGCGGTTGGATGACAGGACGCAAAATGCAAATACCTGCCGGTGTGAGTTGGCTTTCTATACACCGAAAAGGTCATGCGCTCGCCCTGTCGTCTGACTAAAACATCGAGAAACGGAAGCGCCCCGTCTCGCTCTCGTTCCACCGTGAACTGTATCGCTTGGTCGATGGAGTTTAGATGTTCGAGGAAGCTGTCTACTGCTGCCTTCTTTATTATGCAAAAACAGTCATCCACGTACCTCTCAAATACTTTCGGCCTGTCAATAAAGGAGCCCAGTGCCGTCTCTTCTATGTGTTCCATTGTGAGGTTCGCAGCCGTAACGGAGATCGCCGCTCCCATCGCGGTCCCGCTGGCTTGTCTGTAGAAGCTCCCGTTGACGCTGAAATACGTCCCCTTGAGGCAGTATTCCAGTAGGCGACATAGTTCGTCGACGCCCAGGCAGGTTCTTTCATCCAAGAGCTCGTCTTGGTTCAACGCTGCTCGTGCGCTAGATACCGCTAGTGCTACGGGCACACTGGTGAACAGGGACACGACGTCGAACGAGACGAAGCACTCATCGCTGCTCACGGTCACATCTCTCATGCGCTCCAAGAAGTGGCTGGCGTCGCGTATGTGGGTCGGTGTCTGCCCCACGAGCGGCGCGAGAGTCCGGTGGAGATACTTGGACAGCGCCCGGAGTGGAGATGTTGTAAAATCCACGATAGGACGGAGCGGAACTGTGGGCTTGTGGGTCTTGGGAAGCCCGTAAAATCCTGGTGCAGAGCCGTTCCGGCAGATGAGCTGGAGGTATGTGTTTCTCGCCTTCGGGTGCGCTTTAAAGATATCCGCCAGGAGCTTGTTAATTTCCCTTTGGACACTTGGTGTGGGGTCCTTCGTCAGCTTTTCGTAGGCCGGACTGTCCAGCAGGTCTCGCACCTTGTCGTTGTATGCCTCCCTGTCGAGCAGGACCATTGCGTTCCCTTTGTCGGCCGGGAGGATGACAACCTTATCATCATTTCGGAGCGCATGGATCGCCTTACACTCCTCTCTCGACAGGTTGTGCTCACGGCGCTTTCCTATTTTTGATAGTACGCCGATAGCCTTGAGACGCACGTTCTCCCGAATGCCGCTGTCGAGTCGCCTTATGCCTTCCTCCGTAGCCGCGATGATCTTCGGCAGTGACGGTCGTGTCGTGGTCGTGTAGAAGTTGTGTCCCTTTGCCAGCACGCTGTGCTCTGTCGGGGAGAGTTGTTTGGAGGACAGATTGACGACGAAATTCTCGTTGTCAGGACTGTAGTGGTGCTTTTCTCCTTTAAGCGTCGCAAGCTTACTATTGTGGGTCGCTTGTTGTTTCTGCGCAGTTGTTGCAGCCACATTTCGTGCGAACTCCTCCAGTGACGGAAAGATGTCGGGCAGTCGATGTTGGAGTTGCCGTCGTAGAAAGAACAGGTCTAATTCCTTCTTCTTGATGACGCTGTGGCACTCATGGATTCGGGCGTTTAGTAGCCGCCGTTCAGCTTGTGCGATGATCTTGTTGCCCTCCGCCGTGTGCACCAGGCGCTTGAGCTGAAGGCTTCGTGGTATCACGTTCCTCTCCCGACAGGCCCTCGTGAAGTCGAGATGGTTGCGGTAGGTCGTGACGCCGCGTGCTACGTTCACGTACCGCTTTGCGAGGAGCGCTGCTTCCTGACCGAAGTCACTGCGTAATGACTTAAACGTAAACATTTTGACAGCAATCTGTCTGGCTGGGTAGAAAAGTTTAGAAAATTGAAATTGCTCTAGCCACAGTTCAAATAGAGTCCGACGTTTCGAGACCGACTCGGTCCCTTCCTCAGGGGGTGACTGTCTTGGTCATGGAAGTGTCGTCGCGTCGTGTTCTCTCACCACGGCTCCGGCTTTCCCTTTCCACCACGTTTCGGAGACCGTGAACGTACACCGAAGGCATTGTTCCCAGCGAGTGGTTCACGTTGGCAGGCGTATGCTGAATGTGCCAAGACTCGAGCAAGAGCCTCTTTCCCAAATTCCGTTCTGTTTCAATAACAGAAGCGCCGTCTAAGTCAATTTTATAGTCGTGCTTCTCGCAGTGCTCCGCCAGAGCGCTACGTTGCACTTCCATCTTCCTGACGTCGTTCTTGTGTTGGCGCATTCTTTCCGGGAAGCACTTGCTCTCGCCTATGTAGCAGGCTGGACACCCAGAACACGACACTTTGTAGACAACGCCCGGGTGTAGCTCCCTCGGAGGTCGGTCTTTCGGCCGCGGTAGCAAGCGAGCGAGCGTCGAAACAGGTTTATGGATTACCGTGACCCCGGCTTTTCCTAGGACTCTCGAGAGCTGTTCACTTATGCCCGGCACATATGGAATGGCGACGTGGTTGTTTGGCGCCTTCGTTTTTCTCGTGTGCGGTGGTGTGGCCAGGGCGGAAAGGGGGTCGGGCGGTGTGTCGCTTGCAGGTGTCTTTCCGCGGTGCGGTGGTTGTCGTCTCGACAAACGGCGTGACGCTCGGCGGATGAACGCTTCTGTGTAGCCATTCCTTCGTAGCTCGGCGACAATCCTCTTTTCTTCTTTCTTCCTCTCACCCTCCGACGTGCAGATTACTCGTGCACGTGAAAGGAGTGCTGAAACCACTGAAGCTTTGTGGGCAGTTGGATGACAGGACGCAAAATGCAAATACCTGCCACATTTCGTGCGAACTCCTCCAGTGACGGAAAGATGTCGGGCAGTCGATGTTGGAGTTGCCGTCGTAGAAAGAACAGGTCTAATTCCTTCTTCTTGATGACGCTGTGGCACTCATGGATTCGGGTGTTTAGTAGCCGCCGTTCAGCTTGTGCGATGATCTTGTTGCCCTCCGCCGTGTGCACCAGGCGCTTGAGCTGAAGGCTTCGTGGTATCACGTTCCTCTCCCGACAGGTCCTCGTGAAGTCGAGATGGTTGCGGTAGGTCGCGACGCCGCGTGCTACGTTCACGTACCGCTTTGCGAGGAGCGCTGCTTCCTGACCGAAGTCACTGCGTAATGACTTAAACGTAAACATTTTGACAGCAATCTGTCTGGCTGGGTAGAAAAGTTTAGAAAATTGAAATTGCTCCAGCCACAGTTCAAATAGAGTCCGACGTTTCGAGACCGACTCGGTCCCTTCCTCAGGGGGTGACTGTCTTGGTCATGGAAGTGTCGTCGCGTCGTGTTCTCTCACCACGGCTCCGGTTTTCCCTTTCCACCACGTTTCGGAGACCGTGAACGTACACCGAAGGCATTGTTCCCAGCGAGCGGTTCAGCGAGCGGTAGCACGTGGCGTCACGACCTACCGCAACCATCTCGACTTCACGAGGACCTGTCGGGAGAGGAACGTGATACCACGAAGCCTTCAGCTCAAGCGCCTGGTGCACACGGCGTAGGGCAACAAGATCATCGCACAAGCTGAACGGCGGCTACTAAACGCCCGAATCCATGAGTGCCACAGCGTCATCAAGAAGAAGGAATTAGACCTGTTCTTTCTACGACGGCAGCTCCAACATCGACTGCCCGACATCTTTCCGTCACTTGAGGAGTTCGCACGAAATGTGGCTGCAACAACTGCGCAGAAACAACAAGCGACCCACAATAGTAAGCTTGCGACGCTTAAAGGAGAAAAACACCACTACAGTCCTGACAACGAGAATTTCGTCGTCAATCTGTCCTCCAAACAACTCTCCCCGACAGAGCACAGCGTGCTGGCAAAGGGACACAACTTCTACACGACCACGACACGACCGTCACTGCCGAAGATCATCGCGGCTACGGAGGAAGGCATAAGGCGACTCGACAGCGGCATTCGGAAGAACGTGCGTCTCAAGGCTATCGGCGTACTATCAAAAATAGGAAAGCGCCGTGAGCACAACCTGTCGAGAGAGGAGTGTAAGGCGATCCATGCGCTCCGAAATGATGATAAGGTTGTCATCCTCCCGGCCGACAAAGGGAACGCAATGGTCCTGCTCGACAGGGAGGCATACAACGACAAGGTGCGAGACCTGCTGGACAGTCCGGCCTACGAAAAGCTGACGAAGGACCCCACACCAAGTGTCCAAAGGGAAATGAACAAGCTCCTGGCGGATATCTTTAAAGCGCACCCGAAGGCGAGAAACACATACCTCCAGCTCATCTGCCGGAACGGCTCTGCACCAGGATTTTACGGGTGTCACACCTGTCCCGTTATTAGGGAGGCGATCGCCGGGCTAATTCCAAGAGCCGAAGTATCGGCCCCCCGAACCGCACCACGAAAGCGTGGACAATTTTGAAGTGGTCCTTTTTGGCGCGCCAGCTGACGCCGGCTGTGGCCCAAAGAACAAGTCAGAGCCGAGAGTTGATAAACAAAACAAATATTATATTCTCAAAAATGGCAGATCGAAAACAGTACACAAGAATGCACACTCCACAATAGTTACATCCAATACGTCACCAAACAAACAACGTACTACACAGTACAATCAGCCACACTCAAAACAACGGACACAGACAACGATACGCACTACAATGCAGTCGCATGCATTGAACAACCAAGACACTTAAAGACTAAAGAGATATAAAACCTATTCAGTCCAAAGTCCTTGGAACAAAAGTCTGAATGATACTCTTCCGAGAATCACTCACTCAAAGTCCAGCGTTGTTGTCGTTCCGTAGCTCTCGAAGTTTCTCTTCCAGAAAACCTCGCCGTCTTCAATTGGCCACTCTTCAAACTTCAACTTCTTCGCCCGAACACGTCGGCTCCACACACGCAGCTGTTGCCACGGTCTTCGCTCGATAGCGGTAAACACACGCTCTTGCCTATAGCTCGAGCCGTCCCTACGGACCAAAAACTTCGCCGACTACACGGCGGAATCTCTACGCACTCTGGCGCTCACTTCCGTCACCTCCTGTTCTGTGACTACGGGCAGAACCTTCGCCGACTACACGGCGGAATCCCTACGCGCTCTGGCGTTAACTTCCGTCTCCTCCTCATTTCTCGTCTCGGCTGCTCGGTTAAATACCTTGCGCGCGACTTTCCAGATGTTTCTCGTCATTTCGTCGGCGCGATACGCAGCGAAGGCTGGGGAGAGGCACGAGACGGTTCGACTGCCCTCTCCCGAGGATGATTCACTCGGTCTGACCCCGCCTCCTTCGTTCTAGAAAAATCGCGGTCTTGCTGGGCCGCCGATGTGGGGTGAGGAGGATCGTCTGCGAAGCCGTGCTTCTGCGGGGAGAGCGCGCGCCCGGGAGCCCTGGATGTTTGCTTTCTTTTTTTTTCTTTTTATTTCGCGGCGTTTCTGCCGCCCGTTGTCGCAAGGATTTGGCGGCGCGCTCTTGTTTAGCGCTCGTTCTGTGACACTGCCCCCCACTTTAAGAATATTATCTCATAATATTCAAAACCACACAAACGAGCGCGAACAGTCACCACACATTCTCACAGACTGTAACACAATCCGTCGCTCATGACACTTCACATTCACATTATATCACGCAATACAATCTTACATTGTAGTTCAATTCCACAACACATGAAATATAACCACAGGCACATGAGTACAACACTCCACCACAAATTCCCAATAATACAGATGTACAAAGTTCTCGCATTACAACAATGGTCCAATACTATACATCACATCACAGCACAACACTTCGACACTTGTGACACAGGACAACCAGAACATTAACACAACATATGTCACTCAGCACTGCCAAACCCATTCTGATTCCACCTCCGCACCTATCTTGAGTACTTCGAACAGCGCTTGCGCCCCTTTTTGCGGTGCTCGCTCGATCTATTCTTGTGTTTCCACGTTCTTTTTCGGCGAGCCCTTTCCCACGACGATATCTGAGGCGTCGTCTCAGCCATCGTTGTCTCTTCCGACACCGTTAACGCGTCATTACATTCGACGGGTCCTGTCTGTTTATTTACCCGCTTGATAATGCCTCTACATTTTGCCCGGCTGGCCAACTCCGTCTCCTTTACACTGTCAGTCGGTTGAGGTCGTGCCGACTTAAGTCCGGTTGCTCGGCCCGTGAACTTATTCGACACGATCGTCTTCTCCTTCGCTGTCTCTTGCGCCGCAGCTTCACCTTGGGCTCTAGTGAGATCCGTCACGGGATGCTCCTCCACTGTATCTCGCGGCCGCTGTGTTGGCAAGGGCTCTATCTTCGGGTCTTCTCCCAAACATTCTGGATCACTTGGCCCTCGCGCCCCGTCGATGTTTCCGATGACAAGGTCATACAGGGGGGTCGTCATGCATAACGCAGTAACCTTCCCGCTGAAGTACGGGGTTTCAACCTCAATTTCTGCTTCGGGAAGCATCCGGACCGTACGGTCAATTAGACAAACCGGTTTCATTTTGCCTGTCAACTCTCTTTCCCGTACCAAATTTCTCCTCACGATAACAGTGGAGCTGCCGGTATCTCTTAACACCGTAATCTTTTTGCCCGCAACTTTTCCAGGCAGCGTTGGCATTCCTTTCGTAACACCGGTTGGCTGTTTTGACATTACAGCACCCACAATAGGAATTTTCTCCCCATTCTTCAACTCTACGAATCCATCAGTGACGGCATTATTATCAGATTTCGGTGCCACTTGCACACAGGATACCTGGTGAGTTTGACTCACTCCGTTCCGACATGCATCTGCTTTGTGCCCAGTCTGACCACACTTGAAACATTTTACAACCGTAGGGCTCGTAAAGATCGTTCGACAGTTTTTCGCGCGATGACCCACTCGGTTGCACAGAACACATTGCGGAATGCTCTCTGGTGCACGCTTCTTTCCTTCGGGAGCCAATTTCTTCGAATCATCGGGACAATCCTTCTTGACCTTGGCCAAATTAGTTCCTCCTTGCGCTTCTAAGAATTGATCAGCCAATTCAAGCATTCCTTCAAATGACTCCGCCTTCCTCTCTTTCAAATACAGCGACAGGCTTGGGTGGCAACTAGTAAGAAATTGTTCTTTAATTAGCAGCTCTCTAAGCTCATCGTACTCCTGTGCTGTCCCTGAAAGTTCAATCCATCTGTCGAAATAGTGGCAAAGTCGGGCAGCATACTGCGTAGCTGTTTCACCATCAGCTGGCTTTCCTGTCCGAAATCTGTCCCGGAATCCTTCCACAGTGAATCTAAATCGCTTCAACAAAGCCGCTTTCACCTTTGCGTAGTTGGCTGCATCGGTCGGCGTCAGCCTACCGTACACACTGAGCGCTTCACCACTCAAGCAGGTACTCAAAGCAGTTGCCCATTGCTGTTCCGGCCAATTCTGGCTCCTCGCAATCGTCTCAAATCTGTGGAGGTACGCGTCTAGGTCGTCCTTCCTTTCATCAAACGCTACGAGCAGCTTGCTTGGGTTCAAGCGGAAGCCGTGATCTTCCCGTTCGCTGCTTTCAACTCTAGCTTGGACGGGAGTTTCACTTCGCTGTTGCAAACGGAGCCGCTCGAGTTCCATCTCGTGCTGCCGCTGCCGCTCCCTTTCCTCTCTTTCTTCTTTCAGCTGGCGCTCTTTTGCCTCTATTTCTTCTCTTGCCCTTTCGGCTGCCAACTTTTCTCGCTCCAGCTCCAACTTCAATTGCTGCTCTCGTTCTTCCTTCAGCTGTCGCTCTTTTGCCTCTCTTTCTTCTTTCAGCTGTCGCTCCTTTGCTTCTCTTTCTTCTCTCGCCCTTTCAGCGGCCAGCCTTTCTCTCTCCAACTCAGCTGCCTTTTCTTCCTTGGCCCTCTCTGCCGCCAACCTCTCTCTCTCCACCTCAGCTTCTTTTTCCGCTTTGGCTCTTTCGACCGCCAACCTCTCTTTTTCCAGCTCGGCTGCTTTTTCTTCTTTGGCTCTCTCTTTTTCTTCTTTTTCCTTCTGGGTGACCCACTTCCGTAGTTCGACGCCAGAAAGACCCATCTTTTCACCAAGAGCAACTAACTTTTCGAGATCCATTGTGTCTCGCAACTCGCAACTAAAACCTTGCCGCGTGCAAAAAGTATCTGCCTAAATCAGTCTATCGGAGCACTCCCCTGCACTCGTTAACGAGAACACTGAAACACAAAATCGTTCCGATAGCACTATCAACAACTCGAGGCTCTTTCTCACTACTTTGGACACACTGTGCACCAAAAGGTCCTGTCGCGGACGCCAGATTAATTGTCACACCTGTCCCGTTATTAGGGAGGCGATCGCCGGGCTAATTCCAAGAGCCGAAGTATCGGCCCCCCCGAACCGCACCACGAAAGCGTGGACAATTTTGAAGTGGTCCTTTTTGGCGCGCCAGCGGACGCCGGCTGTGGCCCAAAGAACAAGTCAGAGCAGAGAGTTGATAAACAAAACAAATATTATATTCTCAAAAATGGCAGATCGAAAACAGTACACAAGAATGCACACTCCACAATAGTTACATCCAATACGTCACCAAACAAACAACGTACTACACAGTACAATCAGCCACACTCAAAACAACGGACACAGACAACGATACGCACTACAATGCAGTCGCATGCATTGAACAACCAAGACACTTAAAGACTAAAGAGATATAAAACATATTCAGTCCAAAGTCCTTGGAACAAAAGTCTGAATGATACTCTTCCGAGAATCACTCACTCAAAGTCCAGCGTTGTTGTCGTTCCGTAGCTCTCGAAGTTTCTCTTCCAGGAAACCTCGCCGTCTTCAATTGGCCACTCTTCAAACTTCAACTTCTTCGCCCGAACACGTCGGCTCCACACACGCAGCTGTTGCCACGGTCTTCGCTCGATAGCGGTAAACACACGCTCTTGCCTGTAGCTCGAGCCGTCCCTACGGACCAAAAACTTCGCCGACTACACGGCGGAATCTCTACGCACTCTGGCGCTCACTTCCGTCTCCTCCTGTTCTGTCACTACGGGCAGAACCTTCGCCGACTACACGGCGGAATTCCTACGCGCTCCGGCGCTAACTTCCGTCACCTCCTGTTCTGTCACTACGGGCAGAACCTTCGCCGACTACACGGCGGAATCTCTACGCGCTCTGGCGTTAACTTCCGTCTCCTCCTCATTTCTCGTCTCGGCTGCTCGGTTAAATACCTTGCGCGCGACCTTCCAGATGTTTCTCGTCATTTCGTCGGCGCGATACGCAGCGAAGGCTGGGGAGAGGCACGAGACGATTCGACTGCCCTCTCCCGAGGATGATTCACTCGGTCTGACCCCGCCTCCTTCGTTCTAGAAAAATCGCGGTCTTGCTGGGCCGCCGATGTGGGGTGAGGAGGATCGTCTGCGAAGCCGTGCTTCTGCGGGGAGAGCGCGCGCCCGGGAGCCCTGGATGTTTGCTTTCTTTTTTTTTCTTTTTACCTCGCGGCGTTTCTGCCGCCCGTTGTCGCAAGGATTTGGCCGCGCGCTCTTGTTTAGCGCTCGTTCTGTGACAACGGGCTTCCCAAGACCCACAAGCCCACAGTTCCGCTCCGTCCTATCGTGGATTTTACAACATCTCCACTCCGGGCGCTGTCCAAGTATCTCCACCGGACTCTCGCGCCGCTCGTGGGGCAGACACCGACCCACATACGCGACGCCAGCCACTTCTTGGAGCGCATGAGAGATGTGACCGTGAGCAGCGATGAGTGCTTCGTCTCGTTCGACGTCGTGTCCCTGTTCACCAGTGTGCCCGTAGCACTAGCGGTATCTAGCGCACGAGCAGCGTTGAACCAAGACGAGCTCTTGGATGAAAGAACCTGCCTGGGCGTCGACGAACTGTGTCGCCTACTGGAATACTGCCTCAAGGGGACGTATTTCAGCGTCAACGGGAGCTTCTACAGACAAGCCAGCGGGACCGCGATGGGAGCGGCGATCTCCGTTACGGCTGCGAACCTCACAATGGAACACATAGAAGAGACGGCACTGGGCTCCTTTATTGACAGGCCGAAAGTATTTGTGAGGTACGTGGATGACTGTTTTTGCATAATAAAGAAGGCAGCAGTAGACAGCTTCCTCGAACATCTAAACTCCATCGACCAAGCGATACAGTTCACGGTGGAACGAGAGCGAGACGGGGCGCTTCCGTTTCTCGATGTTTTAGTCAGACGACAGGGCGAGCGCATGACCTTTTCGGTGTATAGAAAGCCAACTCACACCGGCAGGTATTTGCATTTTGCGTCCTGTCATCCAACCGCCCACAAAGCTTCAGTGGTTTCGGCACTCCTTTCACGTGCACGAGTAATCTGCACGTCGGAGGGTGAGAGGAAGAAAGAAGAAAAGAGGATTGTCGCCGAGCTACGAAGGAATGGCTACACAGAAGCGTTCATCCGCCGGGCGTCACGCCGTTTGTCGAGACGACAACCACCGCACCGCGGAAAGACACCTGCAAGCGACACACCGCCCGACCCCCTTTCCGCCCTGGCCACACCACCGCACACGAGAAAAACGAAGGCGCCAAACAACCGCGTCGCCATTCCATATGTGCCGGGCATAAGTGAACAGCTCTCGAGAGTCCTAGGAAAAGCCGGGGTCAAGGTAATCCATAAACCTGTTTCGACGCTCGCTCGCTTGCTACCGCGGCCGAAAGACCGACCTCCGAGGGAGCTACACCCGGGCGTTGTCTACAAAGTGTCGTGTTCTGGGTGTCCAGCCTGCTACATAGGCGAGAGCAAGTGCTTCCCGGAAAGAATGCGCCAACACAAGAACGACGTCAGGAAGATGGAAGTGCAACGTAGCGCTCTGGCGGAGCACTGCGAGAAGCACGACCATAAAATTGACTTAGACGGCGCTTCTGTTATTGAAACAGAACGGAATTTGGGAAAGAGGCTCTTGCTCGAGTCTTGGCCCATTCAGCATACGCCTGCCAACGTGAACCGCTCGCTGGGAACAATGCCTTCGGTGTACGTTCACGGTCTCCGAAACGTGGTGGAAAGGGAAAGCCGGAGCCGTGGTGAGAGAACACGACGCGACGACACTTCCACGACCAAGACAGTCACCCCCTGAGGAAGGGACCGAGTCGGTCTCGAAACGTCGGACTCTATTTGAACTGTGGCTGGAGCAATTTCAATTTTCTAAGCAGAAAGTCCGCAACGTCGGTAGCGCAGCTGGTCGGGAGTGCTCGTGTGACTGCGTACCGCGTCGCGTAGTCCGTGGCAACAGCAATCCATTTATTTCCTGCTGTGGAGAGTGGAAAAGGGCCCAACAGGTCGAGACCAACTCGGAAGAAAGGCTCGTTTGGAACGTCGATCGGCTGAAGGTAGCCGGCTGGGAGGGCAGACGGCGTTTTCCGACGCTGACAGGGCTCACAAGCGGCGACATAGCGTCGAACAGAGCGGGCAAGTTCAGGCCAAAAAAACCGACGTCGTACTCGATCGTACGTGCGAGAAACGCCCAAATGGCCCGTTATGGGAGCATCATGGAGTTGATGCAGGACAGAGGAACGTAGGTGCGCTGGGATGACAGGAAGTAAGTCTGATCCGAAGGAATCAAGGTTTCGGCGATATAGGATCCCGTATTTCACCAAAAACATTCGTAGGGACGGGTCGCGTGGCGTTGACTCCAGTTTGTCAATGATGGCTCGTAAAGAAGCATTCCGACGTTGCTCTTCGCCAATGTTTAACAGCTGTGACACGGAAAAAAACGTCCGTGATAGCGTCGGTATCGGTTGCTTCGTCAACAGGGTAGCGGGATAAACAATCCGCATCCTGATGTAATCGCCCTGTTTTGTACATTACAGAGAACGTGTACTCTTGAAGGCGTAGAGCCCAACGAGCGAGACGTCCCGTGGGGTCCTTCAGAGAGGCTAGCCAGCAGAGCGCGTGATGATCCGTGACAACACGGAATGAGCGCCCGTACAGGTATGGGCGAAACTTGGCGACTGCCCATACAAGGGCGAGGCACTCGCGCTCCGTGATGGAATAGTTGCGCTCGGCTGGAGATAGTAGTCGACTTGCGTAGGCTATAACACGGTCGTGTCCGCGTTGTTGCTGCAATAGCACAGCTCCTATGCCGTGTCCACTGGCGTCCGTGTGAACCTCGGTTGGGGCTAATGGATCAAAGTGAGCCAAGATTTGTGGCGTTGTAAGCAGTGTCGTAAGTTGCGAAAACGATGACGCTTGATCATGGCCCCAGGTAAACGAGGCGTCTTTCTTCAAGAGGTCTGTGAGTGGGCGTGCAATGGTCGCAAAGTCCTTAACAAAGCGTCTGAAATATGAGCACAACCCCACGAAACTGCGGACATCCTTTGTGGCCCTCGGAACGGGAAAGTTCGTGACTGCACGAATTTTCTCTGGGTCTGGACGCACGCCTTGGGCATCGACAAGGTGACCAAGCACGGAAATTTGGCGACGAGCGAAGTGGCACTTGGAGGCGTTAAGCTGGAGTCCGGCTCGACGAAAAACGTCCAAAATAGCTGACAAACGATCAATATGCGAGTCGAATGTGGGCGAAAAGACAATAACATCGTCAAGGTAACACAAGCAGGTGGACCATTTCAACCCTTGGAGCAATGAGTCCATCATTCTTTCAAATGTGGCTGGTGCATTGCAGAGTCCAAAGGGCATCCCCTTAAACTGATAAAGACCATCAGGAGTGATGAATGCTGTCTTCTCACGGTCAATCTCGTCGACGGCTATCTGCCAGTACCCTGACCGAAGGTCAATAGTTGAAAAATAGGTGACACCATACAGGCAGTCGAGGGCGTCGTCGATGCGAGGTAAAGGATAAACGTCTTTATTGGTAATTTTGTTAAGGTGACGGTAATCGACACAAAAGCGCCATGTTCCATCTTTCTTTTTAACAAGGACGACTGGAGAAGCCCAGGGGCTGCATGAAGGCTCGATAATGTTTTTCGCAAGCATTTTGCCGACTTCATGTTGTAATATTGCACGCTCCGACGCCGACACATGGTAAGGCCGTCGGTGAATAGGGGTTGCATGGCTAGTATTTATGCGATGGGTGACAATGGTCGTTTGGCCTAAAGAGTTGCTGGCAAAGTCGAAAATGCTACGATAGCCCTCAAGAACGTGGCAAAGCGCTGAAGCTTGCTCAGACGTGAGGTTCGATGACACCATTCGCTCAATGTCGGCACCCCAAGAACGTGATGGAGTGGAACCACTGACTGAGCTGCAGCAATCGTCAACTCTGAAGGGCTCGACATGGTCATCTTGGAGAGCAGTAATTTTGGCCAGGGAGATACCCTGTGGCAGAAGTTGGGTGGTGGGTGAAAAGTTGACCAGTGGAAGGAAGGTGCGGTTTCTCTTAATCGTCAGAATCATATGCGGCACAGCAACCCCATGCGTAAACATCACTGCAGGAATCGGGGCCACCATGTAATCACCATCAGGTACTGGCGGCGTGGAGGATAAGTCGACATGTGTGACGGAGTTAGGAGGGAGACGTGTGAAATCAATGCAGCAGAGGGTGGTTTGCGGTGGGCTAGGCGGGTCGGAAAAGAGGGGTAAATCGAGATTGAGAGAGCCAGCTGAACAGTCTATGAGGGCAGAGTGCGTGGCTAGAAAATCCATACCGAGAATGAGTTCATGAGGGCAATGTTCGATAACGGCGAAAAGAACGACACTGCTTCTCTCCCCAATAGACACTCGCGCAGAGCACATACCAAGAATTGCGGCAGTTCCTCCATCGGCGACTCGTACAGCTCGGTTGAGGGCGGGCGTGACAACTTTTCTAAGTCGGCGGCGAAGGTTAGCACTCATAATGGACACATGCGCACCAGTATCTATCAACGCACTGACACGAACATTGTCGACAGTAACGTCCAAAAGGTTCCGGTTCGTTGTTAACGTTAATTGAGGATTTCTTACGAAGGTCGTCAACGCAGCTCCACCTCCAGAAGCTGCACGGCCTAGTTTTCCGGTCGGAGATGCTGCGAATAGGTCGGGGAGGCAGCACGGCGTTGTGGGGGCGACTGGGACTGACGACGAGCAGGGGACGGTGACCGGTCGTAGCGAGGTCTGCTGGGGGGTGCTGTAGGAGCGGAAAATGTGGTCGGCGTTGATGGAGAAAGTGATGGGGACGATTGGCGAGCAGAAGTGGTGTGATACTGAGGTGCATAATGGGACGGTGGAGCCCAGCGGCTGCGGCAGTGACGTGCGATATGACCAACGCGTCGACAGTTGAAACATATGGGCCTGTCATCAAGGGTACGCCATTCGGACGGATTGCGTTGTATGCGAGGAGCAGAAGGGGGACGAAAAGAAGGTACAGCAGAGTATACGGCAGGTACAGGATGTAGGCCGACATTCGATAGCTCTTGACGAACGACGGCTTGTATCAAAGAAATCGTGGTCGGGGAAGGCGTAGGCGTTGGTTGTGGCGTGGCTACCGGTTGTGCTGCCTCGACCTTTGACGAATGATGCGTGTGAGGTTGTCACATGGAGGGGCCTGGTGGAAGACGTCGTCACACGAAGAGGTGGCCGCTGTGTTCGGAAGGCGCACGATGTTTTGGGCTACACGGCGGGCTTTAGCTTGTTCGAGAAGTCGGCATTCTTTAAGGATGTTGTCGATGCTCGAGATGTTAAAAACCTGCAGGTTGAAAGCATCGTCGGCAATGCCTTTCAAGACGTGGTTAACCTTTTCGTCTTCGGACATGGATTGGTCGGCCTTGGAACAAAGGGCCAAAACGTCAAGAATGTAAAAGACGTACGATTTGGTAGAAGACTGGGCCCGTGTGGCAAGAGTCTTCTTCGCAGCGAGCTGACGACCAGATGAATCGCCAAACAGGTCACTAACCTTTTCTTTGAAGAGATCCCAGCTCGTTATGTCGGCTTCGTGGCTTTCAAACCATGTTCGGGGAGTGCCGTCCAGGTAGAAAAGCACGTTGGCGAGCATGAGCGTGGGATCCCAGCGGTGAGTTGCACTGTCGCGCTCGTACCGCTTCAGCCAAGTGTCGAGGTCGATCGTACCATCACCGGAGAAAGTGCCGGGATCTCGGAGGTGCGGGAGTGTGACGTAGGTGGTGGCTTGGACTGACGAGGGCGGCGTAGAGGAAGTACCAGCAGTCGAAGCAGTCGAAAGCTCGCCGATGGTGCGACCGCTGCGCGTCTCCATCGAGGTACAGGGGTCGTCCACCTCCACCAATAATGTTACGAGTAACTTGTTTAATGATCTACTTACAGCGCACAGAACTCGACGAGTAAGATGGCGCCAGACCAGCATCCAACGGAAAAACCCTGTTTCATGCAGCCGTGTTAAGCGGCTGTTTTGTATCAATATATATATATATATATATATATATATATATATATATATATATATATATATATATATATATATATATATATATATATATATATATATATATATATATATATATATATACATATATATATATTATGACGACTCGGTTGTAACGAGGTTTATTCGTCGTGAACTCGAGAACGAACAAGCGCAACGGACCCGACAAAGAAGCGCTCGTGTCAAGAAGATGATGATTGTCAGCCAGAACATATGAGGATGATTGACTGCTCTTCAGATGAGGATGAAGCGCATAATAGATGCCTACACTAATTCCCCCCCGTGGAAGCGGCCAGCCTGGCCGCTGCGGGCGGGTAGTCAAGGTGACGAGGAACGTCGTGTGAAAAGCTTCATGCGGGAAACGTGTACAATTTCGGTGCTGCGGTAACGGCGGTCAGTTGGCACGACAAGAGGCGTCACACGATAGTTGACAGGTGAAGTCTGCTCTAAAACAACATATGGGCCGATGAATCGAGGCTGGAACTTGTCGCAGAGACCAGGTGTGCGAATTGGTGTCAATAGCAGCACCTCGTCACCCTGTCGGAATGATACCACACGATGAGAGGTGTCGTAGACGGCCTTCCTTGCTTGTTGCGTAGCTTCCGTGTTCATACGAGCGCGCTGGCGGCACTGGGCAAGGCGAGAAATATATTCTTCGCAAGAAGATGGTAATGTAGGGCCATTGCTGGTGAAGAAGGAAACATCGATAAAGAAAGTAGGTGAACGTCCGTAAACGAGATAAAACGGTGAGTAGCCGGTTGTGCGCTGAACAGCGGTGTTGTAGGCGAAAGTGAGGAACGGTAGAAGTTTATCCCAGTTTCTGTGATCCGGTTGAATGTATACGGTGATCATGCCGGCAAGGGTTCGATGAAATCTCTCGGTCAGACCGTTTGTTTGAGGATGGTAGCTAGACGCCATCTTGTGTGTGGTACCAGAAACGCGAAGAACTTCACCTAAAAGCTGTGATAAGAACACCTTTCCACGGTCACTCAGAAGTACACGAGGAGCACCATGACGTAGTATTATGGCCTGAAGGACGAAGTCAGCCACTTACGATGCTGAACCAGTAGCTACTGAAGTTGTCTCGGCGTAGCGTGTCATATGGTCTACGGCGGTGACTATCCATCTATTTCCAGCACCAGTAACAGGAAGGGGTCCATAAAGATCGACACCGACGACCTCGAAAGGTGTTGTAGGGCACGTCATTGGCTGTAACTGACCAGCCGGGGGAGATGTCGGAAGTTTGCGAAGTTGGCATGGAGAGCAGGAACCCACGTACTTTGCTACGCTGTCAGAAATCCCAGGCCAATAAAAGCGGCTTCGAATGCGGTCGTAGGTTTTCTGAAAGCCTAGGTGGCCAGCAGTCAAATCGTCATGAAAGGCGTTAAGTACATGATGTTGAAGAGCGCGTGGCAGAACAGGTACCCAGCGTTGGCCGTCAGGATGATATATGTGACGATACAGCACACCGTCCTGAAACTTGAAGTGCTCGAGTTGTCGACGAAGGCGTGCATTGGGTGGACGCGTAGCTCCTGAAAGGTGGTCTATAATGCGCCGACAATACGAATCAGCCTGCTGGCGAGAACTGAAGGGTTGTTCATCGTCGATTGGCGGTTGGTGCAGCGAGGCGAGCAAGGCAACAGAAGTGGCAGTCACGTCCGCACTGGTGTCGTTGGAGGTGGCAGCTGGAGTGTCGAACGGCGCCGTAGGTAGTGGGCAACGAGAAAGAGCGTCAGCGTCTTGATGTTTTTTGCCCGATTTATAAATAATCTCAAACTGATACTCCTGTAGGCGTAAAATCCAACGACCCAAGCGTCCGGACAAGTTCTTCATTGTAGAAAGCCAGCATAAGGCGTGGTGGTCCGTTACAATGGTGAATTGACGGCCGTACAGATAAGGACGGAACTTTTGTATGGACCAAACCACAGTGAGGCACTCCTGCTCAGTGATGGTATAGTTTTTTTCGGTAGAAGTTAGCACTCGGCTAGCATATGCGATGACCCTTTCCCGTCCAGAGTTTTCGCGTTGGAGGAGAACAGCACCTATACCGCAGCCGCTGGCGTCGGTATGCAGGAGTGTTGGGGCGGTGTCATCAAAATGGCAGAGTACAGGCTCTGCGTCAAAGCTTTCTTCAATAGGTGAAACGCCGACTGACATTCCTCGGACCACACAAAGGGTGCATTAGATGCAAGTAGTTTGTGAAGTGGCGCAGCTATTGAAGCGAAATTTCGTATGAAGCGACGAAAATATGATGCGAGGCCAAGAAAACTTCGCAAATCCTTAAGTCTTGTGGGGCATGGAAATCGAAGGACGGCAGCGATCTTTTCGGGGTCAGGGCGAATACCGTCCTTGCTGACGACATGACCGAGAACCTTGATGGATTTGGTGGTGAAACGGCATTTCTTAGTGTTGAGCTGCAGACCCGCACCGGCGAGGCATGTTAGGACGTCATCTAAGCGGCTAAGGTGCTGAGAAAACGTTGATGGAAAGATGATAATGTCATCAAGGTAGCAGAGACACGTCTTCCATTTCAGACCACGCAGGACGGTGTCGATCATGCGTTCAAACGTCGCGGGCGCATTGCAGAGCCCGAAAGGCATCACGTTAAATTCGTATAGGCCATCAGGGGTTGCAAATGCCGTTTTTTCTTTGTCGTCATCGTGCATGGGAATTTGCCAATATCCCGAACGCAAATCAAGGCTTGAAAAGTATTCGGCGCCTTGCAGTGAATCAAGGGCGTCATCGATGCGTGGCATGGGGTATACGTCCTTGCGTGTGATGTTGTTAAGTGCCCGGTAATCAACGCAAAAGCGCACGGAGCCATCTTTTTTTCGTACCAAAACAACAGGGGATGATCAAGGGCTAGTTGATGGACGAATTATTTCTCGTTGGAGCATGTCAGCGACGTTTTCCTCGATGATTTTTTGCTCAGCGAGAGACACGCGGTACGGGCGGCGATGTACAATAGATGTTTCCTCCGTCTGAATGTGATGCGCTGCAGTGGTAGTTCGGCCCAACGTTGAGGAGCAGGTGTCGAAAGAATCGGCGTGTTTCGTTTATAACGCAAGCAACTGCTGCGCCTGCATAGCTGTCAAGTCATCACTGATAAGAGCTGTGAAGGGAGAGGATGAGGCAGGCTTACTCATAGAACGGTCGTTGGTAGAGGCAGGGTTAAGTGGCGTGACGCTGACAGGCTCAGCATCCACAACACAGGCTACTGCAGTGCCCTCTGGCAGGAGAACTTTCTCTGGCGTTTCATTCGTAGCAATGACGAGCGTGGAGCCATGGTGAAAGCGTACGACACCTGATGCAAGGGCTATGCCTTTTGCGACGCAAGTCGACGAAGGGGACACCAAGACGTCACCGTGGTCAATGTCCTTAGAGATCAGGGTCACAATTCGTTCTTGATGTGGCGGTAGTTCGAGATCTTCGCGAGCGAACAGGCGTAGAGGCTTGTGGACGCCTTCGTCGAACATGGAGTCCGTATTTTTTAGGTGCAGAATCCGTTCACCACAACATATAGCGGCTGAAGAAGAAGATAGGAAGTCCCACCCTAGAATTAGCTGGTGAGAGCACCGGGTAAGCACAGTGAACTCGATGTAATGCAAAATGTCATCAATAAACACACGAGCAGTACAAAGAGCAAAAGGGCGGATAGCGTTCCCCTGGGCTTCGACTTGATTGGGTCCATTATAAGGTGTCATTACTTTTTTCAGGCGTTTGCACAAATCATACCTAATCACAGAAACTGTAGCACCGGTGTCCACCAAAGCGTCCACGAGAACTCCTTCCACCGTAACAGAAACCATGTTGAACGGGCGTGCTGGAGGAATATGAGTCCTACTGTTACATGCAGTTTCTCCTCCGAAAACTGCATCATTTAGTTTTCCGACCGATTGTCAGTAGTAAACGAGGCTGGCCGAAGAGGAGAGGAGGAGCGACGGAAGGGCGAAGGTGATCGGCGTCGGCTTGAACGGTAAGTGTTCCGCGTCTCAGTCGACGCGGGCGGAGATGGAGACCGCTGCTGTCCAGATGAATAACGCGGAGCGTAAGAATCCCCTCTGGAAAAGTCCCGTTCGCGCATGTCGTACCCGCGACGCTCGTCCTGCTGGCGCTTGCGGCAGAAGCGAGATATATGGCCACGATATCCACAGTAAAAGCATGTTGGGCGGGACGGGCGCCAAGGCGGGTAATAGAGGGCGTTCGGACACCGAGAGATAGTGCACTCAAGTGGACTGACGGAGGGTCGGGTGGGATTGGCCGGAAGTGGACCGGTGGTGCAGCAGCAACCGGCGTGAATGATGGCAGCGGTGAAGTAGAGTTTACGTTGCGAGGAGGCGCTGCCGCAACTTGCGCGTACGTTGGAGGGCTAGACGGAGGTGGCTGGACGTAGGCTGGACCGGTGAATGATGTTAGTTCTTCCCTTACGATGTCACGGAGGGCCATGCTTGAAGGCTGTGTGACAGATGGAGAAGGTTGTGAGATGCCCATTGATTGAAGTTCTTCTCGTATGATCTCCCGTATCATGTCACGCAGGTCCCGGTCTGCTGTACGGTGTTCACTATTGCCCGAATGAAGGCGAACAGAATCAAGTTCGTCGAGACGCTGACACGTAGAGACGACGTCAGTGACAGTGGAAGGATTCTGGGCAACAAGGGCATTGTAGGCAATGCTTCCGATGCCCTTCAGGATGTGGCGCAGTTTGTCCGACTCGGACATCGAAGAATTGACGCGCCGGCAAAGCGCAAGTACATCCTCGATATAAGATGTGTATGACTCGCCGGGATGTTGTTGGCGAGTATCTAGGGCCCTCCTAGCTAGAGCGGATCGAACGGCTGGCGTGCCGAATACTTGGCGAAGCTGCTGCTTGAAGGCAGGCCAGTCGGTGAGGTCGATCTCATGGTTCAAGAACCATGTCTTGGCAACGCCCGTGAGATAAAGCGATACTCGGCGGAGCTTGTTAGAGTCGTCCCAGTGATTAGTTGCGCTTACTCGCTCGTAGTTATCGAGCCAGTCCTCCACATCTTCGCCGCG
Organism: Rhipicephalus microplus; assembly: GCF_043290135.1. NCBI lineage: Eukaryota > Metazoa > Arthropoda > Arachnida > Ixodida > Ixodidae > Rhipicephalus > Rhipicephalus microplus. The sequence goes on along the minus strand of NW_027464597.1, from coordinate 9,558,446 downwards.
GAGACCAGCGAAGATCGGAGGGTCACGCTGGTGGTTTACGATGTAAAGAGGAGGGGCATGCGGCGCAGTGACGGCTTGCGGCGCAGACACGGGAGCAGAAAGGGCATCCACCCACTCACTCTGAGACATGTTGGCTGACTGAGGGTCCAAGCGGCGGCCTGAACGGAGCTCCAGCGAGTAGGCGTTGTAAGGAGAGGTACTGGGAACGTCAATCCACCTCCACCACGTATGACGACTCGATTGTAACGAGGTTTATTCGTCGTGAACTCGAGAACGAACAAGCGCAACGGACCCGACAAAGAAGCGCTCGTGTCAAGAAGATGATGATTGTCAGCCAGAACATATGATGATGATTGACTGCTCTTCAGATGAGGATGAAGCGCATAATAGATGCCTACACTATATATATATATATATATATATATATATATATATATATATATATATATATATATATATATATATATATATATATATATATATATATCTAACAGACAGTAATGCCAAGGAATGTACAGGGGAAGTTATTAGAACCAATGGAATGTATATAAGAAGAAAGAAAAGTGGATGAAGAAATAACCAGCCGTGAGCAGGAATCGAACCTACGACCTTCGAATAACGCGTTCGATGCTCTAACCACTGAGCTATCACAGCGGCCTTCCCTCCATCCACTTTTTTGGGTTTATATGTGAATTTAGAAGTTGATGATGATGATGGTAATGCGGCCATTCCCTTTGTAACGGGCGGGCACACTTTGGCACCCTAGCCAATAGTAAAAGAAAAAAAAACAAAAAAAATAATAAAATAAAATACAGACTGGGCGGGGTGGCCGAGTTAAGAACCCTCCCGAAGTCTCTGGAGAGTTATTTTCCTCCATTGTTCTAAACGAGTTTTGCTGCACCTCACTGCGGCGTAGTCCACCACATCACCTGTGTCCACGAAACCCAGTGCGGCAGCGAGATTTGTGTTCGAACTGGGTGGGCTCAGTTGCGGGCACTCAGTCACGATGTGTGCGATGGTCTCGTCAGCCCCACCACACGCGCGACACACCACACTCACGAGTTCACCGTCGTAGGCTTGCTTACGGACGAGAGTACGCAGGGCCCCTGCTCCTGCCTCAAACAACAGCACACTTCCAAGGCCATTGTCATACAGTGGGACTGGAGCGATGGTGTCCTTGTGCTGGCGGTAGAGGAGGAGACTTGACTTGTTCACTTGTGCCTGCCTCCACTTCTCCTCCTCGGCCTCCTTAATACGTTGGCGAATTTCCTTAGTGCGCCACCGTGGGCTTTCAGCCGTCAGTGGCTCCTGGAAAAACCCGAACTTTTTCTCCAGTTGGTACACTCGTCGTACCCACTTAGTGCGCGTACATGTCGCCATGAGGTAGTCAAAAACTCGTCGAGACCACCTCTCACGGGACATGTACATTAGGCGGCAGTGGAACGTCAGTTTGCTGGCCGCCTCACGCGCTTCGAAGCTCGACCAGCCGATGTCCCCCTGGACCGCCTCGTTCGCCACCATGCCATGACAGCCCAGAGCGATGCGTCCTACTTCCCGCTGTCGCCGCTCCAACCATTCCCGGGTGGCCGCTGACATAATCACGACTGCGTTCGCGAATGTCAGCCCAGGCACGTGAACGAGCTTCCAAAGGTCACGTACCATTAAATACCGGTTGCAGCCCCACAAACAGCGGCGCCGGAGGATGCTCTGAGCCCGCAGTCCAGCTTCACGCGTCTTCGCCTCATGTAGGCTGTACATGTCCGTTGATGCTGACAATTTTACACCCAGGTACCTGTATTCGGTGCAGCTACTCACTTCGGCATCTCCCAGGGTCACCACCCTCTCCTTGGTGCACTCCCCCACAAGTCTGAGAAGAGCTGTTTTAACGTTGAAGCAGAGCCCCAGGCGGGTGATTTCATCCTGGCAGATGTCCAGCAGTGCCTGCATTTCCTCGGTGCTTTCTGCCATGAGCACGATGTCGTCTGCGAACGTTAAGCTCGTCGATACCGCTGGTCGTGTGGTGGAGCCGAAAACCAAGGCTGGAACTAAGAAGCTTCCTCTCGAGGCTTGAGACGTAAAGAATATACAGTAATGGTGAGAGTGGGCAACCTTGACGCAGGCCTTTCACTACTATTACGGGGTCGGACTGAACATCCCCGAAGTGTGCCACTACAGTGTTACCTCTGTACATACGTCTCACGGTCAAGATGAGGATCTCTGGAAGGCCCAAGTGGTTCATGCAATCAAACAATGCTGCCTGCGGGACACTATCGTATGCTTTCTGTACATCCAGAAAACAGCATAGCAGAGATCGCCCTTCAAGCTTCGCTATTTCGGCACACTGGGTCAGAGTGAAAATATTATCCTCCAATCTACGACCCGAACGAAACCCATTTTGTAGTTCCGTCAGCAAGTTCTTCGTCTCAGCCCAGCCACTTAGCCATTCCCTTAGGATACCGGCAAACATTCGGTACATCACGCTAGTGACCGTGATAGGGCGATAGCTCTGCAGCAGGTCCGCCGTGCGGCCTTGCTTTAGGATCAACGTTATCCGATCCTGACGCCAGTCCTTTGGGATTTCAGCGCCAGAAAGGATGCTCGACAGCTGGTCTGCAAGTTTCTCCCTAGCCTGTGGGCGGAGGCACTTCACCAGGCCCGCTGGCACCGCGTCGGGCCCCGTTGCAGTTCGAGTGCTCATTCGTGCTAAGGCACGGATGACTGTCACACTGCTCACCGCCCAGCGCGGTTCCGCTTCCTCTTGCCTTTCGCCGAGGGCAGGGTGCAGTGTCGCGGCCGCGGAAGCATCCCTGTCGCCGTCATTTTCCATCGAGCCAAACAGTCCACTGATGTATTGTGTCAGGTGCTGCCGCACATGTGCCACTGGCTGGTTGGTGTCAGCATCCCTCAATTGGGGCGAATTCTGTTGTCGCCTGTCCAGTGTTTGCACATATTGCCAGAACTTCTGGGCTGCGTTCTTGCCCTCTTCGCGCAGAGATTGAAATAGCTTCTTGTTGTACTCGGCAATTTTCGCCTGCACCAATGCCTGTACCTTGTGCTTCAGTTCAAGATATCTCTGCCAGGTGGCTGCGCATGCCTCTGTATCCGACGACCGCACCATCCTTCGATGCTCCCTGTTTGCCTCTCGACGCCTTTTCCAGGCTTCCTCAACATCGCTATCCCACCACGGACTCTTTAATGCTCGTGTCGACCGTCTGTCTGGGACCATATGTCGTTCCACCACCCGTCGCAGGGCCAACATGTACTCGTCATAAGTGGTAGCCTCGTGCATTTCGGCACAAGCCTCGAAGTCCTCAACGACAGCCTCGATGGAATGGTGTGGTAGGTACCGCTTGATCTTCTTTCGTCTGGAAATTAGTTTTCCTTTATGACAGGAGTGTCCGAAGTCGAGCCTAAGGCGGTTATGGTCGCTGCCGAGACTGTACTTTCCCTCTTCGTCCACACCGCACCTCTTTAGCATTGCCTGCAAACGCAGAGAGACCAGGGCATAATCAATATTGGTGGCGCTGCCGCGAGCACACCATGTGAACTGTCCCTCCCACTGTGGCTCGAGGTTCATGATGACGAGGTCTAAGTCTTGGGCCAACTGCAGGAGCAGCTTCCCGTTGGCATCCAGGTGCCCATCCAGCTCACTCAGGTGCCCGTTAAAATCGCCAATAACGATGAGCTCGTTGTCTGCCTGCAGTCGTCGTGCGTCCTCGCGTACGCATCCAATAAGCTTTACATTTCCTTCGTGTAGGCCTTGTACAGACAAGTTTACAACACACACCGCAGTGTTCACACCAAGCACATTTCCTGTTACCCACAAGTGGTCTCTGCATTCCCCATCCAAACGTTGCCAATGGAGGTCGTGGCGCCATAACACACCGACCCCTCCCTCTTTGCGACTCTGGCCAGATCTGTTCTGACCCGTCCAGTGCCAGTCCGGCTGAATTGGTGGTTCTTCCAGATCTCGCAAGTGGGTCTCTGCCACTGCATATAACGAGAACTCTTCGTCTCTCAGGGCATTATACAGTTCTCCCCACTTTTGTTCCCGGCGGGCACCGTGCATGTTAAGAAACCCCAATCGGAAGCATTGCCACTTCGCCCGGTGCCTATGGCACTTTGATCGACATGGCCGAATGTCCACTGGACCACGGTGTCTCCCATACTCCCCACTGCGAAAGCTTTCCTGCTCATGTCCTGCTCGGCACGGAGGGAATGTCATTGGGGATGTTGTTGCCTCATGTAGTGCTGGACCATGTCGGCTATCATTCGAGCCAGGTCTAGTCCAATAGGCAGTGCTCCCATCGGTTGGGTTAGGTATGGAGGCGGTATGTTGCCCTGCCAGGGCGGGGACTGCTGGGGCAGGACAGCTTGTGGTATCACGTCGTTTGATCGCGTCTCTGGGAACAGTAGCCCCACAGGGGACACTTTGGCCCAATGCTCTGTTTTCTGGGGGTCCGTCGGCTCCTGTGGGTGTTCGGTGGTGCCGGGTTGTGGATGCCGGAGAAGCACGGGGTGCTGCGTCTGGGGCCGAGCTGGATGACCTTCGCTCCCCTGTCCGCAAATGAGGGTCTCGTACTGGCAGACTTGGTGTGTTTAGGTTGTATAAGAGGGACAATAAATCAGCTGCCCGCTCATAATAAGTTCACGTGCTATGTGACGCCAAACATGCGAATAAGAGTGTTTTCACACTCGTTGTTTGGCTTATAGATGGCGCTGACTGTCACTCCTACTTCTAAATTCACATATAAACCCCAAAAAGTGGATGGAGGAAAGGCCGCTGTGATAGCTCAGTGGTTAGAGCATCGAACGCGTCATTCGAAGGTCGTAGGTTCGATTCCTGCTCACAGCTGGTAATTTTTTCATCCACTTTTCTTTCTTCTTTCTTCTTATTTACATTCCATTGGTTCTAATAACTTCCGCTGTACATTCCTTGGCATTACTGTCTGTTATATCTCATTATTATTGTGTTAAAACACGGAAATGCGAGCCCTTAGGTATACACTTCTCTCCTTTATATATATATATATATATATATATATATATATATATATATATATATATATATATATATATATATATATATATATATATATATAGAATCGTTCAATGTCGCTGAATGGAATGGAATGAAAAGCTTTATTTCAGTCCTGCAGGAGTAGCGGGCGTCTCCCACGTAGGGACCGACAGGGAGTGCCTGGCGGCCGCTTCGTGGGCCTGCTGGACGGCCCATTGCTGGTCGGTGAGAAGTGAGCTCCTGAGGGACCTCTCCCACTTTCTTGAGGTAGAGTCGGGAGGAGTTGTTCTACACGCCCAGAGCATGTGTGCGAGTGTCACTGTGTGTCCACATGATGGGCATGTGTCGCTGGGGTATGCATCGGGATAATAAACGTGAAGCGTGGCAAGGTTTGGGTACGTGTGTGTCTGTAATAGGTGTAGGGTTAATGCCGGCGGTCGGTTAAGTTTCGGATGTGGGGGTGGAAAAATGCGGCGTTCCAGGTAAAAGTGCTTTGCAATTTCATTGTACGTAATTGGTGCATCCCGATGGGTATCTAACCCAGCAAGATGAGGCTGCCCTGTGGCAGTGTGGTCGGTAAGTGCGCGCGCTGCATCATGGGCGATCTCGTTGAGGTTGGATAGGGCACCCGGCACCTAGCCGAGATGGGCGGGGAACCAGATGACAGTGTGGTGCTTCAGGGCACTCGGGTCCGCATTGCGCAGGATACGTAACGCCTGGTCGGAGATCACTCCGCGTTCGAAGGCTTTGATGGCCAGCCTGAAGTCGCTGTAGATGAATTCCCGTTTGCTGTCGAGAATAGCTATAGCTATAGCTACTTGCTCCGCTACTTCGGGGTTTTGGATGAGGATTGTGGCTGAGTTAAGAGTCTGCTGCGCGGATGATGCCGCGACCGCGGATAAGGCTTGGTTGTTGCGATAGGCTGCGACGTCCACGAACGAGACGTTGTCCGCTTCCATGTCTATGCGCTTGAGAATGGCGGTCGCCCGCGCAAGGCGCCTGCCTCTGTTGTATTCGGGGTGTAAATTTCGTGGTATGGGAGCGATCGTGATAAGGTCGTGGATTTCACGGGGAATTAGAGTCAACTCTTGGGGGTCCCTGGCCCTCGAGGAGAAGAAGCCGAGCTCGCGCAGAATATGGCGGCCCGCCTTGGTGGTAGTGAGTCGGGTCAATTGCACGCGTTCCTGAGCTTCGGCGATCTCTTCTGGCGTGTTATGTACGCCAAGCTCGAGGAGTTTGTACGTTGGAGTGGTGATAGGGAGGCCAAGGGCTCGTTTGACCACCTTGCGAATAAGCGCATTGAGTTGATCGCGCTCAGCACGTAGCCATTTGTGTATAGCGGCAACGTAGGTAAAATGGCACAAAACAAACGCGTGTACGAGACGCAGCAGGTAGTCTGCTTTGAGGCCATGGTGCCCTTTGGCTACTCTACGTACGAGTCGTATGGCATTCTCAGTCTTAGTCCTGAGCTTGTATACTGTTTGGGTGTTGGTTCCGCTGGACTCGATGATCATGCCGAGGACCTTGATGGTGTCTACCCTGGGTACAGTACGACCATCTCTGGTGTGGAGAGTGATATTGCGTTCCGCTGGAGGTTTCCACCCTTTGGGCTTGGCACCCCGGCGTTTGGGCAAATATATCAACAGCTCCGACTTCGCAGGTGATCACCTGAGACCGGTGTGGTCGAGGTAAGACTCGGCGGTGTCGATAGCCTCTTGCAGGGCGGACTCAATGAAGCCATCCGACCCCGTGGAGCACCATATGGTTACATCATCTGCATAGATAGTGTGATTTAGCCCGTCGATTTTTGAAAGTCGTTCTGAAAGCCCGATCATCACGAGGTTGAAGAGCGTGGGCGAGAGGACGGATCCCTGAGGAGTGCCCCGCTGTCCGAGCTTCACTTCTTCCGACACTAGGTCTCCTACGCGAAGGACGGCTCTGCGTCGAGTGAGAAAAGAGCGGATAAAGTAATAAAATCGATGACCTAGGCCGAGGGCTGCGATATCTTTCAAGATTGACGAGTGCGTTATTGTATCGAAGGCCTTTTCTAAATCGAGACCGTGTATTGCACGGGTGTCCCGAGTGTTTCCGCCATCTAGAATTTGATGCTTTAGGAGTAACATGGCGTCTTGAGTGGATAACCCTGGTCGGAAACCAATCATGTGGTGCGGGGTGCAGTCGTTATATTCGCGGTATCGACCAACCCTGTTGAGGACGACGTGCTCAGCCACTTTGCCCACGCATGACGTGAGAGATATGGGGCGTAGGTTATCTAGGCTCGGCGCCTTTCCCGGTTTGGGTATGAGAACCGTGTGAGCTAGTTTCCAAGCATCGGGTGTCTCACCCTTTTTCCATATCTTGTTGATAGTGTCGGTGAGGTAAGTGACGGAGGAATCGTCCAGGTTGCGTAGGAGCTTGTTGGTGATGCCATCGGGGCCAGGGGCTGAGCGGCCATTGAGCTCATGGAGAGCTCGGTGCACATCTTGAATAGAGAAGTCGGCGTCTAAGTTAGTGTTGTCGTTGCCAGAGTAATCAGGGTGAGGGGTCACAGGGCCCGTGGGAAGCGGGAGATATTTTTCCACGAGGTTCTTGACAACATCTTCCGGTGACACTGTACGTTTAGCCTGATGAAGTATCTTGACCATCGAATGACGCTGATTTGTGCGGGTGTTTGTTTCATTGAGGAGGTGTTTGAGTAAGTTCCACGTTTTGCCATTTCGAACCTGACCATCAATCGAATTACAAATTTCCTCCCACTGCTGTTTTGAAAGGATGCGGCAGTGATCCATCATGGTCTTGTTCAGCTGAGATATGCGTTTGCGTAACCTCCGATTAAGGCGCTGGCCTTTCCACTGGGCCAATAGAGACTGTTTGGCCTCTAGTAGGTGGGCGAGACGACTGTCCATCTTTTCGGTTGGAAGGTCTGTGCTGATAGTTTTGGTTGCCTTGTTTACATCAGCTTTGAGCTGGGCCGTCCACGTCTCGAGGCTCGGTAGGGTATCGGGAGGAGGTCGTTCTGCGCGGGTCTCACGAAGGAGGTCCCAGTCGACCCACGTGTACGACTTGGTCTTCCTGCTTACTGTGGGGAGTTGTACAGCCAATATGAAGTGGTCGCTACTGAGATCTACCGTGAAGTTGGAGCAGTGGGCGTCGGAGATATTTTTGACGAAGCATAGATCCGGCGTAGTACCTCTTTGCGTGGACGTACCAGTGCGAGTGGGGAAGGCCTTGTCCGTCATGAGAATAAGGCTCATGTCATTCGCATTTTTCCAAAGCTCGTTACCTTTGAGTGTGTCGTACGTGTAGCCCCAGGTGCTATGCGCGGCGTTAAAATCGCCTGCAATCACTAGCGGGTTAGGCCCCGCGAGGCGGACAGCTTTCTGGAACAAGCGTGTGAATCTTTGTCTATGGTGGGTGGGACTACTGTATACATTGAGCATGTATACGCTTTGTTGTGATATGGTGCCAGGGAGAATTTCGACCATAACGTGCTCAATTTCGGGCACATTGAAACTGTGCGCTGTGCAGGTAATCTTGTTAGCGACCAGGGTGGTGATACCGCGTCCTCCCGAGGGGCCGGGCAACCACTGATATCCGGAAAACGTGGCGGTTGGTACTACAGTCTCTTGTAATAGCATGATGTGAGGTTTGGCTTCGTGACTACGGAGGTACTGCTGCAGGAAAGCTTTCTTGTGGGTGAAGCTCCTGCAGTTCCATTGCCAGTTTGGCAACTCGTCAATTGGCCTGGCCATCTTGAAGCATTTAGGAGTCGGCCCGAGCACCCGGTGGGTGCATAAGGGCCGCGTGATGCGGTGGACTGGGCACAGCTGTATGTTGCGACAACGGCTTACCTGCGGCAACAGCAGGGGCGACGACATGATCAAGATATTGCTCCACTTGGCCCAAACGATTACCATGTACCGCGAGAGCAGACTGCACGAGAGCCATGGTTTCGCCAAAAAAGCGAAGGCTTTCCTTAATCGCCGATAGCGTGCTCTTAATGTCGTCTAACTCTTCCTTTGAAGCTGGCTGGTCGTGGGCCACCACGCGTTTCTTGGGTGCGCTCTCGCCGTCGTCGTTACCGGCGCCTACCGGTTGCGGCTGCAACGGAGTGTCTGCATTGTCGTCGTTGTTGGTTGTGGGCGTAGCAGCGCGTGCGTTTCTGTCAGTTTTTAGTTCGGCAGTTGCGACTGTGAGTTTGCGTATTGTTTCTTTCATCATCGCATTTTCGTGCTTTAAGATCGCTATCTCAGATGTGGTGTGTGTATCATGCTCTGGGAGTGAACCCGACCCTACCTGTAATGTAGTGTTTCCTTTTCTCCGGACAGCATCCGCCCAAGTGAGAGGTCCCCGCTTATTCTTGTTGGCGTTGCCTGGCGATGGTGGTGCCGATGGGCTAGGCGATCGTTGACGCGAGACCCCGGTGAGACTGGGGTGAGGCCTGGAACCGGCGTGAGGCCCGGAACCAGAGTGGGAGCCGGAGCGTGACCTGTGCCGGGAACCTGAACGGGAACCGTGACGTGAACCAGAACGAGACCTGGAGTAGCCTCGCGATATAGATCTGGTTGAGGTCCCACTTCGCGCGCAGCGAGAATGGGTCCGAGGGTGGCTCCGGGACCTCGATACACGATGGTGTGGTTCCTGGGATGACTCCGGGATCGGGACCGGGATCGGCTGCCATCGGATCGACCATCTGTAGAAAGCTTCGAGGCCTGGTCGTCGTCAGCGGTTGCGTTGAACTCGTTCATTGCTTCGTAACTGTTGTGTCGCGTCGAGTGTGCTCGCTCCCATCGTCGTCGGCGCACCACGTATGGAATGTGGTAGCGTTCTTTACATTCCCTGTCGCCAGTGAGGTGGGCTCCTCCGCAAAGCTTGCGTGTAGGTGTGCAGCGGTGTTCTTTTTCGGGGTTCGGCACGCTGCAGCCTCTGCAGATAACGTCTCCAGGGTTCGGGCACACGTCCGCTCGATGGCCGAGCCGACCGCAGGCGTAGCAAATATCTATCTGTCTACGGTATAGTGTACATTGAAGTAGCACCGATCTGTATCGCACAAAATTGGGCACACAATGTCCATCGAAGGCCACGATCACTGCAGTGGTACTTCCGATGCGCTTGGCAGCCAAAGCTAGTGGATTGCGGTCGTTGACAATCTTCGCATCAATGTCCACCGAACCATCTTGCACGGAAATCCCTCGAATGACGCCTTTGCATGTAGAATGTGGTGCCGCTTCGTAGGCACTAACATCATAGGTCTTGTCAGCGATGCGGATTCCTTTAACGCGCACGTAGCGATTAGCATTGTCTCTCTTCGGCGTGCTTGGTACTAAGATATTCTGTTTAATGTTGGGGCAGAGCGTGTCTGCTTGCTGTTCCGATGGGCTGATATCTGCCGAAGTCGAAATGGCTTCAGCGATTGTCGTTGGGCCAATCCTAGCGATGTTAAGACCACCTCTGGGCCTAATGATAATGCGGATGTCGTTCTTGGGTAGGTGAGGCATTCGGCTTGCTCGAATAATTTTGTTCTTCACATTTTCTCTGTTGCGGGGCTTGTGCCCGTTGCGTTTCAAAGCGCTATATGACGGCACACGTTTAGAGCCTTCATTTTTTGCTCGGCGACACGAGACGGTCTGCCAGCCTTGGTCTGGCGTGATTTCTTCAGGGTGAATGTCTTCCCCTGTCACTTGGTACTCCATCGCTCAGCGAGACAGTGCGGCTACGGGGCGCGCGAGCAAGCACGCGCCACGTTAGAGCAAAGAAGACACTCGTCAGGGCTAGCTGTCGGTGAGTGAGCGACGATGGCGGAGGCGAAATAAAATGCAAGAAACAAGCACTCACTGCGCCCAAATTGTGTCGGCAGAGTCCTTGTGTCTTCTGGAAATCGTTGCACTAATATGACGTTGAAATTACAAAGTGGCGCCGCAAAAAACGTTGAAAAAAGCAGGAGCCGTAGTGGAAGCGTTCGCACACTTCAGCTTCCAAAGTCGCAGAAGTTCGCCAAGCAATGCTTCGCATTTAAAAGAAAATTTCTCGCCTTTCGTTTTCTGCTCTCTCCCTGTCTCAGGTTTTCAGCGCCCATGCTTCCTGCTCGGCAACTCCCACTCTGCCTCGCTGACCTGGCCCTCACGTGTTGCCCTCGCCTCTGCGCCCGCTCGTAAACCTGGAGCGTCGCCGTTTCAACAAAAAGAAAGAAAATAAAGTCACCCTTTAGTTTTTTTTTTGGCAGCGTCTCTTGCGCCGCGCGGTGCAGCAGCCAGCCCCAAACAGAAGTGGCTCCTGCACAGCACGAAAGTGACGTCACTTTAAAAATTATTACCTAAAGCTAGTTGAATGTGTAAATTATTCATGTGTAATGCGTTAAATTTACGAAAATTCTACTAAGCAGGTGTTTAACGAGTCAATCAGTCTAGGTTTGTTAACTAAACACATATTACAAGTACTTTATATACAGGGTGTTATGGTTGAGGAAGGAAGGACGCTGGAGGATACGAAAACAGAACAAGCTTTTAATGACATTATTTACACATATTTACAGAAAAGAAGGGATTGTGGCTTCACAAACCACGAGCGTGGTGGTTGAACGTTACATAGTTCAGAGCAAGGTTCAGAGCCCGATGTCCAGCACTCTGCCGCGTCGTTTTATGCCCTGTCGGGCTCCTCCTCTCAGAGTCGAACACCAATCACGCACACACAGGTAAGGGGGGCGAGCATGCAAGGTCCACGTGAACACTGCACTGTGGTGGCGCCAGCAGGGCTCTTCTGCGTCGTGGGTGTGCCGCTACTCGAGAGTTCCCACGATCCTGGCAGCATACTTCAAAAGGTCCGCCGATTTTGTTCGCTCAATTAGCGGGGTGATTTGCGGTGGCCGTCGGTCCCCTCCAGGAAGATGCTGTCTTTGTTGGCCTCTCTCGAATGGTTAACGGCGTCTTGGCGACACGACGTCTCGTCCTCCGGCTAGCCCGTACAATGCCTGACGAGTATAGGCAGTCGGCCGGTCGGCTTGGTGATTGGGGATCAAAAGGGAGCGCCGCTCCTCTGTCAGCTCTGGCGCCGGCCACGCCAGCCCTCCTGTCGCCCGACGAGTCGACGAGGCCATCAGTCACGCTGCTGCCCGAAGGGACGACCAAAGGGTCCGCACTTGAAGGACGGGACTCGCCTCTGCCCGCCGCCAGGTCTGGATAATCACTCAAATACTTGACAGCGTCCGTCAGACTGGGCACCGAAGGGATTGAGAGACGAATCCCCAGGCCAAACCTAACAGCTCCTCCGCCGCCCGGAAAATCTCGGCTGGCCAGCCCTCCCAACCGCTGGGCACGAAGAGAGTGGTTGGTTACGAGGACGATGGCCTGGCTTTTCTCTCTCCAGCTGCGAACTCGAAACCAACTCCCAAACCAGTTCACAATGATTGACAACAGCAAGGCGAACCACACAACACCATACCATGCCGAAGTCAAGCACATTGGACCCGCTTAAAACCCTCCAGGCTTCTCAAGAAACACAAAAAAAACGAGAAACCTGTATGCTAAAATTTTGAGACAATTTTGTGCCGCCAAAGTTACAACAATAATGGACGTGGAGAAGCTTACCAAAAAATGGAACAAATTGCCGTGTGAGAAAAGCACACAAAGGCAAACACAATTTGGCTCCATATAACCGTACTTCCAATTTTACAAAACGCTTTTTCCTACCACCCGCACTACTAAGTTGTAACTGACATTTAATTTCATGCTAACTTCATGAAATACAACTACCTAAATTCCACGCATATGCAGCCTGAACCCACGACAGGTAATTGTGCGCATTCTTCATTCTCTAATACTTAACGTAGTCGTGAGTGCCTACTTGTAGGACACCCTGACGCCAATGACAACTCACTCACAGCAGATCAAACTGCGTCTCCTAAATTCTAGAAATGTATCTAGCCTCAAAATGTGGCGAACGCAGTGCTGTCAGCTCAAGTGATCATATGATCCTTATAAACAATCACTAAACAAAACCTTGTGTGCTAACATGCTCATCCGCTGGATGTAGATTCATGTCAGCCCATGTTTTTAAAGAACGCACATGACTTTGCTGTGCGCTCTAGCACGACATCTTACTCTCATCCAAAGAACGCTAGCATACCAACACACACCTAATCATAGGTCATATCGCAATAACCTATAGCCACCACTCCTTCAAATTTAGCGGGCGTACCAAAACTTCATTTGCGACATGCGTGCTCTTATCTTGAAAACTCCTTTCACGCAGTCGGTTGACCGAGGCGGGTGATTGCTTCCGCATACCGCTTAAGAACTTAACTCAAAATTTTGACAAAGCTTACGCACAAACAAAGTCTAGAGGGAAAAAATGTATCCAAGCAACCTAGTTGTGGAGATGACACAGGAACACCACTTTAAAACCAAATATAAACAAACAAATATGTTTCCAAAAAAAAAAACTCCTGTGTCCGACTCTCCAGTCTACAGCTGTCGCTCCCTCTTCAGTCTTACACGTGGCGGTCGAGGACTTGGCGGATTTCGAGGGCGCGCGAGGCGATGTCGCGTAAATAAACAAAGTAAGGAAAAAAAAACCGCTGGAGGGGTAAACGGAAACCACGAAGCTGGTGGGACAAGGAAATTAAACTGGCTATTGAAGAGCGACGACGGGCCTCTAGACTGCACAGAAAAGCAAAGCAAATGGGATATCAGGATGATGAGGTGCAGTTACGGTGGAGCCGGTACCGAGAAAAGAAATTTGAGGTGCAGAAACTAGTACAAGCGAAGATTAAAGCTGCGAGTGACAAATGGGTATCAGACATACGTAAGAAGGATAAGAGCGCCCCGCGAAAACTCTGGAACCATTTAAAAGCATTGGGAAACGACGACTAAAGAGATGCAGACTCAGATACAGGACGGGGACGGCAACGTTCTCCTGGGGGACAGCGCATTAGAATACCTACATGGAGTCATAGGAAATACTTTCGGCCAAGCACGCGAGAGGTCGGCTAACTGGACACAGGTGGAAAATAAAAGAGTGGCAGATGAAAAATTTAATATCGAATTTTCGGACTGGAAAAAGGCAGAACACAGTGTTCCCAAAAGTACGGCAACAGGACCGGATGGAATCCCGATAGAGATTATCAATCATTTGGGACCAGTGGGACAGGCGCACTTGTATGGAGCCATCGAGCATGCTATAAAATCCAAGAAGATTCCTGCGCACTGGCGCGAAAGTAGAATGAGGTTGATCTACAAAGGCAAGGGAGAAAGGGACAAGGCGAGCTCTTACAGGCCGATTACAGTCACGTCAGTGCTCTATAGATTAGCTATACAAGCCATCAAAGCCGAGTTGTTGAAGTGGGTTGAAAGTAACGGTATTTTAGGGGAACTGCAGAATGGATTTAGGCCGGGTCGACGCTTGGGAGACAATCTTTTCGTCATAACCCAGACCATCGAAATTTCGGCAGCACAGGGCAGACCAACATGGCTACTGTTTCTGGACATAAAGGGTGCCTATGACAACGTGGACAGGGGATTGCTGTGGCATATACTGGAAGAGGAGGGGATTGGGTCGGAATTTGTAGGGCTGCTAAGGGCAATATATGAGGGTAACAAGGCACACATTACATGGGAAGGGCGTACATACACAGAGCCCGTGTACATTCGAAGAGGTTTAAAACAGGGGTGCCCTCTTTCGCCTATGCTGTTCACACTGTACATTACAGGAATGGAAAGACGACTAGAGGAGAGTGGATTGGGCTTTGATTTGTCACACCGAAGCAATGGAGTGTTAGTGGAGCAACGGATTCCGGGATTGATGTACGCAGACGATATAGTGCTGCTGGCGGATAATGCGGAAGAACTTCAAAAACTGGCTGACATTTGTGGTGATGAGGCAACGTACCTAGGCCTACATTTTAACCCACAGAAATCTGGAGTCATGGTGTTCAACGAGGAAGCTCATGTAGCACCAATAAGGATACAACAGGAAGCCATACCATTAGTAAATAAGTACAAATACTTGGGGATCTGGCTTAATGAAGGAAAAGGCTACCTGAATGCTCATGAAGAACACCTCAAACTGAAAGGGAGACGAAATGCAGCAGTAATGAAACATAGAGCACTTTGGGGACACAATAAGTACGAAGTAGTACGAGGCATCTGGAAAGGGGTAATGGTGCCGGCGCTCACGTTCCCTAATGCCGTATCATGCTTAAAGTCAGATATCCTGTCGGGGCTGGAGGTTAACCAAAAGGCAGTCGGCAGGTTAGCTCTGGGAGCTCACAGTAGGACTACAAACGAGGCTGTACAAGGCGATATGGGTTGGGCTTCATTTGAGGCGAGGGAAGCACAAAGTAAAATACGGTTTGAGGAGCGACTTAGACATTTAGATGAGAAGAACTGGGCAGCCAGAGTGCACAGATACTTGTACCTGAAAAGTGTGGACACCCAATGGCGGAAGAGGACGCGAAAGCTGGCGACTAAATATAACTTGACCGCGGCAAATAAGCAAAGGGGGCCAGTTAAAAAGCAAGTGAGGGAAACAGAGACGCTCATGTGGAAAGAGAAGATGGAAAAAAAGGGATCGCTGGGAATCTACAAGGCAAGCAAACAAGAGATCCGGAAAGAGAACTTTTATGACAACAATAAAGGTAGTGCGTTGCTCTTTGAGGCGCGGGCTGGCTGCTTGAGAACTCTAACTTACAGGAGCAAATATTCGTCACAGAATGAGACATGTGTTGGATGTGGCATAAATAAAGAAACAATCGACCACATAGTCATGGAATGCCAAAAGATTCAGCCGGATAGAAATGGGGGGAAGGTCACACTTCCTGAGGCGCTGGGCTTCGCGGTTGATGGAAGCATTAACTGGTCAGCAGTAGGTATTACTAAGCAGCGGCTGGAGTATTGGTGGAAGAAAAGCAGAGAAGTCGATAAAATAACATCCCAGCCAAGAGTAGCGGCTGAGAAAAATTAAAAAGACATCCGAGTTGAGGGACAGAATTTAAACTCGAACTATTAAGGTAGGCTAGATGGCGCATGCCGTCACCCCGATTCAAAGGGGAGGCCTTTAATCATCATCATCATCATCATCGTAAGTGCTACAAGCTGAACAGCGCAGTCACGCATCATTCGCGATTTTTGCGGGCTTTTGTCAATCTGGCGGAGGGAACCCGAGCAATGCCAGGGAAAGAGTAACGGTGTCCTATTTGGTCTAGCCGAGCGGTGTTTAGCTATTGTGGTCTTTCTTCTAGGACCACGTCGACACTCTTTTCCGTGAAAAGCTCTAAATCTCCACCGCGCATACCGTCGGGAGGACTCGCGCTGTACACTACCAGTTCGCCGCTTGTGCCTTACTGCACGACACAAAGACCTTGTTGTTAAACTGGCCGATGACTTACTTTGGGCTCGTTCGCCCGGCCGAAAGCCGCCTTTTATATTCCTTAGTCGTTCCGTTTTCTTGCGGCAACGTTTGCGACCATTTCTCCCACTACTAGGAGGTTCGCCTCGGGTGGCGTCTTTAGAGTTCAAGGGCACTTATACACAGCCTTGAGTACCACTTCGGCGCTTCGATTTTCTAGCACTGTTGTCATGTCGGGCCGACTCACATGTGTTAACCCTGTACTCACGCGCGCCCTGCAACGTTCCCTGGATAGAGCAATGGGAAGACTGGCGCTCTCCACGCGATTCTATTCGCGAAGAACCTGCTGTTCTTTTTCTTTTTGTCCGGCGGCCCGGACGCATGCAAAACGGCTTTAACGCCGATGCGGAGCTCTTAGTCTTACTTGTTACGCTAAAAGGTTTTGCGTCTTCTTTTACCCGCGTAGTACCTTTTTTCTCTCGTGCGGCTTTCCGACGTCTCTTGCGTCTGCGCCGCTTCTTGCGACTCGTTTCCAAGCTTCCCAATCGCACCTCCAGCTCGTTAACACTCTCACTGCTCCTGTCTGCTGTCTCATCCACGCAGTCTAAATGATTTTCGACCGAATCATATTTTTGTTCACACACTGCACTGGCAGACAGGTTACCACAAAAAGGAACAATGCAGCTCTTTGAACCATGTCGCTGGGATTCCTGGGAGCTATCTGCAACCGCGTTGTTGCCCTCACTCTCTACTTTGGCTGCTTCTCCTGAGCTTTTTCCGGTGTTCTTGCCTACTTCAACCTCATTTGCAAGATCCACCGTTGCGACAAACACAGTTGAGGTCTGTGCCAGCTTTTCTACAGCTATCCTAGCTGTTTCGCTAACATTTGACTGGCACAGCACCTCGTCGCACACGCTCTGGCCTTTGTCGGCCTCACTCATTGGAGTAGCATCTTTCGCAGCTCTCGCAATTGGTTCATCTTCGAACCTGCTGCGCTCTTCACACGTGCCAGCCTTCTCTATCGTTCCGGACTGCACCTCACTCACTTGATTATCGCACTTCTCGTGCGCTACAGTTGCAGACGGCTGAATTTTCCGCCTCATTGCCTCGATTTTCTGTTCCAATTGTTCGAGCACCAAGGCACGTGCTCGATCACGCTCTTTTATATCCCTTTCTCGCTTCTCCATTTCCTGTTTCTCTGAAATCTCTACCGCGTTTTTAATCTCCTCCTCACTGGCTTTTTTCGAGATCAGCGTCACAATTGCTGTCCTGCCCATTCCTTCCTCCACTTCAATGCCTAGATGCTTACTCACACTCAAAAGCTCATCTCTTAGCATTGCCTTCCACGACATGATTGCCGTTGTACTTTGGTCCTGCATCTCACACATAATTAGGGGATCTCTACAACTCAAAACTCACAAAAGGTAATCTCCCTAATTCACACACAATCCAGCTTCTAAAAAACTCACACAATTGAAGCCTGGAAAGTCAAAGCAAAGACCAAGCACTCACCACAGTACAGCACCATGTCGTGATGTCGTGAAGTCGATCTCACCACTGCCAACCAGTTGTTATGGTTGGGGAAGGAAGGACGCTGGAGGATACGAAAACAGAACAAGGTTTTAATGACATTATTTACACATATTTACAGAAAAGAAGGGATTGTGGCTTCACGAACCACGAGCGTGGTGGTTGAACGTTACATAGTTCAGAGCAAGGTTCAGAGCCCGATGTCCAGCACTCTGCCGCGTCGTTTTATGCCCTGTCGGGCTCCTCCTCTCAGAGTCGAACACCAATCACGCACACACAGGTGAGGGGGCGAGCATGCAAGGTCCATGTGAACACTGCACTGTGGTGGCGCCAGCAGGGCTCTTCTGCGTCGTGGGTGTGCCGCTACTCGAGAGTTCCCACGATCCTGGCAGCATACTTCAAAGGGTCCGCCGATTTTGTTCGCTCAATTAGCGGGGTGATTTGCGGTGGCCGTCGGTCCCCTCCAGGAAGATGCTGTCTTTGTTGGCCTCTCTCGAATGGTTGACAGCGTCTTGGCGACACGACATCTCGTCCTCCGGCTAGCCCGTACAATGCCTGACGAGCATAGGCAGTCGGCCGGTCGGCTTGGTGATTGGGGATCAAAAGGGAGCGCCGCTCCTCTGTCAGCTCCGGCGCCGGCCACGCCAGCCCTCCTGTCGCCCGACGAGTCGACGAGGCCATCAGTCACGCTGCTGCTCGAAGGGACGACCAAAGGGTCCGCACTTGAAGGACGGGACTCGCCTCTGTCCGCCGCCTGGTCTGGATAATCACTCAAATACTTGACAGCGTCCGTCAGACTTGGCGCCGAAGGGATTGAGAGACGAATCCCCAGGCCAAACCTAACAAGGGGCGCCATGAGTGCTGCGGCTGCGAAAGGTGGTAGCTGCCTGTGATGTGCGTAGGTGGTGAAAACTCTGATGAAATCATGGCCATAGCCTATAGGCCGCTCCCAAGGAGGACCGGCGGCCCTGTGTCGTCGCTGCTTCAAGTGATTGCTCGATACCCAGTTGAACCTGGTGGTTGGAGCTAGGGTGGCCGTCCACCGCGCCGCAGCTTCGTCTGAGTGTGTGCGCCATAAAGTTTCTCAGTATGAAGTGCGGTTTATTGTTGTTAGACGTACTGCATTTTCTAGATTGCAATGCCAAGCCTGGGGCTGTCAAAGGTGAAAGTGTTCTTGCTGCCGAGTTTTGCTTGTCGCGAAGGGCAAGGTCGACGATTTAATAAATGCTTTAGCACAGTTCACGTGTGACTAACCAGAAATCTGGAGTCATGGTGTTCAACGAGGAAGCTCATGTAGCACCAATAAGGATACAACAGGAAGCCATACCATTAGTAAATAAGTACAAATACTTGGGGATCTGGCCTAATGAAGGAAAAGGCTACCTGAATGCTCTTGAAGAACACTTCAAACTGAAAGGGAGACGTAATGCAGCAGTAATGAAACATAGAGCACTTTGGGGACACAATAAGTACGAGGTAGTACGAGGCATCTGGAAAGGGGTAATGGTGCCGGCGCTCACGTTCTTTAATGCCGTATTATGCTTAAAGTCAGATATCCTGTCGGGGCTGGAGGTTAACCAAAAGGCAGTCGGCAGGTTAGCTCTGGGAGCTGACAGTAAGACTACAAACGAGGCTGTACAAGGCGATATGCGTGAGGCTTCATTTGAGGCGAGGGAAGCACAAAGTAAAATACGGTTTGAGGAGCGACTTAGACATTTAGATGAGAAGAACTGGGCAGCCAGAGTGCACAGATACCTTGTCATGATATGCGCGGTAGGTTCATCTGGTGCGCGATGTTTGTGAGTTTGTGCTGTGCCGTACGCCGACGAAGATGACGATGAGACAAGGAAAAGGCGGAATCGTGTCGTCAAAGTCAAGCCAAGCCATGGGGAGAGAGAAGAAGAAGACGAGGACGGGGCGTTCGAGAAGAAGGATCCGAACGAAACAGTGGCAGGCCGAAGCGCTCGTCGGGTCGTGGTCCCGAAGCCTACCTGTGCCTGTGGTCCGCACGAGTCTGGCTCCCTTCTACCGTGTGATCCAGCAGCCGGCGCCGGTCCGTTGTACTCGGATCCGGACGTTTTCCAGACCTGGGCCTACTACTGGCTGTCCGGGACGTGCTTGCCACACATCGACTCTGCCTCACGCTCCTCTCCGACCATGCCTGAGGCATCGCTGGTGTCGGCGTAAGACGCAACGCAACGCATCGACTCATCTGCCTTCGACGTCACACGGTGAAGTGTTTCAAACCTTGTGTAGTGCAGTGGGGGACTACGCTAAGCGTCAGACCTTGTCTTTCGAGAACGTGTGTCGTGCTCGTACTTAAGGCAGTTCTTCGCTGTTGCCATGTAACACGCCAAGCTTCTTTATCGTTTTTTTCTTTTTTTTCGTGGCATTAAAGCCTTATAACTCAAGTTGCAAATGTCTTCGTCAGTCTCGACAACGATTATTTAAGTTGCCGTGATTGCCCGAACCGTATCCCTCACAATTGGCGTCCGCGCGACAGGACGAAGCCGTTTGCACTGGGTTGAAATCTATAGGGAAGATGAGTGAGCAAGAGCTTATAACGCTAGCGGAACGCATGGGGCTTCAAGGAGCCGAGCTAAAGACGTGGGTAGACGCGCGGTTAGAGCGGGCTCATGAGGAATCTGTGCAAGCGCGTGAAGAGCGTTCCGCGGAAAGGCAGGCGGCGAAGGAACGTTTGGAGATAGAAGAGAGAACTCTTCAACTGCGAATTCGACTAGCTGAGGTTGAAGGTAGCCGAGAGCCAACAGCGCGGGACCGCGAACCTGAAAGGAGTCAAAGCCGCCCGTGCTTGATCAATCCTCACAACCTGATTCCAGTGTTTGACGAGGGGCGTGACGATCTCGATGCGTATCTCAAGAGGTTCGAACGCGTAGCAGTTGGTCAAGAGTGGCCTGAGGAGAAGTGGGCGACAGCGCTTAGTTTATGCCTCAGTGGGGAAGCATTGAAAGTCTTCGGTCGTCTGTCGCCAGAAGACTCAATGGATTACCAGAGTACGAAAATGGCCTTGCTCCAGAGGTTTCGTTTCACAGCCGAAGGCTATCGCGAAAAGTTTCGGCAAAGCAAGCCTGAAGACGGCGAAACTGGTAAACAGTACGCCACGAGATTACAGAGTTACTTCGATAGATGGCTGGAAATGTCGGAAACGGACGAGGACTTTGCATCCGTGCGCAACCTCATTGTAGCTGAGCAGTTTCTGAATAACTGCCACGATCGCCTGGCACTTTTTCTAAGGGAGAAGAAATGCAGGACGGTAAAAGAAATGGCAGAAGCAGCTGATACCTTCTTGGAAGCCCAGCGGCAAACAAACTTGTTGGTATTTCGTACCAAGTCTGCAAACAACATTCCCAAGGAGCAAGAAGGATTTACTTATACCCAGCCTCCTCTTAGATGTTTCGTCTGTGATCGACCCGGCCACAGAGCATCTGATTGCCGCACGAAACCCCAACGAGTCTTCTGTGGGCACTGTCGGAAGCACGGCCACGATGCAAGAGCATGCCCAAGCAACGGCGGGTCAAAGAAAATGACATCTTGCATCGTGTCTACTGACCAGAAGTCCGAGACGCCCCGATGTGCCGATGATTCATCACAAGATGAATATGTTGCTAGTGCACTCCGAACGCGCACCGCAACAGCTACACGAAACTTGCCGGTGTTACAGGGAGAAGTGTTTGGACATACTGTATCAGTCTTGAGGGATACTGGAAGCAACACCCTGGTCGTGCGACGTTCCCTCGTTCCCGATGATGCGCTGACGGGTACTACCGCCACTATTTTATTGGCCGATGGTAGTTGCATCGAGGTACCGGAAGCAGAAGTACGGATTCTATCGCCCTATTTCACCGGAAATGCGATAGTCAAATGCATGACGTCGCCACTTTACGATGTCATCGTAGGAAATGTTCCCGGCGCCCGTGACGCTAATGACCCCGACTCAACGTGGAAGGAGTCAGCGAGCCTGAAGTCGGAAACTAATCAGGCATTGAATTCTGAAGAGAAATCCAAGGATGGATGCGGGACGAAGAGCACAGTCATGGTTGGTGTTTCAAGCAAAGGACATCGCCGGAAGCTCACGACTGCTAAATTTGGAAACTTAGAGGTGACACAGGAGTCATTTCGCCAAAAACAAGAGGAAGACCGGTCGCTGGATGTTTGTAGGGCGAAAGTCGACACCCTCATCCGCGGTAAAGGAGCCACATACCACTCATTTATGTTCGAGAAAGGAATCTTGTACCGCGTTTACCACTTGACTCCGGGTAAATCAGTTCAACAAGCGGTGGTTCCAAAAGCGTTGCGTGTCCATGTGTTGCACTTGGCACATGAATCACCGATATCTGGTCACCAGGGTATCAAGAAGACGAAGGACCGAGTTTTGGAGTCGTTTTATTGGCCCGGTGTACAGGAGGAGGTACGAAGATTCGTAAAATCATGCGACGCATGCCAAAGGACATATCCCAAAGGCAAAGTAGGCAAGGCGCCTCTTGGACGAATGCCTTTGATTGACACGCCATTCGAACGTGTGGCCGTTGATATCATTGGACCTCTGACGCCGATTTCAAAGAAGGGTAATCGGTACATTCTTACCCTTGTGGATTTCGCCACTCGGTACCCGGACGCGGTGGCTTTGCCCGCAATTGATTCGGCAACAGTAGCAGATGGACTACTGGAGATGTTCTCTCGAATAGGATTTCCACGGGAGATCCTCTGTGATCAAGCATCTTGCTTCACGTCAGGCCTGATGGAAGAGGTGAATGCTCTGCTTGCTATTCGACATTTGAGCTCGACGCCTTACCACCCGATATGCAATGGCTTGGTCGAAAGGTTCAACGGCACTTTGAAACAGATGTTGCGCAGGTTGTGCCAAGAGAAGCCGAAGTCATGGGACCGATTTCTTGCGCCTCTGTTATTCGCCTATCGAGAAGTACCTCAGGCCAGTATGGGCTTCTCGCCGTTTGAACTGATGTACGGCCGGCACGTCCGAGGACCCCTGGATATATTGAAGGAACTCTGGACAGGGGAAGACTTAGAGGAAGATATCAAGACTACTTACGGATACGTGCGTGATCTGAGAGAACGTCTTGAACGCACCTTGAAGCTGGCTCAAGAGAATCTATCCCGAGCTCAACACTCGCAAAAGAAGTATTATGACCGAACCTCCAAAACCCGACAGCTCAAAGTTGGTGACCGGGCTCTTATATTGCTCCCAACCAGGGAAAACAAGCTTCTTATGCACTGGAAGGGGCCATTTCCGGTTACAGGAAAAAAGAATGACCACGACTATTGGTTGGACCTTGGGCACACCACGAAAATGTTTCACATAAACATGCTCAAGCGCTACGAAGAACGTCAACCAGAAGTCACTAGTCAAGCTTCATCGTTCGTTGTAGTCGAAGAAGGAGAGTCGGATTCACCCCTCCCTACATTTAAAGTAAATGAAGGGAAAGGTATTGAGTCGGTCACACTCGGAAGTAATTTAGACGAAGCACAACGCGATGATATGTGCAATCTCTTGGAGGAATTCCGAGACATATTTTCCGAAGTTCCTGGGAAGACGAACCTCCTAGAGTGCCGGCTAGAGCTTACTACAACAAAACCAATCAGCACGTCACAGTATCCGTTGCCGTTTGCAATGAAGGAAATAGTAGAGAAGGAGGTTCAAGATATGCTGAAGTTGGGAGTTATTGAACGATCCCATTCGCCGTATAACTCACCCTTGGTCCTGGTTAAGAAACCGGACAACAGCTTTCGCGCGTGCATTGACTTCCGTCACATTAATGAGGTTCTGGTGTCCGATTCTGAACCCATACCCAGAGCTGACATTATGTTTGCTGAAGTCGGCACGAAGTCGGTTTTCTCAAAGTTAGATCTTACAAAGGGCTATTGGCAAGTACCCTTAGAGGAAAGTTCTCGTCCGAAAACAGCTTTTTCAACGCAATCTGGACACTACCATTTTCTCTATATGCCTTTTGGGATTAAGACAGCCTCGGCCATATTCACACGATTGATGAGGACATTACTGCACGGCATTCCAAACACAGTGCATTACATAGACCATGTTCTAATTGCCACAGCTACGTGGGAGGAGCATCTAGTGACATTGAAACAGTTGTTTCAGAGGATCCGAGAAGCAGGCCTACGGATCAAACCTCAAAAATGTGAGATCGGAATGACTTCTGTCATCTTCCTTGGGCATCACCTCGGCGATGGTACAATCCGCCCAGTAGAAAGCACGATAGCGAAGATCGCTAAAGCCCCAAGACCGGAAACGAAGAAGCAACTTCGCTCTTTTCTCGGCTTGGCGGGATATTACCGAGACCTCATACCTCACTATGCCCAGAAAGCGAAACCACTGACTGAAATGACAAGAAAGATGGAAAAGAACAAGTTAGCGTGGAATACCGAAAGAGAAGAGGCATTTGAAACCCTCAAACAAGCTCTAGCATCTACGCCAGTAGTCAAGGCTGTTGACATAAAGAAACCCTTCGTATTACGTACGGATGCATCTGATAGGTGTATAGGCGCTGTGCTTATGCAGGAACACGAGGGTCTTCTTCACCCGGTGTCATATGCCAGCCGCCAACTTATGCCCCGGGAAGATAGATACTCTGCAATTGAAAGAGAGTGTTTAGCGTTAGTTTGGGCGATCGCGAAATTTCATATCTTCCTTTATGGAACCTCCTTCGTCGTTCAGACTGACCATCAACCGCTACGATACCTCTCTCAAGCCAAGCATTTGAACAGCCGGATCTTGCGCTGGAGTCTCGCATTGCAAGAGTACACCTTTCGCGTTGAGCATATCAAAGGATCAGAGAACGTAGGTGCTGATTATATGAGCAGGCTACAGGTGTAGGTGCTAGCTATACCACATTAATGTAATAATGTACCATATGCCTAGGGACTCTCACATACAGACTATTCTCTTGATGCAACAGTTCTGTACATTTGTTTGTCGTAAGTCTTGTCTCCCGCGCACTTTGGACAGTTTTTTTTAAAAAAAAGGAAAAAAACTTTTGAAAGGGGGGACTTTTGTCATGATATGCGCGGTAGGTTCATCTGGTGCGCGATGTTTGTGAGTTTCTGCTGTGCCGTACGCCGACGAAGATGACGATGAGACAAGGAAAAGGCGGAATCGTGTCGTCAAAGTCAAGCCAAGCCATGGGGAGAGAGAAGAAGAAGACGAGGACGGGGCGTTCGAGAAGAAGGATCCGAACGAAACAGTGGCAGGCCGAAGCGCTCGTCGGGTCGTGGTCCCGAAGCCTACCTGTGCCTGTGGTCCGCACGAGTCTGGCTCCCTTCTACCGTGTGATCCAGCAGCCGGCGCCGGTCCGTTGTACTCGGATCCGGACGTTTTCCAGACCTGGGCCTACTACTGGCTGTCCGGGACGTGCTTGCCACACATCGACTCTGCCTCACGCTCCGCTCCGACCATGCCTGAGGCATCGCTGGTGTCGGCGTAAGACGCAACGCAACGCATCGACTCATCTGCCTTCGACGTCACACGGTGAAGTGTTTCAAACCTTGTGTAGTGCAGTGGGGGACTACGCTAAGCGTCAGACCTTGTCTTTCGAGAACGTGTGTCGTGCTCGTACTTAAGGCAGTTCTTCGCTGTTGCCATGTAACACGCTGTTACGTCTGTACAGCCGCTTGTGACTGTAGACGATTTATTAAAGGACAGGAAACGTGAACAAGTTCAAAAGCGTAGCCCAGGCGTTGGAGTCACTCCTGGCCAGCGTTCGACGCCAGGCTCGCGCTCGTGCCACAGCGCCAGTGCCCCGCGCGCACTTCGTTAATGTCGTCTTCTAAGGCGACATGTCACTCTTCCTCCCTTAGACGAAGTCTCCATAGCGGTCTGGAGGTCGCCTAACCTCTGGTGGTCGCAGTTGCCGAGTGGCCACTGCCTGTGACGTCGACGGTTGCGAGGGAGTGTGATCTTGCATCTCGGGCGATTCAGGCGGTTGAGCAGCTGAGCTCGATGGCGTCTCTTCTGGCGTTGCGTCCAAGAGATCGTCAGCTGCGCTCCAATCTGTCCGCGATTGGGTTGTTTGTCTGGTCTGACTCGTTTTCCTCATGTGATTGAGGTGACGCCGAACCTTTCCTTGGTCGCTTTTTACGAGCCAGGATCGTGGTCCGACGCGGCGCAGTATTTCGCCTTCAATCCAATCTGGCTTTTTCAAAAACTGCCGGATAAGCACTCTATCCCCTATAGCGAAGCGGCGTGATTTTTGCAATGCCTCCTGGCTCTCAGGACTTCGCTTATCCGTCTCCCGCTTAAGAAGATCGAGAGGGCAGAGCAATTCTCGTCCGAACATCGCTCTCGCCGGTGTCATACCTGTGGTAGTGTGTATTGTCGTGTGCTGCCGATACAGAAATCTTGCAAGTCGGCACTGTATGGACTTGTCTGCATCTTTCAACAGCGCTCTTTTCAGCTCCGCCACATAGCGTTCTGCCTGGCCGTTTGTTGCCGGATGATATGCTGGTGAGGTTGCAGCCTGTATGCCGTTCGACGCATAGAACTGCTTGATCTCGTTGGAGATGAATGCTTTTCCGTTGTCGGAGATGACCTTTCGGGGAATGCCGAACGTTGCAAAGAGGCTTCGGAGCACGTCGATTACAGCCGCGGATGTTGCTTGTGTCACGTGCCGGACTTCCACCCACTTTGTGTATGCGTCCACAACAACTAAGTAGGTGCGTCCGAGTAGTGGCCCCGCGAAGTCAACGTGCACCGTGTTCCATGCTGTCTGGGGACGGTCCCACGTAGGAATAGGAGCTTTGGGTGGGCTCTTTTGCGTTGCTTGGCATTCACGGCACTGTCGCACCGTTTCCTCGATCACCTTGTCCATTCCGGGCCACCATACGTAGCTCCTTGCGCACTTCTTCATGGCTACCATGCCTCTGTGACCCGCATGCAGAAGTGCCAGAACACGGGATCGTGCTGAGCTCGGTATGATCACTCGGGATCCAAGTGTGATGCACTCGCGCTGTAGTGCTAGTGCGGTCGCTCGTCGTCGGTAAGGAGCAAACTCATCTCCAGTGAGTTTCTCCACTGTACCATCCTGCACTGCCTTGTACAACCTCTGCATGATGCTGTCTTGTTGTGTCAGGCGTGCTATCTCGGCAGCAGTCAACGGAGGTCTCGATAACGCTTCGAACAATAGTACGTCACCTGGAGGCCAGGGTTCATCGAGACGTTCTTGTAATGGCAAACGGCTCAACGCATCCGCGTTTTGATGGTTCTTGCCACGCCTGTAGATTATGCTGTAGTCATACGCCGATAACTTGATGCACCATCTGGTCATCCGTGGAGAAAGGACTTGAGCCGTTGGCTTTTGTGGACCCAGTATGCCGAGCAGTGGTTGGTGGTCAGTGACGAAAGTCACCTTTCTTCCCGCAATATACTTGTGGAACTTGTGGGCTGCAAACACCACAGCAAGGCCTTCTCTGTCCAATTGAGCATATTTGCGTTCTGCCGGCCCTAGCGTCCGAGATGCAAAAGCGATTGGCGCCTCTCTATTCTGGTCATCACGTTGAGACAGAACAGCTCCTATGCCATATGGTGAAGCATCACAAGAGACAAGAAGCTCCTTCTGTTCGTCGTAGTGTGCCAGTACGGTCTGACTGAGCAGCAATGCCTTAAGCTTGTCAAAGGCTTCTTGATGCTTTGTCTCCCATCTCCACGTGGCGTCCTTCTGAAGAAGCTGGTATAGGCAGCTGGCAACTGTTGCCCTGTTCTTCAAGAATCTGTCGTAGAAAGCCAGCATTCCGAGAAATGATTGAAGCGCTTGTTTGCAGTTTGGTGCTGGAGCGTCCGTTATGGCTCGAACTTTCTCTTCGTTTGTGTGGACGCCTGTCTCGTCGATTCGGTGTCCCAGAAAGAAAACTTGTCGCACCGCAAAGCAGCACTTGTTTTTTCCGAGGCACAGATTGTAGTTTCGTAGCCTCTTCAGCACTTCTTCCAGTCTCTCGGCGTGTTCCGTGGCGTCTTTCCCACTGATGATCACGTCATCTAGGTATGCGCACACGCCTGTGATGCCTGACAGCATTGTCTCCATAAAACGTTGAAAAATGGCTGGGGCTGCAGAAATTCCGAAAGGCAATCTCTTGACCCTGTATAGTCCCTTCAGCGTGTTCAGGGTCAATATCTCTGCTGTCTCTGGCGTCACGTGAAGTTGCTGGTACGCTTGTGCTAAATCCAGGGTGCTGAAGACCTTGCCTCCCCTCAAGTGGCTGAGCACTTCATCAGTTGAGGGAAGTGGGTAGTCTGCCTTCTTTGATACCTGGTTCACTGTGCCACGGTAGTCGCCGCATATTCGCAACGAGCCATTCTTCTTTCGAACCAGTACGAGAGGCGTTGCCCAATCCGAATGCTGTGCTGGCTCGATTATGCCTTGACTTTGCAGTCGATCCAATTCTGCTTCTACAGCTGACCGGAGCGCGAAAGGAACCGGCCGTGCTTTTAGGAACTTTGGTTTCGCTCCTTCCACGAGGTCTAGTTGTACCGCTGGACCGATGTGTCCTGATATGTCCTCGTCGAATACAGATTGGTACTTGTCGAGAAGCTTCGAAACAAGTTCATCGCCGGATACATCATTGATGCCCGTGATCTGTATACCCAGGTGAGGAAACCAGTTTCGTCCAAGGAGGTTACAACCTGCTCCCTTGATGACAACAAGTGGTAGTGTCATGGTTTTGTTTCCGTGCGTAACAATCACCGTTGCACATCCGAGAACTCGAAGAGACTGTCCTGACCATGTGCGTAGGAGCATGTTGTCGGTCTGAAGCCGTGGTCGATCATCTGTCCACGTAGCTTTGAACGTGACCTCACTGATGAGTGTGCAGGCTGCACCCGAGTCGACTTCAAAATCCAAGAACTTGCCATGTACGCGTAGCCGAGTCATGACCTTCTGTGTGCTGAACGCGTTGGTTACGGTGTTGAGCTCGTAAAGGGCCACGTCTGATGAGTCCTGCTGAGTCGACACTGGTGCTGAGGCAGCTGTCGAAGTTCCTTGTTGGGGATATTCGATGCTGTTGCTCGTTTTTGCTTCTTTCCGCTTTTTCAGACAGGCTTTTTCAATGTGTCCGCGTTTCTTGCAGTAGTTGCAGGAGACTGTCTGGAACTTGCAAGTGTCCGGATTATGTAGCGCGTTACAACGCCAACAGCGTTGTTTCTTCTTTTGGGCAGAGGCACTAGAGTGACCTTGGTTGTCTATCTTGCATGTGCTTATGCAGGATTCGTGAAACTCTTTAAATTCGGTTTTCACGCGTTTCTGGTCTTCGATGGCGTTTTCAGCTCGCAGTGCAAGGTCGAAAGCTTTCTTGAACGTCAAGTCCTTTTCTGCGAAGAGCCGTTGCTGGACCTGCTCGTTCCGAAGACCGCAAACGAAACGATCACGCAGCATGACGTCCATAGGCAGCATTGTCGGATTCGCTGCAGTGTCTGCGCTTGTCCCGAAATTGCAATCTGCTGCTAGCTTCTTGAGCGCCGTGACGTAATCACTGACCGTTTCGTCGTGCTTTTGGTCACGTCGCTGGAATCGTGCCCTGCAGAAGACCTCAGACGGTTGTGGATCGAAGTGAGCCTTGAGCATCTTGACTATGTCCTCGTAGCTCACTTGGTTGGGCTGCTTGGGTTGAACGAGGGCGCAGACGATGTCATAAGTCTGTTCCCCGCACAGCGTTAGCAGATGAGCACGTTTCTTCGATGCGTCCGTAATCTCGTTAGCCTCGAAGAAGAACTGTAGCCTCCCATACCAGGATCTCCAGGAGCTGGGGCTGCCGCTGAATTCGGGTAGCCGACCGAAGTCGGGCGTCGCCATGTTATTTCCTTGACGTCGGTGGAGTGCCGATGAGTCGATCCAGTCTTCCTCGTCGCCAACTGTTACGTCTGTACAGCCGCTTGTGACTGTAGACGATTTATTAAAGGACAGGAAACGTGAACAAGTTCAAAAGCGTAGCCCAGGCGTTGGAGTCACTCCTGGCCAGCGTTCGACGCCAGGCTCGCGCTCGTGCCACAGCGCCAGTGCCCCGCGCGCACTTCGTTAATGTCGTCTTCTAAGGCGACATGTCACACGCCAAGCTTCTTTATCGTTTTTTTCTTTTTTTTCGTGGCATTAAAGCCTTATAACTCAAGTTGCAAATGTCTTCGTCAGTCTCGACAACGATTATTTAAGTTGCCGTGATTGCCCGAACCGTATCCCTCACATACCTGTACCTGAAAAGTGTGGACACCAAATGGCGGAAGAGGACGCGAAAGCTTGCGACTAAATATAACTTGACCGCAGCAAATAAGCAAAGGGGGCCAGTTAAAAAGCAAGTGAGGGAAACAGAGACGCTCATGTGGAAAGAGAGGATGGAAAAGAAGGGATCGCTGGGAATCTACAAGGCAACCAAACAAGAGATCCGGAAAGAGAACTTTTATGAAAACAATAAAGGTAGTGCGTTGCTCTTTGAGGCGCGGGCTGGCTGCTTGAGAACTCTAACTTACAGGAGCAAATATTCGTCACAGAATGAGACATGTGTTGGATGTGGCATAAATAAAGAAACAATCGACCACATAGTCATGAAATGTCAAAAGATTCAGCCGGATAGAAATGGGGGGAAGGTCACACTTCCTGAGGCGCTGGTCTTCGCGGTTGATGGAAGCGTTAACTGGTCAGCAGTAGGTATTACTGAGCAGCGGCTGGAGTATTGGTGGAGGAAAAGCAGAGAAGTCGATAAAATAACATCCCAGCCAAGAGTAGCGGCTGGGCAAAATTAAAAAGACATCCGAGTTGAGGGACAGAATTTAAACTCGAACTATTAAGGTAGGCTAGATGGCGCATGCCGTCACCCCGATTCAAAGGGGAGGCCTTTATTCATCATCATCATCATCATCATCATCATCATCATCATCATCGTAAGTGCTACAAGCTGAACAACGCAGTCACGCATCATTCGCGATTTCTGCGGGCTTTTGTCAATCTGGCGGAGGGAACCCGAGCAATGCCAGGGAAAGAGTAACGGTGTCCTATTTGGTCTTGCCGAGCGGTGTTTAGCTATTGTGGTCTTTCTTCTAGGACCACGTCGACACTCTTTTCCGTGAAAAGCTCTAAATCTCCACCGCGCATACCGTCGGGAGGACTCGCGCTGTACACTACCAGTTCGCCGCTTGTGCCTTACTGCACGACACAAAGACCTTGTTGTTAAACTGGCCGATGACTTACTTTGGGCTCGTTCGCCCGGCCGAAAGCCGCCTTTTATATTCCTTAGTCGTTCCGCTTTCTTGCGGCAACGTTTGCGACCATTTCTCCCACTACTAGGAGGTTCGCCTCGGGTGGCGTCTTTAGAGTTCAAGGGCACTTCTACACAGCCTTGAGTACCACTTCGGCGCTTCGATTTTCTAGCACTGTTGTCATGTCGGGCCGACTCACATGTGTTAACCCTGTACTCACGCGCGCCCTGCAACGTTCCCTGGATAGAGCAATGGGAAGACTGGCGCTCTCCACGCGATTCTATTCGCGAAGAACCTGCTGTTCTTTTTCTTTTTGTCCGGCGGCCCGGACGCATGCAAAACGGCTTTAACGCCGATGCGGAGCTCTTAGTCTTACTTGTTACGCTAAAAGGTTTTGCGTCTTCTTTTACCCGCGTAGTACCTTTTTTCTCTCGTGCGGCTTTCCGACGTCTCTTGCGTCTGCGCCGCTTCTTGCGACTCGTTTCCAAGCTTCCCAATCGCACCTCCAGCTCGTTAACACTCTCACTGCTCCTGTCTGCTGTCTCATCCACGCAGTCTAAATGATTTTCGACCGAATCATATTTTTGTTCACACACTGCACTGGCAGACAGGTTACCACAAAAAGGAACAATGCAGCTCTTTGAACCATGTCGCTGGGATTCCTGGGAGCTATCTGCAACCGCGTTGTTGCCCTCACTCTCTACTTTGGCTGCTTCTCCTGAGCTTTTTCCGGTGTTCTTGCCTACTTCAACCTCATTTGCAAGATCCACCGTTGCGACAAACACAGTTGAGGTCTGTGCCAGCTTTTCTACAGCTATCCTAGCTGTTTCGCTAACATTTGACTGGCACAGCACCTCGTCGCACACGCTCTGGCCTTTGTCGGCCTCACTCATTGGAGTAGCATCTTTCGCAGCTCTCGCAATTGGTTCATCTTCGAACCTGCTGCGCTCTTCACACGTGCCAGCCTTCTCTATCGTTCCGGACTGCACCTCACTCACTTGATTATCGCACTTCTCGTGCGCTACAGTTGCAGACGGCTGAATTTTCCGCCTCATTGCCTCGATTTTCGGTTCCAATTGTTCGAGCACCAAGGCACGTGCTCGATCACGCTCTTTTATATCCCTTTCTCGCTTCTCCATTTCCTGTTTCTCTGAAATCTCTACCGCGTTTTTAATCTCCTCCTCACTGGCTTTTTTCGAGATCAGCGTCACAATTGCTGTCCTGCCCATTCCTTCCTCCACTTCAATGCCTAGATGCTTACTCACACTCAAAAGCTCATCTCTTAGCATTGCCTTCCACGACATGATTGCCGTTGTACTTTGGTCCTGCATCTCACACATAATTAGGGGATCTCTACAACTCAAAACTCACAAAAGGTAATCTCCCTAATTCACACACAATCCAGCTTCTAAAAAACTCGCACAATTGAAGCCTGGAAAGTCAAAGCAAAGACCAAGCACTCACCACAGTACAGCACCATGTCGTGATGTCGTGAAGTCGATCTCACCACTGCCAACCAGTTGTTATGGTTGGGGAAGGAAGGACGCTGGAGGATACGAAAACAGAACAAGGTTTTAATGACATTATTTACACATATTTACAGAAAAGAAGGGATTGTGGCTTCACGAACCACGAGCGTGGTGGTTGAACGTTACATAGTTCAGAGCAAGGTTCAGAGCCCGATGTCCAGCACTCTGCCGCGTCGTTTTATGCCCTGTCGGGCTCCTCCTCTCAGAGTCGAACACCAATCACGCACACACAGGTGAGGGGGCGAGCATGCAAGGTCCATGTGAACACTGCACTGTGGTGGCGCCAGCAGGGCTCTTCTGCGTCGTGGGTGTGCCGCTACTCGAGAGTTCCCACGATCCTGGCAGCATACTTCAAAGGGTCCGCCGATTTTGTTCGCTCAATTAGCGGGGTGATTTGCGGTGGCCGTCGGTCCCCTCCAGGAAGATGCTGTCTTTGTTGGCCTCTCTCGAATGGTTGACAGCGTCTTGGCGACACGACATCTCGTCCTCCGGCTAGCCCGTGCAATGCCTGACGAGCATAGGCAGTCGGCCGGTCGGCTTGGTGATTGGGGATCAAAAGGGAGCGCCGCTCCTCTGTCAGCTCCGGCGCCGGCCACGCCAGCCCTCCTGTCGCCCGACGAGTCGACGAGGCCATCAGTCACGCTGCTGCTCGAAGGGACGACCAAAGGGTCCGCACTTGAAGGACGGGACTCGCCTCTGTCCGCCGCCTGGTCTGGATAATCACTCAAATACTTGACAGCGTCCGTCAGACTGGGCGCCGAAGGGATTGAGAGACGAATCCCCAGGCCAAACCTAACAAGGGGCGCCATGAGTGCTGCGGCTGCGAAAGGTGGTAGCTGCCTGTGATGTGCGTAGGTGGTGAAAACTCTGATGAAATCATGGCCATAGCCTATAGGCCGCTCCCAAGGAGGACCGGCGGCCCTGTGTCGTCGCTGCTTCAAGTGATTGCTCGATACCCAGTTGAACCTGGTGGTTGGAGCTAGGGTGGCCGTCCACCGCGCCGCAGCTTCGTCTGAGTGTGTGCGCCATAAAGTTTCTCAGTATGAAGTGCGGTTTATTGTTGTTAGACGTACTGCATTTTCTAGATTGCAATGCCAAGCCTGGGGCTGTCAAAGGTGAAAGTGTTCTTGCTGCCGAGTTTTGCTTGTCGCGAAGGGCAAGGTCGACGATTTAATAAATGCTTTAGCACAGTTCACGTGTGACTAACCAGAAATCTGGAGTCATGGTGTTCAACGAGGAAGCTCATGTAGCACCAATAAGGATACAACAGGAAGCCATACCATTAGTAAATAAGTACAAATACTTGGGGATCTGGCCTAATGAAGGAAAAGGCTACCTGAATGCTCTTGAAGAACACTTCAAACTGAAAGGGAGACGTAATGCAGCAGTAATGAAACATAGAGCACTTTGGGGACACAATAAGTACGAGGTAGTACGAGGCATCTGGAAAGGGGTAATGGTGCCGGCGCTCACGTTCTTTAATGCCGTATTATGCTTAAAGTCAGATATCCTGTCGGGGCTGGAGGTTAACCAAAAGGCAGTCGGCAGGTTAGCTCTGGGAGCTGACAGTAAGACTACAAACGAGGCTGTACAAGGCGATATGCGTGAGGCTTCATTTGAGGCGAGGGAAGCACAAAGTAAAATACGGTTTGAGGAGCGACTTAGACATTTAGATGAGAAGAACTGGGCAGCCAGAGTGCACAGATACCTTGTCATGATATGCGCGGTAGGTTCATCTGGTGCGCGATGTTTGTGAGTTTGTGCTGTGCCGTACGCCGACGAAGATGACGATGAGACAAGGAAAAGGCGGAATCGTGTCGTCAAAGTCAAGCCAAGCCATGGGGAGAGAGAAGAAGAAGACGAGGACGGGGCGTTCGAGAAGAAGGATCCGAACGAAACAGTGGCAGGCCGAAGCGCTCGTCGGGTCGTGGTCCCGAAGCCTACCTGTGCCTGTGGTCCGCACGAGTCTGGCTCCCTTCTACCGTGTGATCCAGCAGCCGGCGCCGGTCCGTTGTACTCGGATCCGGACGTTTTCCAGACCTGGGCCTACTACTGGCTGTCCGGGACGTGCTTGCCACACATCGACTCTGCCTCACGCTCCTCTCCGACCATGCCTGAGGCATCGCTGGTGTCGGCGTAAGACGCAACGCAACGCATCGACTCATCTGCCTTCGACGTCACACGGTGAAGTGTTTCAAACCTTGTGTAGTGCAGTGGGGGACTACGCTAAGCGTCAGACCTTGTCTTTCGAGAACGTGTGTCGTGCTCGTACTTAAGGCAGTTCTTCGCTGTTGCCATGTAACACGCCAAGCTTCTTTATCGTTTTTTTCTTTTTTTTCGTGGCATTAAAGCCTTATAACTCAAGTTGCAAATGTCTTCGTCAGTCTCGACAACGATTATTTAAGTTGCCGTGATTGCCCGAACCGTATCCCTCACAATTGGCGTCCGCGCGACAGGACGAAGCCGTTTGCACTGGGTTGAAATCTATAGGGAAGATGAGTGAGCAAGAGCTTATAACGCTAGCGGAACGCATGGGGCTTCAAGGAGCCGAGCTAAAGACGTGGGTAGACGCGCGGTTAGAGCGGGCTCATGAGGAATCTGTGCAAGCGCGTGAAGAGCGTTCCGCGGAAAGGCAGGCGGCGAAGGAACGTTTGGAGATAGAAGAGAGAACTCTTCAACTGCGAATTCGACTAGCTGAGGTTGAAGGTAGCCGAGAGCCAACAGCGCGGGACCGCGAACCTGAGAGGAGTCAAAGCCGCCCGTGCTTGATCAATCCTCACAACCTGATTCCAGTGTTTGACGAGGGGCGTGACGATCTCGATGCGTATCTCAAGAGGTTCGAACGCGTAGCAGTTGGTCAAGAGTGGCCTGAGGAGAAGTGGGCGACAGCGCTTAGTTTATGCCTCAGTGGGGAAGCATTGAAAGTCTTCGGTCGTCTGTCGCCAGAAGACTCAATGGATTACCAGAGTACGAAAATGGCCTTGCTCCAGAGGTTTCGTTTCACAGCCGAAGGCTATCGCGAAAAGTTTCGGCAAAGCAAGCCTGAAGACGGCGAAACTGGTAAACAGTACGCCACGAGATTACAGAGTTACTTCGATAGATGGCTGGAAATGTCGGAAACGGACGAGGACTTTGCATCCGTGCGCAACCTCATTGTAGCTGAGCAGTTTCTGAATAACTGCCACGATCGCCTGGCACTTTTTCTAAGGGAGAAGAAATGCAGGACGGTAAAAGAAATGGCAGAAGCAGCTGATACCTTCTTGGAAGCCCAGCGGCAAACAAACTTGTTGGTATTTCGTACCAAGTCTGCAAACAACATTCCCAAGGAGCAAGAAGGATTTACTTATACCCAGCCTCCTCTTAGATGTTTCGTCTGTGATCGACCCGGCCACAGAGCATCTGATTGCCGCACGAAACCCCAACGAGTCTTCTGTGGGCACTGTCGGAAGCACGGCCACGATGCAAGAGCATGCCCAAGCAACGGCGGGTCAAAGAAAATGACATCTTGCATCGTGTCTACTGACCAGAAGTCCGAGACGCCCCGATGTGCCGATGATTCATCACAAGATGAATATGTTGCTAGTGCACTCCGAACGCGCACCGCAACAGCTACACGAAACTTGCCGGTGTTACAGGGAGAAGTGTTTGGACATACTGTATCAGTCTTGAGGGATACTGGAAGCAACACCCTGGTCGTGCGACGTTCCCTCGTTCCCGATGATGCGCTGACGGGTACTACCGCCACTATTTTATTGGCCGATGGTAGTTGCATCGAGGTACCGGAAGCAGAAGTACGGATTCTATCGCCCTATTTCACCGGAAATGCGATAG
Organism: Rhipicephalus microplus; assembly: GCF_043290135.1. Taxonomy (NCBI): domain Eukaryota; kingdom Metazoa; phylum Arthropoda; class Arachnida; order Ixodida; family Ixodidae; genus Rhipicephalus; species Rhipicephalus microplus. The sequence continues at coordinate 9,521,968 of NW_027464597.1, read as the reverse complement.
TCAAATGCATGACGTCGCCACTTTACGATGTCATCGTAGGAAATGTTCCCGGCGCCCGTGACGCTAATGACCCCGACTCAACGTGGAAGGAGTCAGCGAGCCTGAAGTCGGAAACTAATCAGGCATTGAATTCTGAAGAGAAATCCAAGGATGGATGCGGGACGAAGAGCACAGTCATGGTTGGTGTTTCAAGCAAAGGACATCGCCGGAAGCTCACGACTGCTAAATTTGGAAACTTAGAGGTGACACAGGAGTCATTTCGCCAAAAACAAGAGGAAGACCGGTCGCTGGATGTTTGTAGGGCGAAAGTCGACACCCTCATCCGCGGTAAAGGAGCCACATACCACTCATTTATGTTCGAGAAAGGAATCTTGTACCGCGTTTACCACTTGACTCCGGGTAAATCAGTTCAACAAGCGGTGGTTCCAAAGGCGTTGCGTGTCCATGTGTTGCACTTGGCACATGAATCACCGATATCTGGTCACCAGGGTATCAAGAAGACGAAGGACCGAGTTTTGGAGTCGTTTTATTGGCCCGGTGTACAGGAGGAGGTACGAAGATTCGTAAAATCATGCGACGCATGCCAAAGGACATATCCCAAAGGCAAAGTAGGCAAGGCGCCTCTTGGACGAATGCCTTTGATTGACACGCCATTCGAACGTGTGGCCGTTGATATCATTGGACCTCTGACGCCGATTTCAAAGAAGGGTAATCGGTACATTCTTACCCTTGTGGATTTCGCCACTCGGTACCCGGACGCGGTGGCTTTGCCCGCAATTGATTCGGCAACAGTAGCAGATGGACTACTGGAGATGTTCTCTCGAATAGGATTTCCACGGGAGATCCTCTGTGATCAAGCATCTTGCTTCACGTCAGGCCTGATGGAAGAGGTGAATGCTCTGCTTGCTATTCGACATTTGAGCTCGACGCCTTACCACCCGATATGCAATGGCTTGGTCGAAAGGTTCAACGGCACTTTGAAACAGATGTTGCGCAGGTTGTGCCAAGAGAAGCCGAAGTCATGGGACCGATTTCTTGCGCCTCTGTTATTCGCCTATCGAGAAGTACCTCAGGCCAGTATGGGCTTCTCGCCGTTTGAACTGATCTACGGCCGGCACGTCCGAGGACCCCTGGATATATTGAAGGAACTCTGGACAGGGGAAGACTTAGAGGAAGATATCAAGACTACTTACGGATACGTGCGTGATCTGAGAGAACGTCTTGAACGCACCTTGAAGCTGGCTCAAGAGAATCTCTCCCGAGCTCAACACTCGCAAAAGAAGTATTATGACCGAACCTCCAAAACCCGACAGCTCAAAGTTGGTGACCGGGCTCTTATATTGCTCCCAACCAGGGAAAACAAGCTTCTTATGCACTGGAAGGGGCCATTTCCGGTTACAGGAAAAAAGAATGACCACGACTATTGGTTGGACCTTGGGCACACCACGAAAATGTTTCACATAAACATGCTCAAGCGCTACGAAGAACGTCAACCAGAAGTCACTAGTCAAGCTTCATCGTTCGTTGTAGTCGAAGAAGGAGAGTCGGATTCACCCCTCCCTACATTTAAAGTAAATGAAGGGAAAGGTATTGAGTCGGTCACACTCGGAAGTAATTTAGACGAAGCACAACGCGATGATATGTGCAATCTCTTGGAGGAATTCCGAGACATATTTTCCGAAGTTCCTGGGAAGACGAACCTCCTAGAGTGCCGGCTAGAGCTTACTACAACAAAACCAATCAGCACGTCACAGTATCCGTTGCCGTTTGCAATGAAGGAAATAGTAGAGAAGGAGGTTCAAGATATGCTGAAGTTGGGAGTTATTGAACGATCCCATTCGCCGTATAACTCACCCTTGGTCCTGGTTAAGAAACCGGACAACAGCTTTCGCGCGTGCATTGACTTCCGTCACATTAATGAGGTTCTGGTGTCCGATTCTGAACCCATACCCAGAGCTGACATTATGTTTGCTGAAGTCGGCACGAAGTCGGTTTTCTCAAAGTTAGATCTTACAAAGGGCTATTGGCAAGTACCCTTAGAGGAAAGTTCTCGTCCGAAAACAGCTTTTTCAACGCAATCTGGACACTACCATTTTCTCTATATGCCTTTTGGGATTAAGACAGCCTCGGCCATATTCACACGATTGATGAGGACATTACTGCATGGCATTCCAAACACAGTGCATTACATAGACCATGTTCTAATTGCCACAGCTACGTGGGAGGAGCATCTAGTGACATTGAAACAGTTGTTTCAGAGGATCCGAGAAGCAGGCCTACGGATCAAACCTCAAAAATGTGAGATCGGAATGACTTCTGTCATCTTCCTTGGGCATCACCTCGGCGATGGTACAATCCGCCCAGTAGAAAGCACGATAGCGAAGATCGCTAAAGCCCCAAGACCGGAAACGAAGAAGCAACTTCGCTCTTTTCTCGGCTTGGCGGGATATTACCGAGACCTCATACCTCACTATGCCCAGAAAGCGAAACCACTGACTGAAATGACAAGAAAGATGGAAAAGAACAAGTTAGCGTGGAATACCGAAAGAGAAGAGGCATTTGAAACCCTCAAACAAGCTCTAGCATCTACGCCAGTAGTCAAGGCTGTTGACATAAAGAAACCCTTCGTATTACGTACGGATGCATCTGATAGGTGTATAGGCGCTGTGCTTATGCAGGAACACGAGGGTCTTCTTCACCCGGTGTCATATGCCAGCCGCCAACTTATGCCCCGGGAAGATAGATACTCTGCAATTGAAAGAGAGTGTTTAGCGTTAGTTTGGGCGATCGCGAAATTTCATATCTTCCTTTATGGAACCTCCTTCGTCGTTCAGACTGACCATCAACCGCTACGATACCTCTCTCAAGCCAAGCATTTGAACAGCCGGATCTTGCGCTGGAGTCTCGCATTGCAAGAGTACACCTTTCGCGTTGAGCATATCAAAGGATCAGAGAACGTAGGTGCTGATTATATGAGCAGGCTACAGGTGTAGGTGCTAGCTATACCACATTAATGTAATAATGTACCATATGCCTAGGGACTCTCACATACAGACTATTCTCTTGATGCAACAGTTCTGTACATTTGTTTGTCGTAAGTCTTGTCTCCCGCGCACTTTGGACAGTTTTTTTTTAAAAAAAAGGAAAAAAAAAACTTTTGAAAGGGGGGACTTTTGTCATGATATGCGCGGTAGGTTCATCTGGTGCGCGATGTTTGTGAGTTTGTGCTGTGCCGTACGCCGACGAAGATGACGATGAGACAAGGAAAAGGCGGAATCGTGTCGTCAAAGTCAAGCCAAGCCATGGGGAGAGAGAAGAAGAAGACGAGGACGGGGCGTTCGAGAAGAAGGATCCGAACGAAACAGTGGCAGGCCGAAGCGCTCGTCGGGTCGTGGTCCCGAAGCCTACCTGTGCCTGTGGTCCGCACGAGTCTGGCTCCCTTCTACCGTGTGATCCAGCAGCCGGCGCCGGTCCGTTGTACTCGGATCCGGACGTTTTCCAGACCTGGGCCTACTACTGGCTGTCCGGGACGTGCTTGCCACACATCGACTCTGCCTCACGCTCCGCTCCGACCATGCCTGAGGCATCGCTGGTGTCGGCGTAAGACGCAACGCAACGCATCGACTCATCTGCCTTCGACGTCACACGGTGAAGTGTTTCAAACCTTGTGTAGTGCAGTGAGGGACTACGCTAAGCGTCAGACCTTGTCTTTCGAGAACGTGTGTCGTGCTCGTACTTAAGGCAGTTCTTCGCTGTTGCCATGTAACACGCCAAGCTTCTTTATCGTTTTTTTCTTTTTTTTCGTGGCATTAAAGCCTTATAACTCAAGTTGCAAATGTCTTCGTCAGTCTCGACAACGATTATTTAAGTTGCCGTGATTGCCCGAACCGTATCCCTCACATACCTGTACCTGAAAAGTGTGGACACCAAATGGCGGAAGAGGACGCGAAAGCTTGCGACTAAATATAACTTGACCGCAGCAAATAAGCAAAGGGGGCCAGTTAAAAAGCAAGTGAGGGAAACAGAGACGCTCATGTGGAAAGAGAGGACGGAAAAGAAGGGATCGCTGGGAATCTACAAGGCAACCAAACAAGAGATCCGGAAAGAGAACTTTTATGACAACAATAAAGGTAGTGCGTTGCTCTTTGAGGCGCGGGCTGGCTGCTTGAGAACTCTAACTTACAGGAGCAAATATTCGTCACAGAATGAGACATGTGTTGGATGTGGCATAAATAAAGAAACAATCGACCACATAGTCATGAAATGTCAAAAGATTCAGCCGGATAGAAATGGGGGGAAGGTCACACTTCCTGAGGCGCTGGTCTTCGCGGTTGATGGAAGCGTTAACTGGTCAGCAGTAGGTATTACTAAGCAGCGGCTGGAGTATTGGTGGAGGAAAAGCAGAGAAGTCGATAAAATAACATCCCAGCCAAGAGTAGCGGCTGGGCAAAATTAAAAAGACATCCGAGTTGAGGGACAGAATTTAAACTCGAACTATTAAGGTAGGCTAGATGGCGCATGCCGTCACCCCGATTCAAAGGGGAGGCCTTTATTCATCATCATCATCATCATCATCATCATCATCATCATCATCATCATCATCATCATCATCATCATCGTAAGTGCTACAAGCTGAACAGCGCAGTCACGCATCATTCGCGATTTCTGCGGGCTTTTGTCAATCTGGCGGAGGGAACCCGAGCAATGCCAGGGAAAGAGTAACGGTGTCCTATTTGGTCTAGCCGAGCGGTGTTTAGCTATTGTGGTCTTTCTTCTAGGACCACGTCGACACTCTTTTCCGTGAAAAGCTCTAAATCTCCACCGCGCATACCGTCGGGAGGACTCGCGCTGTACACTACCAGTTCGCCGCTTGTGCCTTACTGCACGACACAAAGACCTTGTTGTTAAACTGGCCGATGACTTACTTTGGGCTCGTTCGCCCGGCCGAAAGCCGCCTTTTATATTCCTTAGTCGTTCCGCTTTCTTGCGGCAACGTTTGCGACCATTTCTCCCACTACTAGGAGGTTCGCCTCGGGTGGCGTCTTTAGAGTTCAAGGGCACTTATACACAGCCTTGAGTACCACTTCGGCGCTTCGATTTTCTAGCACTGTTGTCATGTCGGGCCGACTCACATGTGTTAACCCTGTACTCACGCGCGCCCTGCAACGTTCCCTGGATAGAGCAATGGGAAGACTGGCGCTCTCCACGCGATTCTATTCGCGAAGAACCTGCTGTTCTTTTTCTTTGTGTCCGGCGGCCCGGACGCATGCAAAACGGCTTTAACGCCGATGCGGAGCTCTTAGTCCTACTTGTTACGCTAAAAGGTTTTGCGTCTTCTTTTACCCGCGTAGTACCTTTTTTCTCTCGTGCGGCTTTCCGACGTCTCTTGCGTCTGCGCCGCTTCTTGCGACTCATTTCCGAGCTTCCCAATCACACCTCCAGCTCGTTAACACTCTCACTGCTCCTGTCTGCTGTCTCATCCACGCAGTCTAAATGATTTTCGACCGAATCATATTTTTGTTCACACACTGCACTGGCAGACAGGTTACCACAAAAAGGAACAATGCAGCTCTTTGAACCATGTCGCTGGGATTCCTGGGAGCTATCTGCAACCGCGTTGTTGCCCTCACTCTCTACTTTGGCTGCTTCTCCTGAGCTTTTTCCGGTGTTCTTGCCTACTTCGACCTCATTTGCAAGATCCACCGTTGCGACAAACACAGTTGAGGTCTGTGCCAGCTTTTCTACAGCTATCCTAGCTGTTTCGCTAACATTTGACTGGCACAGCACCTCGTCGCACACGCTCTGGCCTTTGTCGGCCTCACTCATTGGAGTAGCATCTTTCGCAGCTCTCGCAATTGGTTCATCTTCGAACCTGCTGCGCTCTTCACACGTGCCAGCCTTCTCTATCGTTCCGGACTGCACCTCACTCACTTGATTATCGCACTTCTTGTGCGCTACAGTTGCAGACGGCTGAATTTTCCGCCTCATTGCCTCGATTTTCTGTTCCAATTGTTCGAGCACCAAGGCACGTGCTCGATCACGCTGTTTTATATCCCTTTCTCGCTTCTCCATTTCCTGTTTCTCTGAAATCTCTACCGCGTTTTTAATCTCCTCCTCACTGGCTTTTTTCGAGATCAGCGTCACAATTGCTGTCCTGCCCATTCCTTCCTCCACTTCAATGCCTAGATGCTTACTCACACTCAAAAGCTCATCTCTTAGCATTGCCTTCCACGACATGATTGCCGTTGTACTTTGGTCCTGCATCTCACACATAATTAGGGGATCTCTACAACTCAAAACTCACAAAAGGTAATCTCCCTAATTCACACACAATCCAGCTTCTAATAAACTCACACAATCGAAGCCTGGAAAGTCAAAGCAAAGACCAAGCACTCACCACAGCACAGCACCATGTCGTGATGTCGTGAAGTCGATCTCACCACTGCCAACCAGTTGTTATGGTTGGGGAAGGAAGGACGCTGGAGGATACGAAAACAGAACAAGGGTTTAATGACATTATTTACACATATTTACAGAAAAGAAGGGATTGTGGCTTCACAAACCACGAGCGTGGTGGTTGAACGTTACATAGTTCAGAGCAAGGTTCAGAGCCCGATGTCCAGCACTCTGCCGCGTCGTTTTATGCCCTGTCGGGCTCCTCCTCTCAGAGTCGAACACCAATCACGCACACACAGGTGAGGGGGGCGAGCATGCAAGGTCCACGTGAACACTGCACTGTGGTGGCGCCAGCAGGGCTCTTCTGCGTCGTGGGTGTGCCGCTACTCGAGAGTTCCCACGATCCTGGCAGCATACTTCAAAGGGTCCGCCGATTTTGTTCGCTCAATTAGCGGGGTGATTTGCGGTGGCCATCGGTCCCCTCCAGGAAGATGCTTTCTTTGTTGGCCTCTCTCGAATGGTTAACAGCGTCTTGGCGACACGGCGTCTCGTCCTCCGGCTAGCCCGTACAATGCCTGACGAGCATAGGCAGTCGGCCGGTCGGCTTGGTGATTGGGGATCAAAAGGGAGCGCCGCTCCTCTGTCAGCTCCGGCGCCGGCCACGCCAGCCCTCCTGTCGCCCGACGAGTCGACGAGGCCATCAGTCACGCTGCTGCTCGAAGGGACGACCAAAGGGTCCGCACTTGAAGGACGGGACTCGCCTCTGCCCGCCGCCTGGTCTGGATAATCACTCAAATACTTGACAGCATCCGTCAGACTGGGCGCCGAAGGGATTGAGAGACGAATCCCCAGGCCAAACCTAACAAGGGGCGCCATGAGTGCTGCGGCTGCGAAAGGTGGTAGCTGCCTGTGATGTGCGTAGGTGGTGAAAACTCTGATGAAATCATGGCCATAGCCTATAGGCCGCCGCCAAGGAGGACCGGCGGCCCTGTGTCGTCGCTGCTTCAAGTGATTGCTCGATACCCAGTTGAACCTGGTGGTTGGAGCTAGAGCGGCCGTCCACCGCGCCGCAGCTTCGTCTGAGTGTGTGCGCCATAAAGTTTCTCAGTATGAAGTGCGGATTATTGTTGTTAGACGTACTGCATTTTCTAGATTGCAATGCCAAGCGTGGGGCTGTCAAAGGTGAAAGTGTTCTTGCTGCCGAGTTTTGCTTGTCGCGAAGGGCAAGGTCGACGATTTAATAAATGCTTTAGCACAGTTCACGTGTGACTGACCGGACGCACATGCATGAAACCCCAGTGCGTCGGCGATGTGTTCATATGATGGATGTAAACAACTTTATTGTAGTGTTCTTACGAAGCCTGTGATCTCCGAAGGCCAGAGCTTCTGCATTGCCGGCTGTTTTGTCAAGTGCGAACACGTACGGCCGTTCTCATCCGTTGCTACGTAAATGCTCCCGTGCTGTCACAGGCCATGCATGTTATTCAGCAAGGCAGACGAGCCGTTTTGTAGTTAGATGTGCCAACGCCGTCGGCGCTTGCTCTTGGGCATCGTTTATCAAGTGCTGATAGCCTAGAACATTGCGGTGGCACGTCAGTATTTTGAAGCGGCCTGCTGGTTACCTCGTCAAATGATGGTACACTGAGCGACATAAAAAAGGTTGCCCGAGACTGCGTCGCAGTGCACCTTTCTGTGATCATAACTTTGATAAACCGTAGAAATCAACATTTCTGACACCTGTGCCGAAGAAACCAATGCAGCCAGATGCATTTGCGTTTTTCGTGTCTTTTTGCGTCACGCCGATTAAGAGCACTAATTCGCTAAACACTTTATAATAATAAATATAGTCAATCCGGCGAGAGTCATCAAAGATCCAATATGAAAGAGCCCGTGGTTAGGACCACCACCAGCAGCAAGTCAGGTTGAAGGGAGGCTGATGAGGGGGCGTAAATGTTAAAACATTACACGCGTGAACAAAAAAAATTAAAATAATACAATGGGACTTGAACCACTAACCTCACCAGCTTTTAATGTGCTGCTTTAACGAACTATGCCACTGCTGCCAATTGATTTGTGATAGCAAACAAGCCGGTTTTGCATTGTTGTCATGCTGGACCTAACTAACAGTTTTTTTTTTTACGTTTGGACGTAACTTTAACGGCTTTTATCGTAACGTCTAGACGTACCGCTAGACACTCCCGACTATTCAAACGAAGCGCCTAACCGAAAAATGTATGGCGTCACTTCCGTGCGGCGCAGCAGCCATTTCTGTGTGGGGGTGGCTGGTGCGCCGCGCGGCGCTTTTTTTTTCCTCCACACAGTCGCGCGTCTTCCGAGAAGCAAGGCGTCCGTTTGCTTTGTCGTCTGCTTCCGTACCGCTCTGGTGGTCGCGACGGATTTCAGAACATAAGTTCGTAGTAGCGAGGCGTTGTTAATGTAACGCGGAACTTGTTTAACGCTCGTTAGTCGGAAAAGTTCGGTATTCTGAAGTACGTAGTAATAAAATAATTGTACACTGAAACTATTAGCAGTCGGCACGGGATGTTTAAAATGTTTGTTAATCTGAAAAGTTCGTTAATGTGGGGTTTGTTCTACCAAAATTTCACTGTATATGAAATGTGATGGGCGTAATGGTTGCAGTTTGGAAAAACTACAGCAATAAATAAAATAACACATGTTTTGTGCTTGCTGGAAATCCGCCGCACAGCAGGCAGAGTGACAGCTAGATAAATTGCATAGTAAAAATACAGAAACGCTTTCCAACGCTTTTACGCGCGCAGGTGTAGCACAGGCGAAGAAGTTACCGATGAAACTGGGCGCGTGATACCGTTAGGATGCTATGCGCATGCGCCGCATTTACATATCTCACCGCCAGTTAGCACCGCATGGCTCGTCGGCCATGAGTTCACGTGTTGCCTCTTAGACGGTGCCGTCATTATTCACCTACGATTCCAGTCCATGACGCTTTCCGCGGATAACGCCATCCCACCGGATTGGAAAATTAGGCACCGTGCTTCGAACGAGATAGACGAGCAGGTCATCGTTCCGGCCCTCTCCAGCGTGATCATTTCCGTCGGCAATGAAGTATCCACGAACTTGAAAGGCGTCATCGAGGGCCACCAGCACCTGCTTATGAGCCGCCAAATCTGCGTCGCATGAGGCATAGCTTTGCTGTGGGATGGCAAAGCAACAGTATTGCTTTGAAATTTCAGCCACGAATGCCGACACCTCAACATTTGTACGGCGGTCGCCTGCATAAATTATTTCTTGGAGGCCAGCAGCGATTTTGCCCTCGTCGATGCTACCTAACCTGCTTCAACGAATGCAGGTCCCCAACAAGCTTTCAACGTCAATCCGAGCCTTCCAATGTATAAGCAAGATCAGCTCAAAACCCTGCTCCTGCAATTTAAGGACTGCTCTTCGTCGTCTTCGAATATACGACAGAGCCCGGCTGCCAAACAACGCATAATAACAAAGGAAACATCCAGAATGCTTCATCAGAGCTCGTAGAGTTTCGATGTGAGAGTGCGAGGCCGTAAAGATATAAGTAGATTGATTGCCATGTGGGGTTTAACGTCCCAATACCACCAAATCAATATCACAGACTGCGCAGTGGAGGGCTCCAGAAATCTCGACCACCTGGGGTTCTTTAATGTGCACCCAAACCTGAGTACACGGGCCTACAGCATTTTCACCCCCATCGAAAATGTAGCTGCCACAGCCGGGATTCGATCCCGCGACCTACAGGTCAGCAGCCGAGTACCTTAGCCACTAGACCACCATGGTGGGGTGAGAAACAAGTCGATGAAATGCTTAGCGTCGACATCATCCAGCTGTCGATGAGCACATGGGAATCGCCTGTGGTGTTAGTCAAGGAGAATGACGGAAGCGCACACTTCTGCGTCAACAATCGCCGCCTGAACAAGATCACAAGGGACGTATACTGTCTCCTACTTATATATGATGACCCGGATCTACTCCACAATGCGAGTTAGTTTCCTTCGATGGACCTCAAGACTGGCCATTGACAAATCGAAGTCGACAAGAGATACTGAAGAAAGAATCCCTTCATAACACCAGATGGCCTGTTCGAGCTCCAGATCATGCCCTTTGGTGTTTCCTCGGCACCTGCGACCTTCCAACGCGTCAAGGGTACAGTACTGGCGCGTCACCTTGCGCCACCCCGTGCGTTGCTGTACGCGGGCATCTCCAAATGGCGTGGTCACAGTGCGTGTAGATGCTATTTGACGTAATTCGCTAGCGCACGCGCTTATCTCAGGATTCGGGCGCTTTGTACCCTTGTGCCTCCACCTCAAGTTTGCATTTAAGTTACAGTAGTTAAAGAAAGCACGAAGGTCACTTTCCTCGCGGCCGCGTTTATGAAAGAAGCACGCTACTCACATACGAAAAAAAAGATGTGAAAGTTGTTAACGTTCTTCTTGTCTATGCTCATTTCGTGTTTGCTTTCTGCTTGAGGCACGCATGGCAAGTTTTTAGCTGCTTGCTGCGTTACATTGCAATTTGTTATTTTAGCATTCCTTCCGTCAACCGTGTGGCGAAACAGTGCACAATAAACGCTCAGCTATCTCCGCGAAGTCACGTTCCACTCTTGCGTTATACCAATTGCAAAAAAAAAGGAATCAGCCACGTTTTTTAGCACTCTCGCATGTAAATTATCAAAGTCTGCTCTCGCCTTTCCCGGGTATAGATATAAATCAATCAGCTGTGGTGCATACCTGCGTATGGTGGGCCGGGGTGTACGAGTATGTGTCACATGAGACTGGAGGAAAGTCTTTGACGATGTGTGCGACGGGACTTCCATGTCATTCACGTCATGAATATAGGCAGTCTTATTCGTCAAAACAATATTCGTCAAACCATAATAACTTTGGTCTACTTTTGGGTGCACGTGAAAAAAAACCCAGGTGGTCGAAATTTCTGGAGCCCCCCACTACGGCGTCTTTCATAATCATATGGTGGTTTTGGGACGTTACACCCCACATATTATTAACTTTCGTCTACGCTAAGTTAAGGAGGCGATCACAAGAGCCTCGACACGTCGGTGGCTAGATAGATAGATAGATAGATAGATAGACAGAGAGATATATACATCGATAAATAGATAGATAGATAAATAAATAAAAGCCTAAAGTTCCTGCAGTTCACTGACAAATGCTTCGAATTTAGAAAGGCTCTAGGAAGGCTGCTATTCAAGTTCACGCAGTGCTGCACATTCCGCGCAGACCTGGCGTTCTTGTTTTTTTAGGGGCGAAGCTCCTTACGCCGTGGGTCGTACGTCCTGTGTCGTCGTAGCCACTTCTCGTTTAGTCCTTAGAATCTGCGCTAGGTGGCGGTACTTGTATATGATGACCGTGGGTCTGGTATCCTTCTTTCGCAACAATATTGATACGTCTATAAAACTGTCGCTACGGCACAGCTTAAATGGCACCCAAAAAGGAGGAAGACGACAACGTGGTTGTTGTGGGTTACTTACTCGAGTGTACCCCCCCCCCCCCCCGTTGGCCTGCATGACTGTGCGCTCTTTAAGGCGTTAGCAAGACCCGCTGTCGATGAATAAATCTACCCCATAACATCTTTTGGTGGAAGGTGCGGGGTCTTCACCCGGCTCTGGAACACCACAACCCGACTCTGGAACTCCGCAGTGGACGCCAGCTTTGTCCAGCCGCGATGCCTGAAACCGGCACTCAGGCCTCGCCATCCGCGCCGGCTCCATCACCTGTGATTCCCCCCCACCCCCCCATCTTCTTGACCCTGGCACGTTTCCCGGGACGGACAGCATGGACGTTGAAGATTGGCTCGCATTATTCGAGCGCGTCAGCCAGCACTACAGGTGGGACGAGACGCTTATGCTGGCAAATATTCTATTCTACCTACGGGGTACGGTACGCGCCTGGTATGAGACGCGTGAAGAAGAATTAACCAGCTGGGACATATGCAAACAAAAACTTCGCGACTTTTGCGGTCGGTGCTGTTGCTCGTCAGATGGCAGCCAGACAGGAACTCGCATCGCGGGTTCAATCATCGACGAAGTCGTACGTCACGTACATCTAAGACGTACTGGAACTGTGCCGGAAGACTGACAAAGACATGTCCGAGGCGGACAAGATCAGCAACGTGTTGAAAGGCATTGCTGACGATGCTTCCAACATACTAATGTGTAAAAACTGTAGCACTGTCGACTTCATCATATCTGAATGCCGACGATTTGAACAGGATAAAAGCAGGCGAATAACGCACCACTTCACAACATTACAGAACACCGCAGCGACTTCGTCTTGCGACGATTCTGCAACGCCCCGCTCACTTGCGCCTCCGGCCATTATCGCAAGGATTGTTCGCCAGGAGCTGGAGGCCACGGCACCCGCTTCCTATCAGCCCCCTGAGCAAGACAACTGGGCAACAGTCTCGCTTATTCAAGCCGTCGTATGTCAGGAGTTTGCAAACCTGGGCGTCCAGTTTCCCCAGCCCACCAGGCACATGCTGCAGCCCATGGGTACTCCCGTCCACAACGCTGACGACCACTCTGCTCCATTTGTCGCTGCGGCAGCTTCTACTCCTCGGTTTCCACCACGCTACCAAAATCCATCCGAGTGGCGCACGCACGATGATCGACCCATCTGCTTTTCTTGCTCTCGAGTTCAACTCATCTCCCACCATTGCCGCAACAGGTGGTATTTCCGGCCAAGCTTTCCTATTGTCGACCGCCGTCAGGACCGTGGACACTATTCGCAACCCGCTCTTCCGGATGACCATCTTCAGGACCCTTCACCTCGCCGTTCATCTCCACGCACCGAACCGTCCTACGCTGACGTCGTCGCCCAAAGAAACTGGTCTAGCCACTCGCCGTCACCTCAGGGTCGGCCGTCACGCTCCCCTCAACGCCGCCGCTCTCCGTCACCGGCTTATTCTGCCCATTCCCCGGGAAACTGACGAGTGCAGCTCCTGGAGGTGCCACTGCGTTGACGACTCGGAAGAAAAACCCTCAACCGGCTACAAATTCAAGACGCAATTTACTTCAAGTGTTCCTTGATGGCCTTGCCGTTACTGCTTTAATTGACACTGCTGCCCAAGTATCTCTTATAAGTTATACACTTCAATCTCGCCTGAAAAAGGTTCTCACACCTGCTATGTTTTCTACTGTTCGAGTGACCAACGGAAGTCGAACATCGGTGCTTGGCATGTGCACTGCCCGCGTTAGTGTTGCAGGCCACCACACTTCCATTTTCTTCGCAGTTCTCGATGCTTACCCACACGACGTCGTCCTTAGAATTCATTTCCCAACCGCCCACTCCGCCCTCATCGATTATTCTACCGGTATCCTAAGGCTCTAATTGACTTTGTGCACCGATCTCACTCCTCCAGGTCACACTCGGCTACGATCCGTGGAGATATGGCTACCGCCCCAGGCTGCTGTGTACATTCTTATGTCGCCCTTTCCGTCCGTTCCTGATGGAGACTACCCGGTGGCTCCCCTCATTGATTTGACCTTTACGCACCGCATCGCACTATCACATACTATAGCGGTTGTTGCCAACAACACGACGCTACTTCCTGTGCTTAACTTCTCTACGTCGACCCAAGTTCTTCCCCAAGGCATCAATTTAGCTGATCTTTCCACCCTGGATGAATGTTCGGTCTGTTCTTTCACCCCTGACACTAAGACCGTGGCGAAACCGGTCATCACTTCGCAATATAAGGCGTTCCTCGACAAAATGATATACGATGACCTCTTACCTTCCCAAGTTCCAGCGCACGTGCCGGGGTGTTCTATTTTCTTACCTGGATATCTTTGACGTCGACGACCGTCCTCTGGGCCGCACAAGTGCCGTAGCCTACCGCATCGACACCGGCGACGCCAGTCCATCCCACAAACGCCCTTACTGCGTGTCACATGCAGAGCGCCAAGTTATACAGACGGAGTTCAGCAAAGACGTCATTGAGCCTTCATAGAGTCCTTGGGCATCCCCTGTGGTTTTAGTTAAAAAGAAGGACAACACCTGGTGCTTTTGCGTCGACTATCGCCACCTGAATCGGATCACCAAGAAGGACGTTTATCCTCTACCCCGAATCGATGATGTGCTCGACTGCCTCCACAGCGCTAACTATTTCTCGTCCATTGACCTTCGATCCGGATGCTGGCAAATTTCGGTCGGCGACCGCGACAGCGAGAAGACAGCATTCATCACACTCGACGGCCTTTACCAATTCAAGGTCATGCTTTTTGGGTTGTGCAATACCCCGGCTACTTTTGAACGTATGATGGACTCTCTTCTCCGCGGTTTCAAATGGTCGGCCTGCCTTTGCTATCTGGACAATGTAATCGTTTTCTCGCCCTCCTTCGAAAGCCACCTGTCCCGTCTTTCGGCAATTCTTGACGTTTTTCGTGGCGCTGGTTTCCAACTGAATTCGTCGAAATGCGCATTTGGACGCCGGCAGATGAAACTACTCGGCCACAAGCTTGTTGACGCCACTGGTGTTCAACCCGACCCTGACAAAGACCGTGCAGTGCGAGAATTCCCGGTTCCGCGTTCCATACAAGAAGTTCGCAGTTTTATTGGGCTCTGCTCATACTTCCGCTGCTTTGTCTTCAACTTCGCGGATTGCTAGGCCCCTTATAGATTTCCTCAAAAAGAATGTGCCCTTTTTTGGGGGGAAGGACCAAGAACATTCGTTCACGTCGCTGATTACCGCCCTCAGATCACCAGCTGTGTTGGCTCATTTTGATCCAGCTACTCGAACAGAGCTTCGCACCGATGCAAGCGACTGGTGCCATTGGTGTTATGCTCGCTCAGATACAGATTGACACCAACCGTGTGATAGCCTACGCTAGTCGCCTTCTGTCGCAAGCGAAAAAAAATATTCCATCACTCAGCGGGAATGCTTAGCCCTCGTTTGGGCTATTGCGAAATTCCGTCCGTACTTATGCGGACGTCCGTTCGCAGTCAATACAGACCATCATGCGCTTTGCTGGCTGTCGATGCTTAAAAACCCCAGGAAGACTCGGCCGATGGGCACTTAGATTACAGAGGTACACGTTCTCGGTTGTGTACAAATCTGGAAAGCTGCACAGCGATGCTCACTGCTTATCCCGGCACCCCGTTGATCCACCTATCTCCACCGATTTGGATTCCGATGCCTGCGCTTTAGCCATCACTGACTTTCTGAACGTGGCTGACGAGCAGCGCTGAGATCCATCGCTGCTCACCAATACTGACCGCCTTCAATCGCGTCCTACTGATTCTTCCCTTAGTAGATTCCTGCTTGAAGACAACGTTTTGTACCGCCACAACTTACACCCCGACGGCGTGGAACATTTACTCGTCGTACCACATTACCTGCGAAAGGATGTTCTGCGATAATTTCACGACGCTCCAACTTCTGGACATGTAGGCGCCTCCAGAACTTACGACCGCGTTCGACGACGAGTATTCTGGAAGGGCCTTTACCACTCCGTTCGCTGTTACGTAGCATCTTGCGACCTCTGCCAGCGCCGAAAAAGACCCACGACTCCCCCTGCCGGTATTGTTCATCCTATTGAACTTCCAGCCGAGCCGTTCTATCGAGTGGGGTTGGACTTGCTAGGTCCCTTTCCTACTTCCACAACTGAAAATAAATGGATCGCACACTCTAAGCCGAAAAGGACTAAAGTGGGGTATACCATCGGTCCTTTAGGGGACTAAGTGCGCTGCCACAGATTTTGAACCAATTTCGGACTAACTGCGGGAGCCACTGCAAGGGTTCAACTGCTGCCCCCAAGCACTTACTCTACTTGGTTTAAATGTAGGTCCGAGTAGAGTGCTTGGGTGGGACTAACAGTTGAACCGTCTGAATGAATTGCAAAACTTAAAAAATGGCGACACTGCATTTGTTGAGTATACTTTATATTTAATCCAATTAGATCAGCACTATAGGGCACAGTATATGGTCATCTAACAAATACACACATATATACGTACGCACTATTTTTTGTGTTTAGAAAAAGTGGTTAACGATATAGTGTGATTGCCGACAACCCCTAAACCAACATTTTTTTTTACACCGCAAACACTGACCGCCCGCATTAAACTACAGAGAACAAACTATCGGATATATATAGCATAGTATTTTGACTTTTCATGTAGTGCCGGTGAGCGACTTTTACTCGGCTTAAAAAAATAAACATTGACACCGTAACGTCAAATTTACATGGGCTAATTTGTTGCACCGAAGCGCACCGATCTTTTAATATGGATCCATCTAATCTTCTACATCCCTCCAGCTAGACAATACGAATTATCAGCTGGCATTCGATAATGCCGACCGAACCAGCGTTTTCAGTGCTGGTGCACAAGGTCGCAAACACAAACATAGCAGCGGCGCTTATGCGGGAAAGCCGGCGAAGCAGCCAGGTGCCCCGCCGATACCGCGTCGGCTTGCCGACGGCGTCGCTAGGCTTACGTCGAGTACGGCTAAACGACCCCTGGTGATCGCAACATGCGGCTCGCGTGGAATTTTCGTCGTTGTTAATTTATAGTCACAAATGAGCAATAGGTAAGTGTCCCATGTTCGCGGTGTCTTACGTAGTGATGTAGATATCTGTATACTTACAGTGACGAGACCGTTCGCAGGCACAATTTTTTCATCGTGCTTACCAGTCGCTCACTGTGTACCGGCCGCACGATTAGTCGTATCCGCGATCGCATACACACTGGATTTTTGATAACGATTGTCGCATGGAGAAAAAGGCATAAGTTTGTCTGAGCTTTAATGCAGGGGACTATATTTTCCGTGAAAGAAATTGTATGCGACGTTTCCTTTGTGTGTGTTGGCAATGCGCTCACACCGACAGCCAGCAATTGATACCGATGACATACGACGCCTACTTCTTCTATATATCGCTTTGAAGTTGAAATCACTGTGTAGGTACACGACCACTGACGAACAGCTAACTTTTATTAGCGTTGTCAGTGTTCTTCGTAGTTCAAACTAATTCAGCACATTGAAGCGAGTTATCCGCATTGCCCGTGTTCGGCAACTTTCCCTTGGTTTTGGCCTGCCCGTGCCGGCATTGTTGAAACGCGAGGGCGCTTGCTGTGTGCACTGACTGCGTGTTGTACTACTTTCCTCTCATAACATCTATTCATTTCATAGTGCTTCGCTTTCACAGTGGAGTATAGACTGTATAACTTGTTTTCATGATCGCCGACCACGCCGAGCATTGCAATGCAGCATCGACAGGAGACGATCGCGGCGCAGTTGCCCTCCCCGTTGGTCCCTTCATTGCCGGGCGTTTGCGCACGACACGCACTGTCACGCATACAGTCCCTGTTGGACGAACCGTTCGTCTATTGGTTTAACGACTGCAGTTAGTCCAACGTTGCCGAATTTCGGCTTGATTGCAGTGGCCACAGATTATGCCACTCGGTATGCAATCACTCGCGTGCTCTACCAACCAGCTGCGCAACTGACGTTGCCGACTTCCTGCTCTACGACACTATTATCCAGCATGGCGCTCCATCTCATCTGCTCACAGACCGTGGTCGCTACTTTCTATCTTGTGTGGTTGATGATATACTTCGATCTTGTGCTACTCGTCACAACTTCACTACATCTTACCTCCCTCAGACTAACGGCCTTACGGAGCGCCTAAACCGCACATTGACAGACATGCTTGCCATGTACGTATCTACCGACCACACTGATTGGGACATAGCTCTGCCGTTCGTCACCTTCGCCTATAACTCGTCGCGTCATGAAACAGTGGGCTACTCCCCATTTTATCTACTCTTCGGACGTCATCCCTTACTGCCCTTCGACACACTGCTTTCATCAGACCACCCATACTCCATTTCGTACGCTCAGGATGCCATTACCCGTGCCCTCATGACACGCGTGGTATCCCGCGCTCAGTTATCGTCGTCGCAGACAGCACAAAAGTCTCTTTACGACCGTCGACATAGGGACTCCGGTTTTTCTGCGGGATCTCTTGTGCTCCTGTGGCTTCCATCTCGACGTGTTGGC
The DNA here is from genome assembly GCF_043290135.1 of Rhipicephalus microplus. Taxonomy (NCBI): domain Eukaryota; kingdom Metazoa; phylum Arthropoda; class Arachnida; order Ixodida; family Ixodidae; genus Rhipicephalus; species Rhipicephalus microplus. The sequence continues at coordinate 9,503,551 of NW_027464597.1, read as the reverse complement.
CTCTGTGAGGAACTACTATCGCGATACGCTGGGCCCTACCGAGTCCTTCGTAAGGTCACACCTGTGACTTACGAGATTGCTGCGACCAAAAACTCATCAGCTGCTGCACCCAGAACGGAAATAGTCCACGTTTCCCGTCTCAAGCCCTACAACGCTGATTCACTCATTTAACAGGCACCCAGATGGTGCTTTGCCGGCCGGGGTGATACGTGTATGAAACTCTCGCTATACGACACAGCTTAAATGACACCCAAAAGGAGGAAGACGACAACGTGGCTGTTGTGGGTTACTCTCTCGAGTGTTCCCCCGTTGGCCTATATGACTGCGCTTTTTAAGGCGTTAGCAAGACCCGGTGTCAGTGAATAAATCTTCCCCGTAACAATATGATGAAAAGATGCGAAATGGCGGTACCTGGAGTGTTCACTAGATGGACGTACGGGCGGGCAGACAAACGGACGCATGGACGGAGGGACGCTTCGCCCCATTCATTATCATTCACTCCGTGGATATGCTGTGATTCTTTTTTACCAGTTTACAATTTTTTTAACATCAAACTTGGGTGGCCAAAGACATAGGCGTACACAAGGTTTTCCATAAAAAGGCGCCAAGTTTCGCCTCAGTCTGCGAGCCCCTCCGCTTTTATTTTTCCCGTTGGTAGAGTTTCAAAGAAAATGGGCACCATAATAAAAGCTAATGTGAGTGTCAAAATGAAGCGGCAACGTGCTTCTCACAAAGGCCAGCCATTGGTCCTCTGCGTACAGCGTAAACATGGTGAGATGTGCTTGGTTGTCATCACTGGCAAAAGAGGGAAAAAACTCCCAAGCATTTCCCCGAGGGTGAACATGGTTAAGTGCGAATGCACGGGGTGGTGCTATGAGGGGGAGTAAAGTTAAAATCCGTTGGCATTCGCCAATGAGTTAACGTAAACTCCCCCGTGTTCCCGTGGTTCCTGGGAATCACATTGCGATTCCCAGAAACCATTAGACGCTATCGGGAAATCTTGGCAAGTTCACGCATTTATGCGAGAGTAAATTCGCACTATAATTATGTTTATGTTCGCGGCCCGCTTCGCCCGCTTGCGCTCGGCATCACGGGCCCTTCGCCGCACTGCCTCGTCTTCAACCGGCGCGACATCTTCAACGACGCATGCTATGCTCGCATTCGATTGCGTTGTACTCGTTGTTGGAGGTATCGCAGTCGAGGTTGATGCCTGCGATGGATCCATATCTATGACGACGTGCCGTTCTCGAGCAAGTCGTGGCTGGCGCGCGCAGCCACGGAGCGGAGGGTGGAGCGCGCGCAATTACGTGGTCTGTGACGTCGCTGCGCCGTTGCTACAGACGCTCCTCTCCGCTCCTCGTGCCGTTGCTAGGGAAGAGAAGAAGGCGCACCGCGGACGGCGGATTTATGGTCGCTGATAAAGTGCATTCGCACTTAAAAAAAGCGTAGCCATAACTTTGCGGATGAAAATATGACTTGAGTAGTTCCCGAGTAAATACATGGCGCAGAATCGGCGCAACCTTTTAGGTGATATTGAGGGGGGATGGGGCGTTACTTCCCCTTCCTATGCGTCCGCTCACTTAGAATCATAACCAGGAGAACTAAAGATTGAGAAGTCAACACTACAGCTTCTTCGGGACAAGCAGTAAAACACTGACAATGGGTACTGATAAAGTATTATGAACGAAGCTATTGTAGCGCGAGATACTATACATACAATTTACTGATGCGCATGGGGTTCTTCCTCTGCAACAATCACAAGGTTCGTGCCGTGAACGAACAGAATGATGGCCTGCCCATCATCGAACTAGACGGGCAGTTAAAGGCACGGGCGAAGTCCGGCACGTAGATGAATGGAATGACCCAGCGGTGCACGTCACTCGGCGTTCGGTCCTCTCGAGGACAGCGCCGTATTGCCGCGAACAGGTAGAATAGTTGCGCGTGAGACATGTACAACGTGCTCCAAGCCAACTTCTTGGTGTGCCAGTCCGTAGCCCGAAAAAAAACTCCGAGCACCGACGCCAGTCCGAGCGACGAGGCGACTACATCACTGTTTATTACCTGCTCCTGGCCGAAAAGTTGGTAGTGGTCAAGGAAGCACTTGCGCAGATGGTAAATGTTCGATGTCGTATTCTCATTCCATCTCTCGTCAGAAAGAATGAGCTTCCAGACTGCATCGGCCAGGCTGTGGCCCAGGGCGGCCATGTTCAGCATGAAAGATCGAGGCGTCGACGCGTTCTCAACGACGTCGTACAAACGTGCTGCGATGTACACGTCCCCATTGTTTATTATTTTCACGCTAGCGTCAATGAACGATGGTTCCACACGATGGCCAGCTCCGGCGACTCTCGAGGCGTGGATGTATTTGTTCATGCGGAGAACATTCTCGGCAAATTCACCAACCGCGCGTGGAACTCGGAGGGGACGCCACCTGCGCCATTCCGTGGTTACTGTCACGACGTTAAGACCATTGATCAGGCTTCGCAACTGCGCCACATCGTCGTCGTCGAAGAGCGAACTTGACTGGGCGTCTCGAAGCACGGCTTGCTTGACGGCGGTGAACGTGGCGGTTACCTGGTCGTCCACTCGACGCTGCGTTGTCACCTCATTCCTAAGTTGCTGCCACAAATCGCTTTCGCCGTACCGGACCTTCCCCATGCAGTGGTCGAATCCGGCCATGTACGATGGCTTGGTATGGGGAAGGAAGGCGGAAGTGGCCGAGGAGACACTGTACCACAACAGGCACGCCGCCTTGGGACCGCAGTTCCCCTCCATCGCGAAGGCGTCGTGGATGGCACGCACCTGAAGCAACCCGAAGACCTGTATTACAGTCGAATTGGTGACAGTCCAACTGACTGCGCTCATGGCAGTTTTGATGTCACGTGCGTCCCACAGTTGTGTGCTGATGGTGTCGTTCGCATTCACCAACGCGTACGTAGTATTCTGCACAGTAGCCGGAAATTGTCGGCAAAGGTCTGCCATGAACTTCTTGGTACTCCAGATGTCCGTGGAGGGGTTTATGGCTCTTTGAACAGCGTTCACGGACGCGTTGAGGTAGTCGGCGGATGCGAGGCTCACTTCGCATTTTGCCCGGACTTGGAGGCTCAGCGTGGAGTCCCATGGGTTGTAAGTGATCTCCAGAAGAGATGGAATCCTATACCGCACCGACATCTCAACCATAAACTGGAAGCTGTTCCTGCTGTTGGGACGCCTGAGCACATCCTGCGCCACGCGGACGATGCTCTTAGCCATCTGCGAAATGAAACAGTCTCGTCTGCCTATGCTGGCCACGCAAGAGCGGAAGTAGCCAATCAGGAATCCAGCGACCTCTCCACCCTTGCCATGGTCTGTGGGAGGGACGCCCGTGGCCACGAATCTTTCCAGACTCGAGTCGATCGTGGTTTCCGTCTCGAAATGGGAGTAGACGGTGTTGGAACACACGTAGTCGAAGAAGTTGTCGCACGGCTCGAGAGTCGAGTTGACGTAGCGGACGAGCTCCTTCACTTTGTCCGGGCAGCAGAAGCTCGAATCGTCGGTCTGCGAGGCCAGCCGCTGCTCCGCAGACCTCGACTCCGATCTGAGCGCGAGCGAGCCCAGGATCACGGCTGTGGTGACGACTACGGCGATGGCTATCGCGACGTCGTCGTAGACGGAGCAGGGGTCCGCACTGGACTCCCCGTCGTGAACGCCGGCGTCGCGGACGTTCTTCTCCATGATTGTTTCTTCTTCTTCGTCATGTCACGCGCACCCATATTGGTGATGATGGCTATAATTAAAGAGCCTCATACACTCGACCGACAGTCACCACGTGTAATGGGTCGAGAATAGTGTTTTAGACATCATAATATTAAACAAATCATTTTCGTGCCTCCTTACATCACCAGTTGCTCTTCTGTTGTGCATCGGAACTGCTGCTGCTTCTTCTACTACTACTACTATTACTACTACTACGAGTACTCCTACCACCACCATACTACTGATGATGATATGTGGGGTTCAACGTCCCGAAGCCACCATATGATTATGAGAGACGCCGTAGTGGAGGGCTCCGAAAAGTTAGACCACCTGGGGCTATTTAAAGGTCACCTAAATCTAAGCACATGGGTCTACAGCATTTTGGCCTCAATCGGAAATGCAGCCGCCACAGCCGGGATTCGATCCCGCGACCTGCAGGTCAGCAGCCGAATACCTTAGCAACTAGACCACCGCGGCGAGACCTACTCCTATACTACTACTACTGCTAATAATTACTACTACTACTGCTAATTAATAATGTTAATGATAATTATATCTGGTATTTCACGTGCCGATCCACGATGAGGCCCGCCGTTGTGGAAGACTCGGAAAATTATGTCCCCCTGGTGAACTGACACTGCAGAGTACACGGGCCTCAATAATTTCCCCTCCATCGAAACACGACCGCCGAGAGCGGGATTGAAGCCGCTGCAATGAATGAGGAAAGGGGTTGTGGGCACTGGCACTGAATGGACAACGCCGCACGTGGAATATAATGAAATTGAATGGAATAACTTTATTTAGGATTTCCGGGCTGTGTACTATCGTGTACCTGTCAGCTTCCTCGTGGGGAGAGATCGCGACTGGCTGCTCTGCCCTTTCGCTTGCACTTCGGACTGCCCATAATTATTTTTTCAATATCCTCGCTGTGTAGGAGTGCATCTAATTCGGACGACGTAACGTCTTCGTTACCCTAAAAGACGGGGCGCCACCAGAAGATGTGCCCTAACATGACAGGGTCTAAGCAAAGCGCGCCGTGCAACAGCGGGTGGCTAGGATATGCCTCGACCTGCAAGAGCCTGAGCGTCAAAACACCCGATGCCTGTATACGGTGCACCAGCGCGCGGTAAGGTTTCTCGGTGAGTTCACGCTGACAGGGTGGTTGTCCATCTGGCCTAGGACAGCTGGAAGGGCTCATCTTCGAACCAAACAGTTGACGCAGTACGTAGTTCTTAACAGCGGTAATGAGGACGAGCCACGCGACCCCAGGAGGCAATATTTTCTTTTGGCCTGAGGGCTATTCCAACACGTAAGCTGACGTCGCTTTTTCGAAGAACCACATATATATACCGCAAATGACTCGGTGATCATTAGCTGACCGGTGGTCTTGTGCCACAAACACTCGGCTGTAACGGCTCAGGTAGGTAGTAGGCGTCAGGCCTTACTATCTATGTGCGGTTGCGGTGGTGTTGGTACGTCCATTTTTGTGGTAAGAATGGTGCACTGGGCGAGTCGGGACTTTTCCCTTCTGGTCAGGGTACTGAACGTGTATTCGGTGGCTTTAAGCCGTGGTTCCATTGCTGCCTACAAAAAAAAAAAAACCCACTGGCCTTCGTTGTCCTAGTTTCTGGTATGGCTGTTGTTCCGTTTTTACTTGGGCTCCAACTTGGGTAATGGGTTTTGATGTGTATGACTGGTAGGTTCTCGAACTGCAAACTGATGTGCCACCTTGAATTACTCGCTGAGTCATGATTTTCACGTGCCATATTTTGCAAGTGGAAGGGTAACAAAACTGCAGTATTTAGTTCAAGCAAGATAAAAAAAAACACGTACACACACAAAACAAAAACTAACAACAACAAGAACAACAACAAAAACATGACATATTCACGAAGTGAATGAAGATGATTGGGCGAAGCAGTGTTACCATCGTTGACACTTGCGACGCGCTGCTTTAACACAAAGAAGAACACATGAAAACCACAGGTAGAGTAAAGCGCTATCGTGAACAGTGGCGTATTTGATGAAAACCTGACATATACACAGCGGGAAAGAAATGAAGCGTGAGCCTGATTTTCGTGTGTTTTTCTTCGTGTTAAAACAGTGCGTCGCGAGTGTCAACTTCCTACAACCAACATAGCCCCTACCCTGGCCCTTCTAAGTGTTACCGTAAAGCACCTGTGGCATTGATCACTCACACATGACAATGAGTGACGAAGCGGTGCACAGTTATTTACAATGCTTATTGATCATAACTGATATGTTGTGTTGAGTGGTCCCTTTCCTTTTTCCTGCATTCTTACTGCTTTGCGGTGTCGGATCTAGCCTGATTTTGGCAAATACGACGTCTATATGCACGTTTTCTTGGTTATTGGTTGATTCCACTCATACCAATTGCATCGTAGAGCACATTGAGACGTCATCGGCTGCACAATCCCGTCGTTGTCCGTGATAATCATCGTCATCATCTTCATTGCCATCAGGGTCATTGTCATGGTCATGACGTGTAGTGGGTGCCTTGCATGATCTGTGCCGTGATGGCAGAAAGACAATAAGTGGTCTCTGGAACGCGCTTGGTCTTCATCGTCATCAGCATCATCGTCATCGTTAGCGGAGGCTGACGCAAACGCGAACGCCAATGCTAACGCCACTGGAGAAGCCTCGGGCATGCGGAGCATCACCACTAAAAGTTTTATGGTCGAAGCTCCTTATGCAGTGGGTCGTGCGTTCGCGATGTATGTAGTAGCAGGGCGTCGTCGTCGTCATCGTCGTCGTAGTAGTAGTAGTAGTAGTAGTAGTAGTAGTCGCAGTAGTAGAATGTAGCGACCTCACAATTTGTTTTTGGAATGTCTGCTGGATGGCGGTACTTCTATATGATGAATATATGATAAAAAGATGCGAGATAGTGGTATATACTTGGCGTGTTCATAATATGGACTGATAGAGGGACGGACAAGCAGACGGATGGATGGACGGATGCACAAATGAATGGATGGGCGCACGTATGGACGCACGGACGGACGGAAGCAAGAACGAACGGAAGGAAGCGCGGACGAACTGACGGACGCTTCGCCCCACTCATCATCATTCAGTCCGTGGATATGCTGCGATTTTTTTCTTGATCGTTGCGTCATAGGAATCGGGACCATAAAAGTGAACCATGCCGTCACATTAGCAGTTCATTGTTTCTGTATACTGATTGAAAGTGTGCTAATAGGGAAATTTAGAACCGAATTTAACCAAATAGAGATCATAACGAGTTGAACACAAATACATATTAAATACTATTCGAATAGTTATCGTATCGTAGGGCTATTATCTAAAAAACTGGTCTAGAATAATACTTGTGACGCAGGAGACGTGATGGCTATACGATGAACCATTTATTTGTCTTCGTCTTCTTCCTTCTCTACTATTCCACCACACTGTTGTCGTGTGGTTCATCACACGCTTTTTATTTCAAGCAAATGTTAGCAGACATTAACATAGTAACATTACCGTTACATTTACGACCAAATGTTGCCACAAGTGGGTGAAATGAGGAGAGCTCGCTAAGAGTGGTGCCTTCAGGGTATGCACGTGGCTGCTTCCATTGCCGCCGCACTCGCACCTCAAGAGAAATTAAACGAAATGCGGAGAATACGACTCTTGAAAGGTCACGTAACTGTCGTTTTGCTGTCCGAGTCCTCCAGCACTGCTACTGGGCCTAATCCACTTTTCAGATGAGAGCACTACAAACTGCACCTGGCTGCTCTCGGCGACGCAAAAGCGTTCTCGCTGTACCACTGGATGGCAGTGCTCCTGCTCCTGTGCGACCAATCGAACACGTCAGCTCTGAAGAGAGCACTTTCAGGGGGCTTATGAGCTCTCCTGTTCTCCCAGTTAAATTCGTCGTTAAGAAGTTAAAAGAAAAGAGCGACCGCCGATAACGATGCTCTCTAATAAAGCATTAGAGCTATGCAAGATGGGATCGTCGGCAGAGCTGAGCCGTTCGTTCAACTCAGTAAAGTTACCCCAGATATCATTTAGGATAATTCGAGGTGTACTATATCTCTATCAATGTTTGAAGTCGGGGCAAGAGTATTGCGGACACAGGTGTCGATGTCGGTGCCGGCGTGGGTGTCATTGGTTGTGATCGAGAAATCACCATCTTGTCCGCAACCGGAAAACGACGAACAACTCAAATAAAATAAATAAAGTTTCTCTATTCCAGTGACATTCGAAGCCAGGCCGTCTGCTTTGCATGCAGGTGTTCTACCACAAAGTCGTGAGGTTTTTTCTATCGTTCATGGTATTTATTGAACTTAGAAATGGCAGTATAATGCAACAGAGTTGAACTGAAATGTTCCTCCTTCTATTGCGACACAGTGACGAGCATGCAACGTTTAAAAAATCACCATCTCTAGAACGAATACACCAAGTAACAGTTTTTCCACAATGTTGTCTATACCAGTAAGGATACCTCACCAACGCAATTACGCCCTTCTAGCTGAAACTCAGTTTCCTCGTATCTATCGCCTAATGAAGCTACCATTAGAATGAAGCGGACTGTTGAAGAAACTTGAAAAAATAATAATAAACGCTATGAGAATGTCATGTAGTGGACGTAGTCTCATTGACGCATCGTATATTCCGCGGCAGAAGCGTATAGAATCGCGCCAGGCATCAAAAGACGTGAATTGAACAAAGTGCTTCAAAGGCCCTTTAACAAATGGTTTAAATGTCGACCCATTACAAAGCGTCCCGACGTACTTAATCAGCAGCAGAAGAACCATCAACAAAATGAACGGCTGAGTTATAGTTGGCGTGCTGCCCTGTAGTGGGGCTCTTCGCCGATTCGCAATAGTAACTATAAGGCGCAGTGGGCACATAAAAACAATGCTTGCAATAGGCATTCGATGATACGGAAAACGGCCAATGTTACGTGCACAGAATGGTTGAGGCATGCACCGAGAACCGAAGCCGGACAGCAGTTCCCAAGGCAGTGCACACGCGGCCTAATTACGCTATCGCGACCCACTCTTGTAGGCGAAACCCAAGCGTTCTCCACATTTTCTTGAAGCTATGGTCTGATATTCATTGGCTAACAATACATTTTAATAAGTTTTTGTACACAATATTGTGTGCTTTACAGCGGGCATCGCGACTGTTCTTACTGAGTATGGGTGGACGCTGTTTGTGCGCGTAGTAAACTTGAGAGACATCGATTCGCAGATTTATCGCCATTTTCTTAACGGGAGTCACGACATCGGCGACGTGGGCGGCTGGTAGGAGAGGCTGGCGCAGGCGAACAGTGCCACCGACATGGTCTTCAGCAGCACCAGCAGGGTGGCCATGTTGCGGCTCAGCGCTGCGTTGTTGTAGATGGCGCAGTTGCCGGACTCGTTGGCCTCGCCGTTGAACACGGAAGACCAGATCTCGCACGCCATGTCCACCGTCTTTCCGAAGATGAGCGGCGCCGGGATGGTGCCTGCGGTTGGCGGGAAGGAGATGATCTCACAATTTATTTATTTATTTATTTATTTATTTATTTATTTACACTGTTAGCCAAAAGACCGATACAGGGTAGAGTACTGAAATACAGTTCACACATTGCTCACAGACACAAGCACTACACAGTGAAATCAGGACAGACATTGCATGTGACAGGTTTAAACAAAACCACACCATACAGACCACAGAAATCGTATTGAAAACGAAAACCGAATCTAACTGAAAGTACAACGTGGAAAAGTATTCAAGTTTTGGACATTATATTAACCAACATTGAGCGGAGAGTAACACAATCGCATGCACAATACACTCAATATGTACACTGTTCCACATGCTTCAAACTATAATGATCAAAATCCGGAACTTTTTTATCACTATGTATAACTATTTGAACTCGTGTGAAAGCATACAAACCGCTTATAACTGGGGAAAAAGGAAGGTAATAACGCTTATATATGGTTACGTAGAAGAATAGGAGACCAGTACCATTTTTTCAAATTCTTCTGAACAGTTAGCTTTAGTTATACTGTGCGGTAGCACGCTCCACCTTTCAAACGTGGGGATTGAACGAAGCTTTACTTGAGTTCAATGGAGCTTTACTTGAGCGCAAATGAAGAAAGCCCATAGTAAAAAGAAAAAGCTAGCGTGAAATGGAAATAACTATGTTGCAGCTGGTTTACCACCAGCTGCAAAAAAGGCGAGGCGCTCAAAGGAGATTTCAGCCCATTTTTACGTCATGCTGGTGCGTTTATTGCGAATTTATGCTTATTGAGGATGTCGTGTAGAATGCAATATCATTTGGCTGTGCTTTGTTCTTTGAACTACAGTGGCTACGATTTGATTTACTGTGTACATGATGTCGTGAAACTTCTCTGGCGCAATACTGCGCTGTTCGGAAAATGTCTTCAGTTTTTTGAAGTGCATCATGGGACTACGCGAAACATCCGTTTTTTTTTTTTGGGCACAGACGCATGCGTTTTTCGTCACAACCAGTACTGCATTGTAGGCCTAAGTTGGCGGCTGTTGCAAAAGCTGTGATTGTTGTTGTTGCTAAGGCCATGGCACCCATTGCTAAGGTGAAGACTCCGGCTTGCCTCAAAAATATACATGGGTCGCCATTTGGATTCGACGTTGTGTGACGTGGTGAAGAATCACGTAAAATAATATTGCGGCCTCGGTGATTAAATCATGGAGGTTGTGTTGGTGGAGCTGATGACGAAGGTCGCACTAAACTGTACTGCAAAACATGAGGGCAGTGTTAGGTGAATTCCGTTTTCTTTGGTTTGTCATTCTTCTTATTGGTCAGATACTGCTCAAGTATATATTGCGCGGTTCCATCAAATAAATCTTGTTGTAAGTCAGTGCCGCCGTCTGTCTCCTTCTTTTCTTGTCCCTCGTTATTGGCGCTATTTTTATGGGAATAATGAGGGCGTGATTGTTTAAGCGATCGCCATGGATGTAGAAAACATGGTATGGTTGCCACGTATGTTCGTAGAACTAATACGTCGTATAGAATAAATTTAGTTCAACTGAAGTTAGCATTAAGGTGAATGTCGTTGCCGTGGGGGAGTGCTAAAAATTCTCACAACCAAATGGATTATGGAAGTGACGATTACTGAAGTCGTATTTTACAGTATAATGAAGTGGCAAAATTGTATGGTTTGATCGTTATACCGATTATCGTTAAATTCGGGTAGCAAAAAAAAACAAAGATGATACCCACATGTTTGACCAAGCAGTAGGTTTAGTTACTCACGATAAGTGAGTCGGTTCAAACAATGCAAGTCATTCTAAAGAGCAATCATAACTTGACTAAAGGCTATGAAATAACAGTAAAATAATTTAAACGTGCTCTCAGTATAGTTGAAACATCTGATAAAAAGTTGGATTCTGGAAGACCTCTGTAGCTTTGAAGATTGAAGAAATTGCAGACAGTGAAATCCTGTACGTTCTTCTTGATCCATTGCAGCTTAAGACCCTGCCGAACATTTGGATGAATTACTCGATTCCATTGTAGACATATCGCCTTGGCCGGCGTAATCTTTCACGAATGCACAAATGTGCGAAGACGCCTCTCAGAAACCATTTCCAGGTGCTGTGTGCATGCGCCTTAGCGAGCTTTTTGGCGCTTAATTGAATACGTAAAAACACTGATCGAAATAAAAAAGCAAAAACGTGACCACGTACCCAACAACCGGATGCAGACCCATTGTACTCCTAATGCGAACGACTTCTGCTTTTCTGTGACACACCTGCAACGAAACATTTCGCATCAATGTGGCTCCGTTATGGAAAGGCGATCAAGGAACCTAGCTGTTCAGTACAAGCCAAGTTCCTCGACGACCTCTTCGAAACTAACCCGAAGAGCATTTTCACACTACTCAGCACGTTTGAAAGGAGAACAACCGATCATGCTATCGCAGGCACATCTTCTATCACAATGCGCGGCAAGACCAACACTAATTGAACTCAGCCAACTTTCTACGCTGCATATCGTATGCAGAAAATTTCGGAAAAGCAAAAAGCAGTGTGCGTGGCGAAGTTTTTTTTTTCAGGGGTCAAGCTCGTTATGGCGTGGCTTGTGCGTCCCCCGTTGTCATCGTGCGTAACCGCCGTGGCACATACCTGAGAGAGCGGGTATGTGCCACAGGGGAGGGACGGGTATGTGCAACAGGGGAAGGAGATAGACAGGGGAAGGAGGAGATAGAAGGAGGGGAACTAGATGGACGGACGGGCGCATGGACGGACAGACAGACAAGCAGACGGACGGATGGACAGACGCGCCGACAGACACGCGGACGAACGCACGGATGGACGCACGAACGGACGGAAGCCAGAACGAATGGATGGGCGGAAGCGCGTACGGACTGACGGACGCTTCGCCCCACTCATAATCATTCACTACGTGGATGTGCTGTGATTTTTTTTTCTCACGCCTTCACTGTACATTTCTATTTATATTACGGTGTTCGATGCTTATCATCACTTTCACGTGTCCTCTATAACGCGGCCATTTTACCAGTCTTCCGATATCACGTTCTGGAAGACAGCTGCGTCAGTACGCCTTGCCATAGCCCTTGTAGATGAAGAGTTAGCTTTTCTATCGGAGGTTAGATAATCATGGTTCCCTGATGTTATAAGCTGCTTTACTATTGTGTATCCGTCAGGATTTGCCCATTTTCGCTGTGCATTTTCTGTTGTCGATTTGTGCTTTATATTGAATATGGCTTATGAGCAATATAGAACCTAGCGCATGTGCTCCCTCCGTCCGTCCTCGTAGAGCAAACACTATTTTTGCCTCGATATCACGCTATCCAAGAGCGGCAATCATGTGCTTTTCTAGTTCGTCAAAATGACGTATAAGGCAGACGCTTGGAACAGTTTGACAGTGTGACGTCAGACAAATGGGTCGTTGGGTCTCGTTGCTGAAACATCTTCGAGGTTACGCAGGGCCCTGACTACAATAGGGGTAAAACAAGAAGACACAATCACGTTTGTTCGCGTCGCCCTATTTGGTTGTAGGCGTACGTGTGCAACACTGTGACCTCTTGAGGGTGACACCATCATACTTGAGACAGAGAGCAAAGGACGAACGAGTAAGTGCGATCGCACTGAGCACCACAATCTACGGCTGATAATATAGCCAACCTATCAGCAGCTTCAGTCGGACGACGTCGCAGCTAACCATCTGGCATTCGATTCACCAAACGGCAAGTTCTTACATTTAGGATTACCGACCTGATGGTGACGCTGATGCCGGGTGCGCTGATGAAGAATGTGCTGAAGAGGCAGAAGAAAGTGGCCGCCATGTAGAAGAAGTACGCGGAGCACTCCTGCGTGCAGCGTATGCGCTCGGCCTCCACAACGTCGTCGGCGCTGTCTCCCTCCAAGGTGATGCAGTCGCAATTGGTGTACAACTGCACGCGAGGGTCAAGATTTTTAAAAATTTTTCACGACTCTAACCAGGAACGTAAGCAACAAGTGCTCTTAAAAAGGAGGACAAAGGAGGGCTTAGACATGACATGAGCTCCGAATGTCGTGTTGTTGCTCATTTAATGTTATGTCGATTAGTAGAAACATCAAAGCACGGGCCATTCAGTACACACTGATAGTCGTACTGTCGTCTCACTTGTGCCGTGTCAGCGCTTGGGTAGCATCCGAGTGTTACATTAATCCCATTTCAGGTGTGTTGTGGGCTTATACTCACAATGAATCATTTATAAGTTGCCCAATTGCCAGTACTATTCACTAGAATAGAGAGAGCGCTAACGCTGAACGTGTTATCATTTTGTGATTGTAATATCATACAGCATCGCTGTGCTTGTACTGCCCTTAACAGCAATCGTCCGAAATGGATTTCAACCAGATAATGCTTTATGAAACGACTGTAATAGGGAACCCTCTCATCTCATCAAAAAGTTGCTGTTAACTGCACTGAAATACTGTGGCTGCGTTAGTATTGGTAAACAGAAAAGAAAGAATCGAATGCAGATGCTATTATGCAGATCAAAATATACAATAGGCGTAATTTTGTGTTTCAGAGTCTTGCCTACTACATTGCTTTATGAAGAAGCAGGCGTCGAGTTAATTAGATGTATTCGTTTCTCCGGAGAAAAAGTATTCTTTCAGAAAACAAGGTGAGACTATTTATACATGATGCGTGTTACTGGAATCGGCGCTAGCACTGCATTGTGGTTTTACCCGCCGGCCAACTGATTTCGGGTGAAAGAAAAATTAACAGCGTAGCTATAAAAACGATAATGTACGCTATGACGCGGGTTCATGTCGACCGCGTCATTGTTTCAGCGCAATGCAAGTAGACTTTTGTCAAGCGATGAAGCGAGCTGATCGGTTGGCAAGTGATTCCAGATGTGTACGATTAGATGGTTTTGTGAGCAGTGAATGTTCATCTCTTTAGTTTGCGTGTGCAATTATCTCATCAACTTGTGATGAATTCCTATAGTCTACTAGTCTTCGATGAAGCCTGAGGGGGCAGGACATAATTGCCTCCCACTTTAAGGACGTGCATCCCCTCCCACGCGACAATCAGCGCGCTTAAGGCTAAGACACTGACCGTGGTTCCGGCGACGGGATCCTGGGTCTCGTTGCGGCAGCCGGCTTGGCACGGTGACATGTACATCTTCAAGTCCCGACCGCAGATTGGATTGAAGCTGAGCGGGCACATGCATTCGCTGCTGCACTTGGACGTGAGGACGCTGTGACATAAAGCACGGCATGACGAGCGTTATATTCAGCGTCAGCAGCACCGTCGCTCTGACTGTTCAGTGAAACATTATTAGAGCCAGCACGGTAGCTCGCTGATCATACCGATTCCTAGACAACAACCTTTACGGTATATTTTAGTGTGCTCGCATTTGATTGTTACGACTTTGAAGATCCATTTGGACTTATTACGTTTGGATGCAAGTTCACAGGCAACTATGCTTTACTAAGCACGCTAGAAGACATGATCTTTTAGCGCATGTCTCGTGATTTTTTATTGTTCCCACTAAAATAATGGTGAGTTCTCATTCGCGTCTAGTGCTAGGTAAGAGACACAACAAGGCTAAATTTAGAAGAAAATGGGTCCTACCAATATTACCCAGCGGGAATTCTATCCTTGCCGCTGTTTCACTCAGCAGGACCAAAATATCACCTGGGAAGGTTTGTTGGAAATTGCTGCCGAGTTTTGCATGTGCCTGTTGGAAGAGCTCACACTTTAATTTGCTCCAAGAAAAATTTCGGCACTCTCTACTTTCAACCTATAGCCGTGGTCAGAAAACACACACACACACACACACACACACACACACACACACACACACACACACACACACACACACACACACACACACACACACACACACACACACACACACACACACACACACACACACACACACACACACACACACACACACACACACACACACACACACACACACACACACACACACACACACACACACACACACACACACACACACACACACACACACACACACACACACACACACACACACACACACACACACACACACACACACGCACGCACGCACACACACGCACGCACGCACGCACGCGCGCACGCGCGCACACACACACACACACACACGCACACACACACAAAAACAGAGGTGCCATTTTATACGGCAGTATGTGATGGATAGGCGGATATTGATAACAGCTCACTACTTGAGTACTCCCGTGTAACCGTGCTACCACACTTTGTCAACAGCCATGCCAGCTACATCCATTGGATAATTATGGAAACGTCACACGGTCTTCTGCATGCAACCGAACCAAGGCAACTTCGTACATGGGGGTATCATAAGCCAGGAGGAACAGTTCAGCCAAATGGCCTTTCTCTTTTTTCTGCATTTTTCTTACTTGTCTTTCTTTCACCTTTTCAGTGTCTTGCATATCGTTCTGTGCCTCTTTCATTACTTTTTTTACTATTTTCTTCATTTGTTTTACTCTTGCAGCTTGCAAGTTTATTTCTTTTCTTCCCTTGCCTGGTCTATCGCCGCTTTTTAATCCTTCTATCTTTTTCTGTTTGTATCACTATAACTGTGTCAGTGCCTTTCTCTGCCTACTTATCTCGCTTTTTATCTCTTTCCCTCTTTTTTTTCGGCTTTTTTGTGTCTGGTTCTTTTCCACTCTCTGTGTGCCTTTGTGTTTCTATGATGTACGTATTTATTCTATTTCTTTCTTCCTGTATTTTATCTTTCTTTTGACGACCTTTCTTCCCCCTGTCTTTCTTTCAAGTGTTTCACGTGCTCAACTTCGTCGAACAGAGTCCTCATTCAGCGTTCGCAGCTGCTGTACTTGGTAGAGGCGCTTGCCCAGTTCCACTAGCACATACCTACTCACGCAGTTTTGCTCTACCGGTGCCCAAGTCACCGATAGCTCGAAGAGCTTTGCTGTTGAAATGACGAATAAGTGAATTGCGAAGTAACTGTGCAAGAAGACTCACTTGAAGGAGTTACTGAACGCTGCTTCGTTGATTACCGCAGCTCCCTTCGGGTAATCATTGCCAGAACTCGTTTTCTTTCCCCCTTGCGCATCTTACGCTTCCGAGAATCGTTGATGCCTTGTTCTCTCGCGCCGTACACGTTAGGTTTAGTACCGTGCAATCTATGCCATAGAATAAAAGTACAGCGTGCAGACGTGAACAGCTCACATCTTGTTGTCCACGTCGATGCCCTCGAACTTTATGTCCGGACAGGAGGTGAGCAGCGCGAAGAACACGAACCAGTTGAACACGGAAGCTACGGTGCACATGCGTATAATGCTGCCGCAGCTCAGGTTCAGCTTGGAGACCACGTAGCCGCCCACAAAGCAACCCAGGCACGCGCTCGGGATGCCGATCATGCCTGCGAATGCCGTTAAGTCACACCAATGAGTCGCACTTATAAACTGCGTAGGAATTCGTATATTAAAGGGGCCCAGCCACAGGCTTTGAACGTGGCCAGAAAGCGCTGCTGATCGACAGCCGAGGCTTCCGAAAACACTAGAGTCAAAACTTGATAGAACTGATTTCACAGTCAACAAGAAATGGACCTCTCTTCTCTCGACAGAGGATGCCATATTCTAAGATGGCCGAGTTTTCAACACAAATGTACGTGGCCCGATTTGAGCATTCTCAGCGTCGCCATCAGCGCGGGAGCATCACGTTGCCTCGATATGCCCACACTTTACCGTATAGTGCCAGAATTGCACGCGACACAGAAATACAGGAGCGCGCTCGCGATCACGCTGAAATTAAGCGGTGTGTTCAGAGACAAAAAAAAAAAAAAATCAGCAGGTTCAATGTACCATGCGAATCATGGTTATGCGAATTGGCTGCTGACCCGCAGGGCGCGGGTTCGAATCCCGGCTGCGGCGGCTGCATTTCCGATGGAGGCGGAAATGTTGTAGGCCCGTGTGCTCAGATTTGGGTGCACGGTAAAGAACCCCAGGTGGTCTAAATTTCCGGAGCCCTCCACTACGGCGTCTATCATAATCATATAGTGGTTTTGGGACGTTAAACCCCACATATCAATCAATGGTTATGCGAATTGTGGGGAGCGAAAGTGACGGCAGTGTGAATTTTTATTGAATGAAATGTTACGAAATGATGGTTAGAGTATGTATTATGTTGCGCGCACAGACTTATGTTGAACTCCCATATATGTTTTATATAGCCAGTTTTTTTTTTGCAGTCTTCTCACGATGCCAACAGAAACATGTGTTGTATGCCTACCCCAGAAGCGGAAAGCTGATATGTAATGCTCGCGAGGATGATAGCCCTGGTTATTGCTACCTATAGATCAACTTCAGTGTATGGCACTTATGTGACGTGTACAACTAACGTCGACCTTTATATCATGCCTTTATTCTGAGAGTACATATGTAATGTTTACAGAATTAGATAGTCATTATTGCAACAAAAATTTACGTTTCACCGCCATTGCGCACTCGTAGGGTCATTTTCCAAAGCCATTTCACCTATAGCGTGGATTGTCGCAGAGAATGCTTGGGTGTGATTCAAGCCGGCGCCCTGACTTTTCATTCTTTACATTCGTGTGAATAATGCTGCCGAAGTCACTGGTGTCTGTTATCGCTGTTCTTATAGGTACATAGGAACTGTCAATCACCTGTAGCTTATACAAGCATACTGCGGCCCGTGGTAAGCTATGTGGCGGGTCGGGCAGACAGAGTACGTTTGACGAAGTACGTGACGGGATCTTCACGTTGTTCATGTCACGGGATCTTCACGTTGTTCAGCAGGCAGAGATATCTGTCCAACCCTCTTATTCATTCATACAAATTTTGGCCCATGCCGAGCTGAGGGGGTGATCACGAGAGCACCCAGACATAAGTGGCTGGAGGGATAGATAGATAGATAGATAGATAGATAGATAGATAGATAGATAGATAGATAGATAGATAGAAATGCTCAAAGCATCTGCAGTACGCAAAAATTGCTTTGCATTCAAAATTTAAAAAGAAAAGGGCTGAAGGTCATGACGCGTGCGTGACCTAAATTTCACCCGTGCCATCCCTGTCTGTTCCAGAGCCTTTGTCGGGGCGAAAGATGAAAGAAAGTAAACACAGCGTATGTGAAATTTATTACGCCGGTCGCACTTGTAAGATCGCAAACATTTTTGCGCGGGTTGATTTGAGACGTCAGCCACAATATGACGTAGTCACACGACTTCGTACCTTGATAAAAGGTGGGCCGATCACGGACTCGGAGCAAAACCCAGCTAGGCGCCTGGAGGCAACGCAAGGGCATGTTAGATGCTGGAACCATTCGGTGGGTGGCGGGTAACGTTCATTACATCGATTTAGAAAAAAAAAGTTGATTTCGCCTGCGAGTCGCCTTACGTGAGAGCACAAGGGACGGTGTTAGTTCTGCGTTCCGACATGTATACGATCCAAATTATAATGACCTTATCTGGGCACGAACAGAGGTGCAAGGAACGGTGGACGTGCACAAAAAAAAAAAAAACCAGAAAAGAAGGTCCAAACAAGCAAACTACAACTACTGACTCGGAATTAGTAGCACTAACCACTGGTAGTACATTTAGACATTTAAGGTATGTAAATGTCGTACAATCGCAGTTCCTCACGGTGATTGTGTCAGATATGCCATTTTGTTCTATATAGACGCAAGTTGATTCAGTTGGGTCAGCGAACTGACTTGCGTTAGTGTTAAGACGTTTCCCTTCATAGCAAATTTGAAAGAACCAGTGATGCCATGCGGAAACATAGACACCAGATGACTTTTATATCACCACTTTTGATAACGTGCCAATTTTTGTCTTCCTATGTCAAGGTGAAAGTTCAGGGGAAGATGTACGTGGCATAGGGAGACGAAAATATCCTTGAAAAGAGAATGTCGCCGAATCTTCTAGCAGCTTTGCTTGCTCCAGCATTTTTTTTGTGGTGTTATAGGCAAAGTAGCTCGATAGACAGCAAAGCCGCATATTTCGCTCACCAAGCAGGAGTGCCGCGTTGGCCGAGGTCATGCCGAACTCGGACTCGAACAGCTTTGCGGCGAAGTTCGAGTAGCCGGAGCCAAGCATCGCTGCGAAAGAAAAAAAAAAGTATACGCAACAGCTTTGTAACATCTGAACATGGTAGTGCAGACCAATGACATGGAACGTGAAGTCAGAGTTGCACCTGACGGATGAAGCTTCGATATCGACATTAGTAATTTTAACAACTATAAAACGTAATGCAAAACTCTCGATGGTCAGAATGTAGTGCACTGAACATTGGCGTGCCAATGAATTTTCGCTATCTCTGTTGTCCTTCGAACCCACAGCTTAGAATCACATTGTTGTTCAGGCCACCACGCTGGCCGCGATGACATATATTCTCTTTGGGTGTCTCTATAATCAATTTCAAAATAATACGCATGGCCTCGGTCATCTCAACACGCTAACTCATACTGGCTTCACAGAAGACATAGTTATGATGTTACTAAGCTGACTTTATCTCGCCCGAAATTTAGGAATGCATGTACTATCTTTGATTGATTGATTAAAACTTTCTTTTGGTGCTGAGAAGACGCAGGGGAGACCCCGCGCCACCTGGCTAATCCCACGTAGGGACCGTCAGGCCGAGCTTGGCGGCCTGTTCACGGGCACTCTGGACGACCAGGGTTTGATGCTTAAGTTCGGGCCTGCGTAAGAGAGCAGCCCAACTGTCCTGCCAAAAAACCATCTACTTCATTCAAACGAAAAAAAAAGCATTAAATAGATACTTGATGTAAACACCCCGCCGCGAATTCCAAATGGTGGCCAATGCATCGGCGGTGGTTCGCACAGGCGCAATCGCTAACTGCATATCTTGCACGACAAAGCTTTGTTTCTATAAGCCCCCGTAACTCAAGTGCCTCGTTTGGAGTATGAATGCCTAGAAGACAGGCAGCAGCAAAATGTGCCGCAGTAGCAAGCCGGGATACACCAATGAATCTCGCTTCTGCCGTCTGGTGAATATATCTGACGGTATTGTACCTCCGGAAACAAGGTTAGAGAAGGATCAAACAATTTCTTTATCGTGCGTTATATGGACAATTTGAAATCAGTACAAAATAAATGCTCCGAAAACGGGCGAAATGTGAATGAATTCTGTAAATGGCAAAGACAGTGGTGGCAGCGACGTGCATAAGGAGCACACACACTTTTATTTGAAGCCTCGCGACGTTTGACGTGCGCGCCCGTTCGCGCGAACCCTTAAGGCCAAACCCCATAAGCGCGAAAATGCACGCGACAGCGACGAGCGACGTGACGTAGATCGTCTTCGCGCGATCAGTCGCTAGCGCAGGCAAACCTCATTCACGCGACGGCTTCGGCGAGCGAATTCCACTGTTGCTGGCATGAGGCCGTCAACTCGCACCAAGAAAACCGCGTAGCGAGCGGTTTCCAATTTAAAAATAAGATATATTGTTGTGTAATGGAACGGAAAGTGTTTATTATTGCCTTGCAGCATTTTTATATGCGCATGCGTAATAAACATTGCGTTATTTCTTGTTGCGCATACGTGAATCGGGCAGGGTCACGTGCACCTATGTAGTCTTTGTCTTTTCCGGTATTTCGCTATTGGCTGCTGAGCCCAGCACTTCCGGGCGATGAGCGACGGTTTCCAAATCTGGAGAACCGAGCGATCGCGCGAAAACGAGCACGCGACACGTCGCGCGAACGCCCTGTTTCGTCGCTCATAGCGTCGCTCGTCGCTGTCGCGTGCATTTTCGCGCTCATGAGGTTTGGCCCTTAAACCATGCACGAAGCGAAGCTAATGAGACAGCGCGCAGTTATACGTCTCGCTGACCGAATTACGGCGCACGCGAACACGCACTTCCAGCCACCTTAGCGCTCTCGCTCGCATCAAGCTGCTCGAGCGTGAACGCGTCCATAGCGTTTCTTTGTCTTTAATTTCATCTGAACCATCGTGACGCCTGGCGTGTACTCCCTTGCTCTGTTCGCGCGAGCGCTTACGACGACGAAACGTGGCTATCAGACAGCGCGCAGTTATACGCTTTTCCGACTGAATTTCTTACGAGACCTTTACAGCGCTGACTGCCGAATATGAAACGGAGTGTAGACTACTTTCCGTAGGACACCTGGGCACCATCATCTTTTGCTGTTAAGCAGATGATATCTTGCTTTTGCATATCGTGACGTAAATTCGAGGGCATGAAACATCGTACGCAGGAACAGAATCGTATTTATGGATATGCGTCTACTTTAACATTGTTTGTTCAGTTGTTAAAGATACAAACCACGAAGGTTAACAGTTTTACATGGCTACACTGAAACCCATCCGTAAACTTTCTGAATAATGTATATGTACCCTTGCACAAACGTTCGTTCCAGCGACACTCGTTGTTGATAGTTGTCAGCGCACGTTTTAGTTAACGGTTATCGGCTAAGTTCTGGTGAGTTGTAAGGCCCAGTCGATTCTGCGAAGGAGGCTTACTCTCGACGGTAGCGGCGAGGCTGATGAAGAGGAACGTGTAGTTCTTCAGCAGGTAGCGCACGGCCTTGGGCATGTCGCAGAGTCGCACCTGCACCGAGTCGCCCCTGAGCGCCCGTGCGTCCACTTCGAGCGGCTTCTGGACCACCATCGCACCCGGTAGTCTCTTGGGAAAGCCGAATATGGGGACGCAGAGGATCAGCGACAGGGTGCCGGTAATCACGAAGCCTATCCACCAGGCGCCCACCCACACGGTGCTCGAAGGCGACAGGCCGATGCTGCAAGTATACCACCACGGTGAGTGTATACAGGTGTAGAAATGAGGTATCGGTAATTGTTGACGTAAGAGCCCCACAGTTCGGACAGAACATTACACAGTCAGTCATATTCATGGCCATGGCGGCCGCGTTTCGACGAGGATCAAAGGCAGAACACCCGTGCATTTATGTTTCGGTGTACTTGGAAAACCTCAGCCGGTAAAAACTAATACGGTCTCCTTTACTACACCTTTGCTTGTATAATCGTGACGTGGTTTAGGGATCGCCAAGGTCGAACCATTTTCAATTTCTTGATGCGCACCGATGTTCCTGATGCGTACCGAACTTAAAAAAGATGTGCAATGAAAGTTTTTTTTATTTTTACTAATATCCAGGTGAATAGGCAACATCCCTAGTGCTCGTCTACATGCTGATACATTTCTCTTGCAGCTGCTGTTCGTTCGGGGTCTCCATGTCGTAACGTGCGAGGCAATCACTGTGCTGGCGTTTCGCTAAGTTTTTGCGATCGTATACAGAAGTAGGCTAACGCAAGTGTTTCATGTAAGAAAGAGGGCCACACAAAACAGTCGGTGAACTCGCTTGATCGCAAGAAACTTTGAGCAGGCTGCACCTACCTGTTGCCAGTCATTTTCGCTCTCTATAAATTGCCAAATCTACACACCGAATCCCTAGCATTTCAACACAAGAGCGCACCTCGTTCTCACCTAATACACAAGTATCAAACAATGAGATTTAAAATAATGATGCCCATGGGTATCATTTACGTCCGAGAACCAGAATGCGATTGTGAGGAATACCGTAGTGGAGAGCTCGGGCAATTTCGACCAGCGGTGTTCTTTAACATTCACTTCCACCGTAAAGTAGCCGGGCGTCTACCGTTTCCGCCTCCATCGAAATGTGATCGTCGCGGTGGGGATCGAACCCGCCACCTTCGGGTCGGAAGCTGAACACCGCTGCTCCACCACGGTGGACAACAATGGCATTGCTATCCCGACATTCACCTCGCGGCGTCCACATTGAGGTCAGTGTACGCCTTCAAGAACGTTCCGCCCAGAATGAAGCCGATCGCTGGCCCCATGATGGCTGCGGTGTAGTACATGCCTGCGGTCGAAGAAAATTACATGGAAGTGTCAGACGCAGTTTTCCGCAACTTCTTTGTGCACTAAATTTAATTCGACGCACGAAGCAAGTTCGTACACCCTATATACTCGTGTACTGCTTGTAGTTCTCTCTCTCTTTTTTTCGAGGTTTGTGTTGAAAATCACCGGTGTGGCCTTTAACACGGATGAAATTACAACACCTCTTTTATTCAGTGAACGAGTAGATCGGGATAGTTGGTACATATTCATCTTCGTAGGGAAGCGCTAAGCTACCCACGAAGAGGAACAAATCAATAATACGTGTATCGGGAGTTTAACGTCCCAAAACGGCGATACGATTATGAGATACGCCGTAGTGGAGGGTTCTGGAAATTTCGACCACCGGCAGTGCACCTAAGTCTAAGTAAACGGGCTGCAACAAAACACTTTCGCTCCCATCGAAAATGCCACCGCTGCCACCAGGATTTGATCCCGCCATTTTCGGATTAGCTGTCGAGAGCCATAGCCACTCGATCATCACGGCGGGGCGACAGCAAAAAAGACAGGACGCAAGCGCTTGTCCCGTGTCATTCTTTCTTATTCTCCATGTGTAGTTCTGCGCTTCCTACGAAGATGCTTCTTCTATTCGCTCGGATTTTCAGCAATACTTGCCGTCACTGAGCTGTAGTACTCGTTCATACTGGGCGAATCATAACGCAGTTGCTGTCACGTGGTTGAAAGAACGTCCTTTCTCGTCCTCACTAACGCCCTCCTCTTTCCTCGCCAAGTCCCTAAACCCACCTCTGTCCGAGATGAACTCGTGCTCTAATCTATATAGAATATTGTCGTGTGTTATAAATTACAGGGGTTTTATTTAAAAACACAGACAGCGGGACTTGTAGAGACGCTCTCAGAGAAGGCCGCTAAGATTGTCGTCTTCTTCACTCTGCTGCGCTGCGCCTCTCGAGCAAATCCGCGTTCTTCGTTGTCGTCGCTATCTCGCCGCTGAATGCAGCTATGAACGCGGCATTACCCTCCCGCCAGAGTAAGCGTCGTCCCGACGCTCAACAGGTAGAGATGCGGCCATCGAGTGTTTACATCACTGAGAGTGGTAAAGTTTCATGCGGACCACGTGCACTGTCTCAGGCAGCTGCTGGCGACGTTTGGAACTGGAGGAAGCGTCGGGCACGACTTCGTACGTCACGTCGCTAAGACGGCGCAGAACCTTGTAGGGTCCGAAGTATCGGCGTAGAAGTTTCTCTGAGAGGCCTCGTCGTCGTACAGGAAACCAAACCCAGACTCTATCTCCTGGTTGATAAATGACGAATCGATGGCGAAGGTTGTACCGTTGGACGTCAAGTTGCTGCTGGTTCATTATTCTGACGCGGGCAAGCTGCCTTGCTTCTTCGGCGCGCTCGGTGAAGTCAGCGGCGTCTGTCTCTGAGTCATTGCAATCGTAAGGCAGCATGGCGTCAAGCATTGTCGTAACTTCTCTGCCATGAATTAATGCGAACGGCGTCATTTTTGTTGTTTCCTGGCGCGCCGTATTATACGCGAATGTGATGTGCGGCAATATTCGGTCCCAATTATTGTGTTCTACGTCGATGTACATGCAAAGCATGTCAGCGATTGTCTTGTTAAGTCTTTCTGTAAGCGCATTCGTTTGTGGGTGGTAAGCTGTCGTCTTCCTATGCGCTGTGCCACTGAGCGTAAGCACAGTGCGCAAAAGCTCGGCTGTAAACGCGGTACCTTTGTCTGTTATGACGACAGCTGGAGCAACATGTCTCAGAACAATGTTCTCAATGAAGAACTGGGCCGCTTCAGCTGCAGTGCCACTCGCGATTGCCTTGGTCTCCGCGTATCGGGTGAGGTAGTCCGTCGCCACTATAACCCATTTGTTGCCACTGTCCGATGTTGGGAATGGGCCCAGCAGATCCATTCCGATTTGAGAAAACGGGGTTTCTGGCACGGGGACAGGATGTAATAGCCCAGCGGGTTTGATAGGTGGTACCTTGCGCCGCTGACAGTCAATGCATGTTCGGACGTAATGCTTAACCTCTGCTGCGATTCTTGGCCAGTAATATTTTTCTTGGATGCGTGTCAGTGTTCTTGTGAAACCGAGGTGGCCCGCAGTGGCTTCGTCATGGCAGGCTTGTAAAATTTCGCTGCGGAGCGCTCCAGGAACTACCAGCAGATAGCCTCTACCTGTTGATGAAAAGTTATTTTTGTACAGAATTCCGTCCCGTAAACAGAATGACGATAAGTTCTTCGAAAACACTCTTGGTGCATTGGCGGCTTGTCCATTCAAGAATTATATAAGCGAGTTGAGCTCCCGATCATCTTGTTGTTGCCGAGAAATGATAGCTGCAACAACAACTCCTAAAAAACCTGGGAAATCATCATCCTCTATAGCCGGTGATTCAATCGGTGACCTTGACAAACAGTCGGCGTCTAAGTGTTGCCTTCCGGACTTGTAAACTACGGCCATGTCATACTCTTGGAGCCGTAAGCTCCATCGTGCTAAACGTCCAGATGGGTATTTCATGTTGGTCAACCAACAAAGAGAGTGATGGTCGCTTACGACTTGGAAAGCGCGGCCATATAAGTACGGGCGGAACTTCGCAACTGCCCAAACGACGGCCAGACACTCCTTCTCCATTGTTGAGTAGTTGGACTCGGCGCGTGTCAACGTTCTGCTAGCGTAGGCAACCACTCTCTCCGCACCATCTTGGCATTGGACAAGAACAGCACCTAGGCCCACATTGCTGGCGTCTGTATGGATGGCTGTTGGTGCATTCTCGTCGAAGTGAGTGAGGACAGGTGGAGTTTGTAGACGCTGTCGCAGCTCGTTGAATGAAGCTTCTTGCTCTTCACCCCATACAAATGCGATGTCTTCCCTTGTAAGGCGGGTAAGTGGAGAGGCGATGTGTGCGAAGCCTGCTATAAATCGCCGGTAGTAGGCGCAGAGACCCAGAAAACGCCTGACCGCTTTCTTATCAACAGGCCTTGCGAACTTTGCGACGGCTGCTGTTTTATCTGGGTCAGGCTTCACACCTTCACGACTAATCACGTGTCCCAGGAACTGGAGTTCTTCGAAGCCGAAGTGGCATTTTTCCGGTTTGAGTGTGAGTCCAGCGGACCGTATGGCTTGAAGGACTGACAGAAGCCGCTTTAGATGCTCTTCAAACGTGGCCGAAAAAACGATCACGTCGTCGAGGTACACAAGGCATGTTTTCCATTTCAGGCCGGACAGATTGGTATCCATTAGTCTCTGAAACGTGGCTGGGGCTGAGCATAGACCGAAAGGGAGGACTTTGAATTCATAAAGCCCCTCTGGCGTCACGAAGGCGGTCTTTTCTTGGTCGCGCTCATCTACTTCTATTTGCCAGAATCCACTTTTCAGGTCCATTGACGAGAAGTAGCGCGCATGCCGTAGCCTGTCCAAAGAGTCATCGATCCGTGGTAATTGATAAACATGTTTTTTTCGTAACATGATTCAGCTTACGATAATCGATGCAGAAACGCAAGCTGCTGTCTTTCTTTTTCACGAGTACCACTGGCGATGCCCAAGGGCTCTTTGATGGTTGGATAACGTCATCCTCTAGCATCTTCTTGACTTGCTGCTGGATTACCTCACGTTCTTTTTGAGCGACGCGATATGGGTTCTGTCGGGTCGGTCTTGCTGTGTATTCCGTAATTATGCGATGCTTAGTCAGAGGCGTTCGACCTACTCGTGATGTCGATGAGAAGCAGTCCTTGAACTGGTCGAGCAGCTCCATAAGACGGCATCTTTAAGTCGGTGTTAGACTCGGACCGATATCAACTGGTGGTGTATGTGAAGGTGATTGAGCTGTGGCTTCCCCTTGCATTAGAAGACAGTCGTGAGAGTAGTCGAGCTCTTCGAGGTACGCCACAGCCGTGCCTTTACCGATGTGCCGGCGCTCTTTCGTGAAGTTGGTCAGAAGCACGTCTGCGCGCCCATCCACTAAGCTGACGATACCGCGAGCGATGGCGATGCCTTGGTGAAAAAGAAGGTCAGTGATGCGTTCGGCTATGGCGTCTTCATTACAGTGCACGGCGCAACACACGGAAACAAGACTACATGACAGTGGTGGCATGCAGACGTCGTCGTCGACCACACGTAACACCCTGGGTTCTTGGTCTGGATCAGTGGTCACAGACTTGTCGGCGGCGAATGTGATCACACCGTCGCGTATGTTGACCACAGCACCGTACTCTCTTAAGAAGTCCATTCCCAGTATCATAGGTTTGCAGCACTCTGGTAGGATCAGAAATGTGGCTACAAAAGCCACATTCTCAATAGTGAGTCTTGCTGTACATTTTCCCGTGGGAATCATTATCTGGCTTCCACCACTTCGTATATAAGGGCCCGTCCATTCTATCCTGACTTTCTTGAGCTCATCTGCCAATCGTTCACTCATTATGGAGAAGTCTGCACCCGTATCGACTAAGGCCGTCACTTCAACGCCGTCAATCGTCACAGTGAGGTCGGCAGTCACAGTTTTCTCGGCGAAGTCTTCATCGTCGTCTCTCATGTGTTTCGGCAGCAGTGGGGGATTTTCGGCAATTCGACGGCTTGCAACCTTCCCCCCAGAGGTCACTGCTTTCAGTTTCCCCGCCATGGGCTGGGAGACCGACCTCTGACGGCGTCAACAAAACTACGGCGGCTTGGTGAACCAAAGCGAGCCGGTGATGGTGACCGCGTCCGGAAGGTAGAAGAGCCTTCCCGCCTGCCAGCCTGGTCGTCGTAGATGGGGGCACGGCTTTCGTCGAACTGTCGGCGCGTAGCTGTAGGTGCACTACCGCGGTATTCAGCTCGGCGATGTGGGCAAAACGGTAAATGTGCCCTGGCTCTCCACAGTTGTAGCAGAGTGGTCGACGATCCGCAGTGCGCCATATGTCGGTCTTCCGCATATAGGGTCGCCTGACAGAATCCTGCTGAGCCCAGGCTGCCACAGGATACGGTTCGAGGTACTGCGGCGCTGGCATGGGCGTGGGTCGACGAACAGCGTCTGCATAGCTGTATCCGCTTGGCTGGTATGCTACTTCTGGAGCCAATGGACTACGCAAAGCGTCTGCATAGGTACACGAGTTTGGACGGTGCGGTGGAGGGGAATATTGCTGAGGAGAGGCAAACGCTTGTCGAAGTTCATGGCGAACGACTTCAGCGACGGAGGCTACCGTGGACTCCTGCTGCGTGGGCGCCTGTGACTGTAATGTGTATTTTGCGTTCTCCTTCGCGATCTCCTCACGCACGATCTGTCTGATCAGGTGGCGTAGAGAAAACTCGTCGTTTGCGCTAAGTGCGGCGGCGCCTGCAGCTGCGCTGGTGGCCGGGCGATCAGACTGTCGGTACCGTTGCTGTAGCGCACGCTCTATTGCGGTGGCCTCCCTGGTGAACTCGTCCACTGTTGTCGGCGGATTGCACACAAGACCAACAAATAGCTGCTCTTTGACGCCCCTCATGAGATGGCTTAGCTTTCGAGCCTCGGGCATGTTGGGGTCCGCACGGTGGCACAAGCGCACCATATCCTCAGCAAAATGGCGACGCTTTCATGCAGCTGTTGGGTGCGTCCTTCAAGAAGGCGTTGTGCGTTTTCGCGTCGGTCCGCGTTACCGAAGGTGTCAAGAAACCGACGACAAAACTCCTCCCATGTCGTCAATGTTGCCTCCCGGTTTATAAACCACGTCTTCGCGCCGTCTTCAAGGGCGAAGTATACGTGAAAGAGCTTTCCATCGAGACTCCAGTAGTTTGATTTAGCTACCTGTTCGAACTGCTCAAGCCAATCTTGCGCATCTTCGTTCGGCCGGCCATGAAATGGTTCAGGAATGCGCATATTCTGGACCGTCACCTGTGCAGGACTCCTTGCCATTTCTTGAGTAGGGGTGGTTGTCGGAAGTGTTGCTCCCTTTAAAAGGCCAAATTCTGGTACAAGACCTTGAAGGCGACGGCTTGAGCGGTGCACAGGCGTCTCCACGCGTGGCTGTCTTGTAGGGCTGGACTCGGGGCTTCTTACAGGGGTGCTGATCATGAGGTGGTAGTACCCAGCACCTCCACCAGTGTCGCGGGTTATAAATTACAGGGGCTTCATTTAAAAACACGGACAGTGGGACTTGTAGAGACGCTCTCAGAGAAGACCGCTAAGATTGTCGTCTTCTTCACTCTGCTGCGCTGCACCTCTCGAGCAAATCCGCGTTCTTCGTTGTCGTCGCTATCTCGCCGCTAAATGCAGCTATGCACGCGGCAATATGATAGAGAGTCACTGTCTATGAAGTCAACCCACGCTTCAAACATTTAGTGGCTGATTTACACGAGGGATATTCTCATCCGCCATACAGTCGGTTCTGCTTCGTGCATGGCAGCGCCTCGCAGACATTAGTTAATTCCCGGAAGCTGCGCTTTTGCTACGTGGAGGGGCCGAAAACCCGACCCAGTTGCCTTATTTTGCCCCTAAAGAAGATTGTCAGAAACCTTGCGCCACACGACCGATAACACACCTGTGTCAAGAACTAAGAGTGTGGCTAATATATGGGGGAGCTTTGAATTTGATTTTGAGGGAATTGATGACAAAGTTCTGGGTGTCATTACTACATGGGTGTGGCCATCATGCGAATATATCCGGTATATCGGAACCACAGAGCAATATGTGACGGTGGCTGTGTACTTGTCCAGCTAATCTGTGGCACCATGCTGAATAATCAAACAACTGAGCAGACCCGCGTAGAAATATGTGAAACCGCTACGGCAACCACCGAGTCGTAGCACTCTAAAAGTTATATGCACCCTGTTTAACCATGGCCTACTCCGTAAGAACACCGAGTTCTGGAGTTCTCTGCGACACGGTAATAGATTCATGCTCGAAATGCCTGAGCACAAGTAACAGAGGCTGTGAGCCGTTTTCACGATGCAGATGCCAGGTTCTCAGTTATGTAATATATCCAAGTTCGCTTTCTCTACAAGAATTTTTCTTGGCATCAATGCAACCGACATATTTTTACGCGATAGCTTGTTTCGCAGAAATTCCGGCGTCGCTATCGGCGTCGTTGGTTGTTGGGGAAAAATCGTCTCATGCGTGACCGAGAAATCGAGGACGATGCAAACGAAATAAATAATAAAAAATTCTGGGTCAGAGTGGGGACCAAACCAGGGTTGTTAGGGTTCAAGTGGGGATCGAGCCCACGTCGTTTGCGTGGCAAGCGGGTGTTCTATACCACACGGCCACGAGGCTGCTTGTGAATACAGCGAAAAGAACTTCCTCTGCATAGAAATGCAGTGAAAGTAGCTTTCATTCACAAACACACGCGTCCTGTATACATACTTCCCAATGCAACATGAAATATAGCAGCAATATTGCGTGGTACAAGCATCCATCGCCAGTGGACGTCAGAACGCGTGATTATAATAATGGCTTGCTGGTTCAAAGCCGGTCACCCACCACAAAAGGCACACACGCTACTGGGCCTATGGTCTTAAGGCCACGTAGTGGGTGCATAGCAAGTTAGAAAAGATTTCATGCCCCAAGTGTTTGAAGTACGCATTAGGAACAGGGTGTCGCTATAGTGTTCAACTGCTAAAGGCGAAGCTTTAGGGCCCCCAAATTTTTCAGTCTTCCGACTCTAAAGAACTGATTCGTAGTTGACTCCCTAAAGGACTAATTTGTAGTTGACTACTGTATCCCGGCTGCGGCGGCTGCATTTCCGATGGAGGCGGAAATGTTGTAGGCCCGTGTGCTCAGATTTGGGTGGACGTCAAAGAACCCCAGGAGCTCGAAATTTCCGGAGCCCTCCACTACGGCGTCTCTCATAATCATATGGTCGTTTTGGGACGTTAAACCCCACATATCAATCATCAATCGCAGTTGACTACTGTAACTTTCATTGACTACGCAGAGGTCATAATCAGCAGATGACACTTTGCTCGAGCAAACGTACCAATGTACCAGCTGGACTTCTGGGCGGACAGATTGTCGTCCATGTAGGCCACCGAGAGCGTGTAGAAAGGCACCGTGGAGCAGCCGTGCACGAGGTTGGCGAGCATGAAGATGAATCGGTAGTTTCGAAGAGAGCCGCTGGATTCGTACGCTGGTCCACTGGCGTACGGGCATAGGTCCTTCAGTGGTCGGCTAAACCTGGGTGAACACAATGACGCAGCGAAAACAATTGGAATTGCCGGGGCTTCTACGGCACATTAAGGGTTGATTACGTGATTGTGAGTAGCAATGTTGCTGTTGGCTATCGCGACGGTGACTATCACACAGTTCTCGAAGGCTTGACGTGCATTAGATGCATTTCATCAGATCAATTGAAACACGGTCGCTCACCAAGCGGGAAGAACCAAACGACGTAGTCTAGAATAAGAATACCACATCTGCTACATAAGTCACTGCCGTGTCGATGCATTAATAACCTTATACGTTATGAATTTTTAGTCAGTCTTGTTGAAGATTTTAGTAACCGTGAATTGTAAAAATCAGTGTGCTTTCTTATAACTGTGGCTAAAGCAAAATATTTATGACCGCATACCGAATGACGAGGAAGGCCGACATATCATTACAATTGCAGATAATGTTCAGGTACATTATAAACTAGGAAACAACTGGTTTTATGGATACCACTCTTTGTACATTGCAATGCTGGAATTCGCACCGAATTAACTGCCGTGATAAAAGTCGATGTTTAACCTTGATCCAAAACAAGACTAATACCACCTCGCATGCCCCTGAAAAAGTATAGGGAGATAGTGACATACAGTACAATTCAATACCTTTTACATACGTATCAATCGTGTTTGTTCTTGGGACGGCTTTCTTGCTCACCAATAGTAGAGTACGAAGTACACTGAATCATTGAACACGTTTTTTATCACACATGCGTAATGAAGATTTCCAGAGTAAAAAAAATTATGTCTAGCTTAGTTCACATTCCGAAACGTATGGTGACTGAATAATCAAGCAATCGCCATAATCAGTGCACATTATTGTAAGCTTGAGGCTAGAGCGAAGCCGATGAATATAAAATAGGGCACCCACGGAAGCTCTGAGATCATTCTAATCGTTATAGGTAGATCTATATAGATTCTTTGAATATCGTCACGGGATCGTGACGCTGACGAAGGCAGAGACAGCTTAGTCAAAATGAAACCTTTTATTAGGCCGAGTTTGTTGCCGGTAAACGTCAGATTACAGTGATACACACAGGAAGATAGCGGCAAACAGAGCGATGGCCGTCGATCAACTGACAAGTGACGAAGCGCGTCGGCATTTACGATGATGATATGTGGGGTTTAACGTCTCAAAACCACCGTATGATTATGAGAGACGCCGTAGTGGAGGGCTCCGTAAATTTCGACCACCTGGGGTTCTTTAACGTGCACCCAAATCTGAGCAACCGGGCCTACATAATCTCTGCCTCCATCGGAAATGCAGCCGCCGCAGCCGGGATTCTATCCCGCGACCTGCGAGTCAGCAGCCGAGTACCCTAACCACTAGACCACCGCGGCGGGGCATCGGCATTAATACATGTACTGTTGAACATTCCAGCCTTATCACTGGTCCCCGCGCAAGCTCTGGAATAATCTCGAGTGTTCGCGTCTTGCGCGCAATCTTAACCGAATTATCTAGGATGATCACGAACCTTCTCGAACATTGAGGCGCAGTTTGCGCCGAGCATTCCTGAATAAGGCTTTTTTTTTGGGGGGGGGGGACTGAATCAAACAAAAGAGAAAAAAAACACACACACACGCGTGGCAATACTGCTTCTAAGTTTGTAGGAAACTTCGGTTAGGAATCGTAGCTGCTCGCGGCAACAGTCTGACAGCCATAAAAACTGTTTCTGTTCAGTTGGGTCTTGACGAATAACACGGCATTTCACACGAATACAGATATCATATTTCAGTGACAAAGTTTGGTTACTGTATCACGTATTGGTAAATGGAAATGTGTTTACGCAGAAAGTAGATAATATATGATAAGTTTTAAATTGTGAATGTTCGTGTATTTAACTTGGCTTTGCTGCGTGCCAGACCGCAAATGAGAAGGTACACCTATACTACCATGGTATGTAACCTGTGGCGGCAACTGTGGCTCTCACAGTTGCCCCACTACTTCACTAATTGAGGTTCTGGTGAACAAGGCGCACTCAGATACTTTCACACGTCTTCAAGGCGAAAGCCTTAAAAGTGTGCGAAATGTGTGAAAATGACTTTGTAAGACATCTATAGTGAAAGCCTTGCGTGCCCCATAAAACGCGAATGTTGATCACTGGCGTCCTGCGTCTGCGGCGTTAACACGAGTGCCGCCGAAAGGTCATCACGGGATGAAGTAGCCATAAGGTATCCTCATGACATCGCTTATTGTCCAAATTTATGCCGTCGCCATTACGGTATAGCGACATAACTATGACGTCATGTAATTTAGCATCACGCGATGACGTCATCACTATCACGTGGCATCACGCTTAAACATAGGTGGTGAACCGATCACGGAGGCACTACAAAACCTGTTGACGTGCGGAAAGCTCGCGATGTCTCTGATCTTGGAGGCAATTCAGACACCCGTTGGGTGTAGAAAGGTATCGGGGTGGAAAAAGGGAAAGATTAATTAACCTTCCTATAATGGGTAACGGGCACTGCGTTTTTATGTCGCCGCCTTTCGAGGCGAGTGTTCGTCCACAACGGAACGCTGGCATTTAGTGTTTTAGTAATAGATGAGTTGACCGAAGTATTGAAAAGCATCGCATTCCGCACAGGAAGCGGACGCTGTATTACTTCACTACTGATCGAGTAACTGGTACGTGCGGCTATTGGCTACCGTAAATATCTCACTTGTACTGCGGCGCCACAAAGTGGGGCAGGCTGTAGATGAAGGAGCCGATGCCCATGCACGCGACTCCGACGGCCATGATCCTTGGCTTGTTCATCTCGCTGCCGAAGAAGGTGACTGGCACCATGAGCAGCAGCGAGCCGACGTTGTACATGGCCACGATGAGTCCCGTCTCGACGCTGCGCAGGTGGAAGCGGCGCTCGAGCGTGGGCAGCGAGACGTTGATGAAGCCGCTGATCACCATGCCCTGAACGAAGGCAGCCATGCTGAAGCACACCAGCACCCACTCGGGCCTCGCGAAACACTGCGCCACCAACGGCGAGAAGCCAAACCAGCCACACCGGGTGTCCTCGTCCTGCGCACAGCATTGCATCCACGATAACTGCTGGTGTTTTAACGTCCTAATACCACAATGCGACTATGAAGGAACTCGCAGGGGAAAGCCCCGGAAATGGCCACCAGCTGGTGTTCTTTAACGGGCATCTGAATTAAGTACACCGGCTTCAAACATTTCCCTCTTCATTTTAAAGAGCAGTTGCCACGGCCGGGATCCAATTGCGCGACTTTCAGGTCAGCATTCCAGCACCATGACCACTTGAGAACCGTTACACGTAGCGTTGCGAACCGTACGCTGTTAGCCCGTCGTCTCGGCATAAAGTTGATGATTGCCTGTAGATGGCCCTGCCTTTTCAGAAAGAAGCGTAAAGAGAGAAATCGATGAAGAGAGAAAATGTGTCGCGTACCCTTGTGCTCACAGACCCCTCCTGCTTCTTCATAGTGTTCTTGTTTTTGGTGATAAGGCTGACGTCGCACTGGTTGGCTGATTCGTCGTTCGTTAGAGTCCTGGCGCAACCTCACTGGTCTGAAGCGGTCGATTGTCTCGTCTTCCTCTTCTTTATGCGCGAGCCATGGTTTCAGGACCCTGAAAAAGGAAGGTGATGATGATGATGGTGATGATGCCTGATATATGTGGCTCATTCACACTCAGGCGTATCAGCTAAGAATCGATTGCATGAGTTAGACATTTTCAGTGTTGAATATTCATGAGAAAAATAACGTACGTGCCACGAAAAAGAAGGCAAGAATTGTTTTTCTCCCGATCAGACCAGGCAGTTTAGTCGTTATCTTGACTACAAATGAAAGTTAATAAAATTTTCATACTACACTTAATACTACTATTACTACAAATAATAAAAGAGATGAATTTTTATGTGGAAATATTGCTGCAATAATAAGACACAAATATCCAGTTAGAGTCTCATTCGTTTTGTTTCGTGGAGGTAAGCATAAATGGCATCAAAAGCATTCTTGTGGCTGAAGCCCAAAGCCGAAGCACTAAAGGTAAGTATTGTCACTTGACAAGTTCAGCCCCAGCTTAGAGAACGGGATAACAAGAAGACTTTTTCTTTGTGTGTTTAGAGTATTTACTCTGACAACTAGTAGACATTAGTGGCATTCCAACAGAACATCGCGACGGAACACAGGGGCTTTAGTGCCACGGAAATTTCTCCTCACCGAGAAAGAACAGCTTGCCCGACAGAACAGATAGCAGCTCTGTGTATAGTCACTCCAGCATCGGGAAGAAAGTGCGACGGCGACGGACTGGTGCAGCCGCCTCACAGCGATTGCGGCAAAGACAGTAAGCATCAGCAACAATGAGAAGACAGGAGAAGCGGCCTCAAGAACAACGCACAGAAGAAACGAAGCGATTTATTCCGAGGCCACGAAATCCAGCATGCACAGACCTCCAGAAAACACGAGCAATGATGCATCTGTACCAGCGACATCATAAATATAGTTCTATTGTTTCGGTTTCTAAACAAAAGTTAGTACCATAGAGGAGAAACCACAAGACCAGCTCAGTGTGAATAAAACTTTAACGAGGGGACACGGCAACGTAATCTAGTCAATGCGACTTCCGATTGCGACACCATTGAATTTTCCACGAAAATTTTAAATGATGAAACTCTGTCCATGGCGTTATTGATTCCATGGCATATGCACAAAGTGAAAAGTTTCTGTACCTTATCGCAGTTATTGTGGTCATTTCAGGAAGCACCGAAAGTACTGGTCAATTTAATGCCGCTCGCGCCAGAGAGTCGGCCATGTCATTTAATTCTAATCCACAAGGACCAGGGCATACGAAACACAATGGGCTCGTGCTGAAGTATTGTTTTCGATTATGAGAAAGAACCGTGCTATCACCGCTGCGATGGCTACGTGCTATTTGTGATGCGTGTAATATAGGCGCTAATTGATAAGAATAAACTGCGGCTGTGCAAATTTCAGCAGTGTGTGAAAATAAAATTTTATCCCATGTACGTCGAGAAATTCGGTGCTCAAGAAGATTAGATGTAGACCATCGAAAAAGTCCAAGCACAATCTTACAGGAGATATGTTGACAAATACTCTTGCTTATCTGTAACTTGTACGTGCGTTTCACCAAATGATTTTACCGGTGCTTGCTTGTTCCTGTCTTGTGGCCCTTACCCACTAAGAGGGATTGGCCAAGAAGCTGGTGGTTAATGTCGGTCAACAACTTAGCTTGTCCTGTGTGGTTATTCTTCTTCACTGTCATCGTGTAGTTTTGCGCTGTTTTTTCTTCCTATTACCAAATGTAGACACCACTACATCAAAACATCGAAGTACGTACATTGTCATTTTATTTCTCATATTCACGTGGGGCAGTATTTATTGCATCAGGAACGCATACGTTTGCATCAGAGAACTTTTTACGTTTACAGCCATAGTGGGTCGGCGTCTTTGACTCGGCACTAAGCCGATCTCTTGCAGAGTTTGCTCAGCGCTCTGGAAACTGTACAGCATTTTTGCAGAACGCAAACATTCTGCGAGGTCGCTTCTTCGCATACGTGCCTGCAGGGGCACTTTATAAAAATTATCATACCACTGTATTTTGGTAATCAGAGGGATACGACCATGTCGAAGCTTCCTTTTCACTAGAACTCAGATAAAATTGAATGATAAAAATACTTCATTATCAAAATTCAAAGAAAACGAAGAAGGTATCTATTCTAGAACTCCTATGGTAACCTCTGCGACAGCCTGGGCCCTGAGAATGAGGGTCCGGCAGACATCGGGGGCGCCATCGCGAAGGGTGCCTTCCCACTGCACTGGGTTACGAGTGGACCGAATGATTGGAGGGAGGGGAGGGAAGTAAGTGGCTGAACACTCTACGGTAACGTGAAAAGTTGTGGGGATAGCACCACAGCCTGGACAGCCATCAATATAACAAGTCGGGTATATTTTATTCATGAAGTGGAGGCTTGGAGGTGACTTGATCTTCGCCTTCAATGGTAGAGTGCGATAGTGTAACAGCACCCCGTGCGCTTCGTTTTCTTAATTTCTAGGCGCACTTCGGTTCTCTGTGGATGCCTCCACCATGGCGCTAGGAGAGAAACGTCTGCACGCGTAACATTGGCAACGCCACTTCCGTCGAGTTGAGGCGCCACATCGGTAGCATGGTCTGGTGCCAGCTGGTGTCGTTTGTGGGGCAGCAGAACGCTGCGAGAACGCCCGAGGAGCAGCGCGTTTGTTGTGAACGGTGACGAGAGCACAGACGGGAGTGAGCCTGTCAGGTTTGCTCGTCATCCGCCTTCACGGAGTGGAGTGGTCTCAATTCTTAGGTGAGAAGCAGCTTATGGCAGAGTTCAATCCGGTGTGTGGCCGGACTTCTCCAGGCCTATACGCTCTCGCGCTGTCTTCAGACTAAGGAGGTTATAACCTCCTTTCGTCGGACGTCGTGCTTCAGACTCGCTGGCGAGGACAAGGAAACGCTTCCTCAGCAGTGTGGTGTCTCCACATCCACTGCGCATGCGCAACATCTTCCCACTCTCTCTCCGGTTCTTTGTCCCCCCCCTCCTGCTACGCTCCCCATGGAAACGCGTTCCACGTTTACGTTATGGAAAGCGCGCACGTATGAAGTTGGTTAACACGGGATCACGTTCGATGTCTGTGGCGTGCGTGTGCGCTGAGGGACCGGCTGTTTAGCAGTGCTATAGCCATGGTCGTCTGCGGCGTTCGCAGCAGTGGTCACTAGCTGGCATCAAGCGATGATCACAGGCAGTGTTAGTCAGGTAGAGGTTTTGAATGATGGCGTACAAGTCGTGGGCCAGTTTCTGTGGGTGCCGTTCTCCCCGCTGCTTCGCGTCCTGACATGATTCCCTTTAGCGGGAGATAGTGCAATATCTTGTACGCGTAAACCTGTTCTCTTTCTGTGATGCGATTAAGATTTACCTAGAGGTGTACTTATTCGCATGTGTTACATGATTGCTTTAAGGCGTTTGTTTTTCATGAATCGAAACAGCTCCATGTATGCGTTGTCAGATTGAACACGATCTTAGCTGGTCATGGCACTGTACCGTATGTCGGCTCGCACTAGGTGGTGGCGGTGTTGCGACTACTAGCCTAGACATAATAGGTTACATATGTTTCCGGACAGCTGGAGGGGTGGAGATGCCTGCCTACTGATACAAGGAGGCCACCAAATAAGCACCATATATTTACCTAATCGAACCTGTTTTGTCATTGGTTAACGTGCACACTTAAGGCTTTGTAAGTTTTGGATGATAGAAACTGAGGACCCGTAATGTTGCACTGAATTATTTGCTACTCACTTTGACCTTACTAAGACCCAGACGAAATGCAGGCCGCTGTCATGAGTCAATCACTGCTTCATTTTCGCGCTTTTTTTCACTGGGATGCGTCTTTTCCGTCGGACTCGCCCTATGGTTGGGGGGAAGGGATGTTGCTGCGGTGAAACTTCGACCTGGTAATAGAGAACCGTTCGCACGCCTTTCATAAAACACTAGACGGGACAAAACAAACAGAGGGTATGACAGATTGCATGTACCTGCGTCAATTATTAGGGGGGAAGGCATGCAGCTTTCATTGGCAAGCGTGACCTGTTCCATGTAGACGCGACATACTCTTAATTCATCGTGAACTTGTTTACAGCGCAACACCAGAAACACAAGACAGGGAAGGAGTCTCTCTTTTGTTCCTTCCCTGTCTTGTGTTTCTGGTGTTGCACTGTAAACAAGTTCACGATGAACCCCAACTAACTGGTCCACCTTACGGTCACACTCTTAAGTCTTGTAATGTAACGCGAAGAGCGGCAGACACACCGTGACAGCACTCATGGCAATATGGTGAGAAAAATGAAGGAATGCAATTAAACCGTAACTTAGAATGGTTTCCAAATAGCTTAGTAAAACGAAGGTGACGAAGGGAATGATTCCGCCAGATTTCCAGATTTGTAGAATATCTCGTATACTTATTAGTATTGTAAGCACAATATTGGCAACGTTTGACCTTCATCTTCATCTGTATACAATCCTCATCACAAAAAACGTCGTGTTCGTTCGAAGGGTTGATCAGGTGATTCGGCCTAATAAACACCGTCGAGACTCCAACGCTGCTACTGTCTTACAGAGTGGTGGAGGTGCATTGATCCCCAAGTCCTCTCTGATTTCACGTTCTCCTGGAGCTTCGTTCGGGTCGCCGCTTGCTTCCCCCGTCCGCTGTCATAGCTCAAGAACAGCTGCCCGGAACATCCAGCATCCCTGTCCAACAAACCATTCCTGCGTGGATCGTCAACGCCCGGCAGCGAGACCCACCCATCTTCTGTGGTCTTCCACGCGACGACGTCGAGGTATGGCTAAAAGAATACGACATGACCAGTGTTTATAACCAATGAGATGAGCCTCAAAAACTTCGTCACATCGCCTTCTATCTGTCCAATGTCGCGAAAACGTGGTTTTTCCACCAAGAGAGCAGCTTCCCGGATTGGCCTACTTTTGCTCAACAAGTCCGTAGGATTTTTGGAAAACCGAACATCCATTCCGAAGTGTCGAAACGAAAGCTCGATGGGCGTGCCCAACTTCCCGGGGAGACGTACACTTCGTACATTGAAGACGTCCTTGCCCTTTGCCACCACGTGAACTCGGCGATGACAGAAGCTGATCGCGTTCGCCACATCATCAAAGGGATAGGCCATGTCGCGTTTAACACTCTGGCTGTTAAAAACCCCACCGCCGTTGAGGACGTCATCACGACATGTCAGCATCTTGATGAACTCCAAGCCATTCGATTGCACCCAGACTACCCAGACGCCAGTGACTGCCGGCCTTCCTCGGATGCGGATTTGCGCGCGCTGATTCGCACTCTGATTCGCGAGGAACTTCAAGCGCAAGGGTTGTCATGTGCACCCGCCCCTCGGCCTCACTCTCAATCTGCTGGTCTGCGCGACATCGTCAAAGAGGAGCTCTCATCCATGGCTGGCGCTCTCCCATCGAACACTATACGGCGCCACTAACACCACCCATGACGTATGCGCAAGTCGCTGCCATGCCACCTGCCTTGGTTCAGCACGCGCATCCTGTTCCTGCGCAGTCCAACGTAGCAGCATTTGCACCACACTCGCCTGTCCCAGCGCCAGTACCAGCGCCTGTGACAGCTCCAGCACACTACGCCCCCTGGCGCTCGCCTCGCCCAATATGTTACTATTGTGGCATTCGGGGCCATATTTCACGATTTTGCCGCAAGCGCCAACAGGACGAACGCCGTGGCTATGATGTTTACGAAAGGAATTCGGAGCCATCCCCGAACCAGTACCAGCGACGCCCTACGACACGTTCCTTCTCTCCGACTTCTCCACTCGCCGCACCTCGCCCCTGCTTTCCGGACGCCGCCGGTCCCCTTCACCTCTACGACGCTCAACATCTCCTCTGAGACCAGCTGTACCTACTTCTGACTACCACTCAGAAAACTAGCTGGTGCAGTTTTCGGAGGGAAAGCTGCGTCACTCGAACGAACACCAAGACCTCCGGAGGGCCCAGCCAACGTGTTATTAGTGTATGCGGAAGGTGTACCAGCTCAGACATTGGTGGGCACGGGGGCTGCTATTTCTGTTATTCATGCGGATTTGTGTACTCGTCTACGTAAGGTTACCACACCTTATACTGGCCCTCTCTTACGTAGCGCAAATGACTTGCAGATACGGCCATCAGCACAGTGCACCGTTAGAGTTTTTATTGATGGGATCCGGCATCATATTCAGTTTGCTGTGCTGGCTTCTTGTGCTTCTATGGTTATTTTAGGATGGGACTTTCTTTCTGATGCTGCTGTTTCCATATCTTGTCGACAACGACTCATACGTATGCGAGAGGCAGATGATATTTCCCCGAAATTATCACGTAACCGGCTACGAACAGCCAATGACTTCCGTGTGTTACTTAACCACGAGCACGTTATCACGGTTATGTCTGACTCCATTGACCACGGTCACGTCCTAGTCAGTCCATCAGCCCGTTGTCTATCCAGAGGGATTGCACTTTCATCGAGTCTTGTCCGCTTCTCCAATGGCACCGCATTTCTCGCAGTACTGAATATCACCAATGAGCCAATTCTGCTGACCAAGGGCACTGTTGTAGTTTCCCGCATGGACACACAACCTATCTCTGTAGTGGCTTCGGATACCAGTCTGGTGGAATCACGTTCAATACGAACAGATGCTCCACCTACTACGGCTCTCGTCAATGCCATGAGCCCGGATATCACTCCCCCGCAAGCAGACGAACTACTGGCGTTGTTGTCTAAGCATAAATTTTCTTTTAACATACATTCCACTGCTCTAAGCCAGACTTCTGCGGTGGCTCATAGCATACACACCGACAGAACTTCTATTGTCCGTCGTCGACCATACCGTGTTTCTTCCAGCGAACGCGAGATCATCGACAATCACGTTGCTGATATGCTCAAGCGAAACATCATCCGCCCCTCCTCAAGCCCTTGGTCGTCACCTGTCGTTCTCGTAAGAAAAAAAAGACGGTTCGGTGCGATTCTGTGTTGACTAGCACGCATTAAACAAAGTAACCAGAAAGGACGTATATCCCTTGCCTCGCATTGATGATGCCTTAGATTCCTGACAAGGAGCGGAATATTTTTCGAGCCTTGACCTGCGCTCCGGTATTTGCAAATTCCAATGAACGAGGATGACAAGGAAAAAACTGCCTTTGCCACACCCGACAGACTTTACGAATTTAACGTCGTGCCTTTCGGCCTCTGCAATGCGCCAGCAACATTTGAACGACTGATAGACACTGTATTGTGGGGCGTTAAGTGGAAAACATGCTTATGTTACCTTGATGACATCGTCATATTTTCTTCAACATTCGAACAGCACTTGCAGCGCCTAGATGAAGTTCTGACGTGTCTCACAGCTGCTGGCCTTCAGCTCAACACCAAGAAGCACCACTTTGCTAGCAAAAGTATTAAAGTACTCGGAAATCTCGTCAGCAAAGATGGAATCCGGCCTGATCCCGACAAAATTACCGCCATTCTTCACTTCCCGGTGCCTCAACGCGTCAAAGAGCTCCGAAGCTTTCTTGGCCTTGCGTCGTACTTCCGGCGCTTTATACGAGACTTCGCCACCATTGCTGCGCCACTTCACCAACTCCTTTCTTCTGGAGCGTCATATGTATGGTTGGACGAATGCCAAATGTCTTTTGACACCTTGTAACGTGCCCTCACGTCTGAGCCAGTGCTTTGTTATTTCGATAACGCCGCACCCACTCTCCTCCATACTGATGCCAGCGGACACGGACTCGGCGCTGTACTTCTGCAACGAACAGAGCGTTATGACGAACGCGTGATCGCATACGCAAGTCACACCCTCACAGCAGCAGAAAAAGCTACACCATTACCGAGCAGGAGTGTCTCGCCATTGTCTGGGCCATCCAGAAGTTTTGACCATATCTTCACGGCCGCCACTTTACCGTCGTCACTGACCACCACGCTTTGTGCTGGCTGTCGACGTTGAAGGATTTGTCTGGACGTCTCGGTCGCTGGATACTTCGTCTCCAAGAATACGAGTTTGACGTTATCTACAAATCTGGCAAGAAACACAACGATGCCGATGCCCTTAGCCGCTGTCCTTTACAATTCTCATCAGGCACTCCTGGCCTGTCGCCAACTGTGAGTGAACCGATCAAAGTGTCTCCGTCAGTTCATTCACTCGCCGCTGTCGATTTTCTTTCTACCTTCAACAACGAGACGTTTGCATCCCACCAACGCAGCGACACTTACTGTCGCTCTATAATGCAGCGCCTTCAAGGCTCCTCTCGTCCTCCCAACGCTCGCGCCCATCGATAGCTGCGGAACTTCAAGACTGAAAACTCAATCCTTTACCGCTTTGTCTTCCACCCCAAAAGACAGCGCTGGGTTCCTGTTGCTCCTCGTTCCCTAAGGGCGCAGATTTTGGAGACGTTTCACGGTGACCCCAAGGCTGGACATCTCGGTTTTCAAAAAACCTATGAACGCATCCGCAGTCGTTTTGCCTGGCCTGGCCTTTCCAACTGCGTAGCGCGATATGTTGCGTCATGCTCGCTATGCCAACGCCGCAAGCGACCCGCTTCCTCCCCGGCCGG
The DNA here is from genome assembly GCF_043290135.1 of Rhipicephalus microplus. Classification (NCBI taxonomy): domain Eukaryota; kingdom Metazoa; phylum Arthropoda; class Arachnida; order Ixodida; family Ixodidae; genus Rhipicephalus; species Rhipicephalus microplus. The sequence continues at coordinate 9,460,211 of NW_027464597.1, read as the reverse complement.
TCTTCTACAACCCCTTCCGTGTCCTGACGCTCCCTTCGATGTCATTGGCATTGACCTCTACGGACCGCTACCAATATCATCTAGCGGCAAGCGCTGGATTGTCACAGCAGTTGATCACTTAACAAGGTACGCCGAAAGAGCTGCACTTCCTTCAGGATCAGCAGAGGACATTGCCACATTTTTTCTGGAGGCAATCTTTCTAAGACATGGTGCACCACGCATCTTATTGAGCGATCGCGGCAAGGCGTTTCTCTCGAAACTACTCGGATAAGTCCTCCACGCATGTAATACTGTCACAATGCAGAAACAGCAGCAGTCGAATACAGGAAACTCACTTTAATTGTACCAGAACACTGGCAAACTGATCGGAAGAGAACATCGTCTTCTTCTCTCGCTGCGCGTGTTCTTCGTTGTTCTCTTGGTGCTGCATATTCAATGTAGCATTTGCCCCCGTCCAGAGAGCAGAGTCTCGATGCTCTTCTACAAAAGACGGTGTAGTAGATGTATGGTGTAAATCAGTCTGAAAAGTAGGGCTTCATTCGCACAACGTGCACGATTTCTGGTTTTTTCTGGCGAGTTGTCGAGGGGCCGTCAGGAACGACCACGTAATTAACGTCGCTCAGGCGTTGTAAAACCGTGTAGGGGCCAAAATACTTCAGCAATTTTTCAGACAGTCCCCGGCGGTGGATAGGACTCCATACTTGAAATTTGTCGCCGGCCCGATAGACGACATGTCGGTGTCGCAGATTATAACGTTAGGCGTCGTAATTTTGCTGCTGGGTGATTCGAACGCGCGCAAGCTGCCTCGCTTCTTCTGCTCGTTGTGTAAAAAATACAGCGTCCAAATCGATGTCATTGCAGTCATGCAGTAACATGGCGTCAAGCATCGTCGTCACTTCACGGCCGTGAAGGAGACTGAACGGCGTTCTTCATGTAGTTTCCTGCTGTGCTGTATTATAGGCGAACGTGATGTATGGTAGAATGTCGTCCCAGTTCTTATGATCCACATCAACGTACATACTCAACATGTCAGCAATAGCCTTGTTGAGGCGTTCTGTTAAGCCGTTGGTTTGTGGATGATAGGAAGTGGTTTTCCGATGGGCTGTTCCACTGAGCTCAAGCACTGTCTTCAGGAGCGCGGCCGTGAAAGCGGCACCTCGATCGGTTATTATGATTGTTGGAGTACCGTGCCTCAGGACGATATTTTCTACGAAGAATCGTGCGGTTTCAACGGCGGTGCCACTTGACAAAGCCTTCGTTTGCGCGTAGCGCGTAAGATAATCAGTGGCGACTATTACCCACTTGTTGCCAGCATGTGAAGTCTGATATGGTCCAAGGAGATCCATTCCAATTTGGGCAAAAGGTACCGTGGGCACTTGAATTGGTTGTAATAGTCCAGCTGGTTTTAACGGTGGTGATTTTTGTCGTTGGCAATCGAGGCACGTGCGCACGTTATGCTTCACAATAGCTGGATGTCTTGGCCAGTAGTATTTCTGTTGAATTCTGGCCAATGTGCGTGTGTATCCGAGATGACCACACGTTAGCTCATCGTGGCAAGCCCAAAGTATGTCCTCACGCAGTGACGTCGGAACGACAAGTAGGTGAGTGCTTCCTTTGGGAGAAAAGTTCTTCTTATAGAGAACACCACTACGTAAGCAGAATGACGGCAGGCTTCTTGTAAATCTTCTAGGGGCGGTTGTTGTCCGGCCATGGAAATATTCAATAAGGGGAAGCAACTCACTGTCTTCTTTCTGCTGGCACGAGATCGTAGTGGTGTCAACGACTCCAACAAACGCCATGCTGTCATCTTCTGTGCCATCGTCGCGCTTTATCGGTGACCTTGATAAGCAATCGGCGTCGGCGTGCTGCCGTCCGGACCTATACACGACCGTCATATCAAACTCTTGAAGGCTTAAGCTCCACCGTGCCAGCCGACCAGACGGGTCTTTCAAGTTGGTCAGCCAGCAGAGGGAATGATGGTCGCTGACTACGTGGAAGGAACGACCATAGAGGTACGGACGAAACTTCATAACCGCCCATACGACAGCAAGACACTCTTTTTCCGTTGTGGAGTAGTTGGACTCGGCGCGGGAAAGCGTCCTATTAGCTAATGCGATCACACACTCGGCCGAGTCTTGCCACTGGACGAGTACAGCGCCTAAACCCACGTTGCTGGCATCTGTATGGACCATGGTAGGAGCATCCTCATCAAAGTGAGCAAGCACAGGCGGAGTCTGCAGGCGTTGTCGGAGATCGTCAAATGCCACCTATTGATCGTCGCCCCATGTGAACGAAACGTCTTCTCTTGTGAGTCGTGTTAACGGCGAGGCTATGTGGGAGAAATTGGCAATAAACCTTCGGTAGTATGCGCATAGGCCAAGGAAACGCCTGACTGCTTTCTGGTCTTTTGGTACCGGAAGTTTTCTGACGGCCGCAATCTTATCGGGATCAGGTCGAACACCTTCATGGCTCACCACATGGCCTAAAAATTGGAGCTCCTTGAAACCGAAATGACACTTCTCGGGTTTCAGTGTCAGGCCGGCAGACCTCATTGCCCTGAATACCGATAGCAGCCTGCTCAGGTGTTCCTCAAATGTTTTTGAAAAAACAATGACGTCGCCCAGATAGACCACACATGTCTGCCACTTAAGGACTCAGAGAACGGTATCCATCAGCCTCTGAAATGTTGCGGGGGCTGAGCACAATCCGAATGGCAAGACTTTAAATTCATAAAGCCCGTCAGGCGTTACAAAAGCCGTTTTTTCTCTATCTCGCTCGTCGACCTCAATTTGCCAATACCCACTTTTGAGGTCCATTGACGAAAAGTGGCGTGCATACCTCAGCCTGTCGAGTGATTCATCGATGCGCGGTAGTGGGTATACGTCTTTTTTGTCACACGGTTCAGCTTGCGGTAGTCGACACAAAATCGCAAGCTTCCGTCTTTCTTTTTAACCAGCACTACCGGCGATGCCCAAGGACTTCTTGACGGCTGCATGACGTTATCATCGAGCATTTTCTTCACTTGTTCCTGGATTGCTTCACGCTCTTTCGGTGCTACACGGTATGGGTTCTTTCGTATTGGCCTTGCCGTCTCCTCCATTATCATCCGATGCTTCGTCAGTGGCGTTTGATTGACTCTCGAGGTCGATGAAAAACAGTCTTTGAACTGGTGAAGAAGATCTACTAGACGCTGTTTCTGCGCTGGTGACAAATCCGTGCTTACGTCAATAGGTGGTGGGGCTGACGTGGCTTGGGGCTCGTCCTGTTGCACTACACAGCACTCGCGGATTTCGGTGATCTCGTCGAAGTAGGCAACTGTAGTGCCTTGTGTAATGTGTCGTCTATCGTTGGTAAAATTCGTCAACAGAACCTCTTCTTCACGGCACACAACATTGACGATACTTCTGGCAATTGCAACACCGCGAGAGAGTAAGAGCGTCAATACTTGTTCAGCGATTCCTTCTCCAGTATTCTGCTCGCTGCACGTGACTGAAACAAGGTGGCACGATAACGGAGGTATGGTCACATCGTCCATGACTCGTAGGGATTTTCGGTGTAGCGCTGCGCTTTGATCCGCAGAAAAGGTCAGTACACCGTTCGGAATATTGATGATGGCACCATATTCACGCAAGAAATCCATTCCTAAGATTGCCTGTTTGCAACACTCAGAAACGGTAACAAAAGTTGCGACGAAGGACGCATCCCCTATTTTCATTCTTGCGGTGCACTTTCCGGTAGGTGTGAGTAGCTGCCCTCCAGTTCCTCTAATCTGCGGTCCTGTCCACTCCATTCTAACCTTCCTGAGCGTGTCTGCCAGACTCTCACTCATTATTGAGAAGTCCGCGCCAGTGTCAACCAATGCCATGACGTCATGTCTGTCAATTGATATTGCAATTTCGGCAGTAACAACCCCATCTTTCGTCGATTCATTGACAATGTGTCTCTCTTCGCTCGGCAGTATTAAGGAATTTTCAGCACTTCGACGATTCGCAACCTTTTCCCCCGAGGTCCCTGCTTTTAGTTTCCCCGGCGTGGACTAGGAGATCTCCCTCTTGGCATGTCAGTGGTGCTCCGTCTAGAGGATGGAAAATAACGCCCAGGAGAGAGTGAGCGTGACCGAAACCCAGGAGGAACATCCCGCGGGGTCATGACACTCGTGTCGACGTCAGGTGTTCCGTTGAAATGGTGCCGAGGAACCGTGGAAGTAAATACTTGGTACCCTGCGGCGCGATACGGGCAATACCGAACGATGTGGCCTGCTTCCCCACAGTAAAAGCACAGGGGCCTATGATCAGGGGTACGCCAGATGTCAGTTTTGCGAAGTTGTGGCCGCCTCGGCATCGAAGTTTCTCTGTAGTACCAAGGCGCTGTCGGCGGATGTTGCTGGTGGTACTGATGTTGTGTCGGCACGTTCGCTGGCTGTCGGCGGACTACGTCTGCATAGCTTGCCCTGGGAGTGCTCGTGTTCGGATCAGGAAGCGAGAGCGCTTGCCTGATCTCCTGGCGTACAACTTCCGTTAATGAGGCGATCGCGCAGTAATTCGGTTTGGCGACGAGCTACTTGACATCTTCTTGTACGATTTCTCGTATTAGTTGGCGCAAAGAACCTTCGTCGGGTGTTGGTGCTGTGGTCGTGGCTGCCACGCTGAACTCACTGTGGGTTGGGCGGTCATACTGGCGATAACGTAGGTTCAGTGCGCGTTCAATAGATGTCGCCTCCTTGGAGAATTCATCCACACTCGTAGGCGGGTTTCGTACGAGATCAGCGAACAGCTGCTCCTTAACGCCCCGCATGAGGTGGCTAACCTTTTTGGCTTCGGGCATATTAGGATCTGCTCGACGAAATAGCCGCGCCATGTCCTCAACAAACATCGTAACGGATTCATTTGGTTTCTGAATCCGTGACTCGAGGAGACGCTGTGCGATTTCTCGTCTTTCAGTGCTCGCGAACGTGTCGAGGAACTTCTGCCGGAACTCGTCCCAAGACGACCACACGCGATTAGTGAACCATGTTCGGGCTCCGTCTTGAAGCGGAAAATAAACGTAGCCCAATTTCTGTGTGGTTTTCCACCCGTTAACATTCGCTGTGTGCTCGAATTCCTCGAGCCGGTCATGTGCATCCTCATATGCGTTTCCGTGGAAGTCAAACGGAAGTCGAGGGTTCAAAACAGTCACCTGTGTCATGCTTGGGCTGGACATGTTGGGGCCAGTGCTTCCAGGCGCCGTCATGCTTTCTGGCACAGTCACGCTTTCCGACAATGGACCAAACTCCGGGCTGAGGCCTAACAGGCGCCGGCTGCTGCGGTAAACGGGTGTCGATGCACGGAAGTCTTTCTGGACTAGATGCGGGGCTGTCGTCAGGCGTCCCGAACATGTACCCAGCGCCTCCACCAGTGTCACAATGCAGAAACAGCAGCAGTCAAATACAGGAAACTCACTTTAATTGTACCAGAACACTGACAAACAGATAAGAAGAGAACCTCGTCTTCTCTCGCTGCGCGTGTTCTTCGTTGTTCTCTTGGTGCTGCATATTCAATGTAGCAATACGATTCATAAGACGGCATCCAGCTACCATCCCCAGACTAACGGCCTCACAGAGCGTTTCCATCAAACTTTGACCGACATGATATCTATGTATATCGACGCCAACCACACCAACTGGGATACCATCCTGCCATTCATGACTTTTGCGTACAATACCGCTACGCAGCGCACCACGGGCTGTTCCCCATTCTTTCTCGTCAGTGGCCGTCAACCAACATCTCAGCTCGACATCTTCTTTTTGTCGTCCCTGTGAACTCGTCATCGTCATCGAGGGAGCACTTGATCTCACGCCTGGCTGAATGTCGCCGACGCGCCCACCTCAATACGCAGGCAAGCCAACAAGAGCGGAAGACTCGCTACGATGGCGTCCACCGCGTAGTTCACTTCAATACTGGAGACGGAGTACTGTTGTGGACCACAACGCGGGTTCCCGGCCTGTGTGATAAGTTTCACTCACGTTTCATCGGACCCTACGCTATAGTCGAGCAGACGTTTCCTGTTAACTATCCTGTTGTCACTCCTTCCGACGGCCGTTTTCGTGGTACGGAGGTCGTTCACGTGTCGCGCTTAAAACCATTCGTGCGCCGTACACCACCGTCATAAACAGCGGCCTGCTTGACCGCTTCTGCGCGAGGGGGAAATTATTGTAAGCACAATATTGCCAACGTTTGAACTTCATCTTCTTCATCTGTTTATAATCATCATCACAAAAAATGTCGTCTTCGTTCGAAGGGTTGATCAGGCGATTCGGCCTAATAAACGCTGTCGAGACTCCAACGCTGCTACTGTCCTACAATATCAAGGAAGTTAGACTGAATAACGCTTACGGAATGGTACACAGAAAATACTAAACTTCCACAGTGTTGTTAGGTATAAATAAAAAACATGAACATTGGAAAGTCAGAAATATTTTTCATGATAAAGCGTAGCAGCCTACTAGCAAAAAAAAAGAAAAAAGCAAAAAAAAAACACACGGCGGTATCACGCTTGCCGCCGTGTGTTTTTAATAATGTGCCTTGATAACGACTGTATACGGATCTGCTGTATCTGCAGAAGAAAAATAATTACCCTGATAGTAATCTCTACATAAGTGATGAAAAAAAAACAGCGAATGGTATCCAAAACTGACATTCACCTCAAATTTCAGCTCGTGAATAATGCTAGAGGCGTGCTCAAAATCGTCAGCACAGGACAAGTTTAAAGGCAGCTAGATGCATTGCAGAAAACTTCAAAAAGAAAAACAATTAGGAAAGGCAGATTTTATGACACAAATAACTTTGAATCTGTTAGAAACTCCTGCAAAGCTTCAGTTAGTTTTCTTGTAGCGCCCATAAAAGAGAGGAGAAAATTATGGCACATATAGAGATGTTGCTAACATCCAAGATTCATATTTTCGGCAATCGGGGAACATTTACGCATTGTACTTTTATTTTGTCCTGTCTTTTACGTGCGCTACAAGGAAACTAACCAAAAGCGTGCTACCAACAAGGCTGCATCGCATCCCTCGTGAACTTTATTCGCTCAGAATCTTACCGTCACTGCATCCCAGGGACAAAGCCTCCAAAGCAAGTGAATTTGGTGTGTTTGAATCTACCATGAGTAGCCGGAAAGCAGCACCTATAATGTTTTACGCAAAGTAGAAGATCTATTACAAGTTCATCTATGAACTATACCAAAAAATGTTTATATTTTACTGTGTTTTATTACTTTATTCTTAATTTTTTATATTCGTACGTCTGTCCTAAGGTTACAATTTTCAAACTCTAATTTTATAATTGTCTTTAAAAATTAACGTATACTTGGCTAATCTCCCAGCTTGGGAGATTGGCCCACAGGTTGTGAGACTTCAGTGTGATGGCCGCCGTTTCTGGGGTTAACTCTTCTGTACTCCATTATTTACGGAAATGTCTACGAAAGCACCTTTTAGGGGCGAAGCTGCTTCAGGTGTGGGCTCGTACGCTGTCTTCCATCGTAACCACCGCTAGTGCTCGGAGTGCTCACTAGATGGTGCTGCAGCGCTCGCTCCCACCAGGTTTAGCCGGTTCAACTGACGAGAGGCCCAGCTTCAGCGAGGTAGTGGTGGGGCAGGGAGGAAACAAAGCAACCGGCGTCACAGGTGCAAGTAGCCCCCAAGTGCAGAACGCTCCAGCTGAAAAGTCACAGCATGTGATCATCGCCGGAGAATCGAATTTAAATCGATGCACAGAAGCCATCAAAGAGAGGGTAAGAGGTGACAAGAGGGTTGCAGTAGGGGCGTTCCCAGGACGCAAGCTGGAAGCAGTCATGAGGCAAGCGAGCGCAAAGCTCAAAACGACAGCTGATAGACGAAACCTCGTGATAATTTAAGGCGGTTTAAACGATGTCCTAAATGAAGATGCAGCAGGACTAGCAGCCACACTGGCAAAAGGCGTCGATGACATGAGCGCGACGTCTCCTAAGCTACAGGTAGTGATATTCACGATACCAGAGGTACCGGTGCGTGATAGCAACCTGCAAATAGCGGTGGTCAACGCAAACTAAGAGATATGGCGGATGAGTCGAGAGAAAGGCTTTGAAGTGGTGGAAATAAACAGAGAGGTGCATAGGTGGGGGGTTTTCAACGAGACAGAATTCACTTCGATGGGCGGCTAGGTCATGGGTTGGCGACTTGCAGGACGCGCTGTATATTTTTTGGGGGGCAAGCGAGCCCTTCGGGGTGCAGGATAGCTAGTAACGAGGAAAACAACCAGGGAGACTCTTCGACAGGTGGTATGGACAGATACGATTCCAAAGTGGCACCAATATCTAAGATAGGTAGAGTACGGGGCATAAATAGACGTAGCCACGAGCGCCGATGCAATTCAGACATAGGGTATATTAACATGCAAGGTGGTAGGAACAGGCTGAAGTGGGAAGAGATAGAAGAACAGCTAAGGGAGGAGAGGCCGTTGGTATACGATTTTGTAGAAACACATCTCAGGGACAGGGAACAACCTCCGAACAATCCGGACTACGCGTGGGAATATTGTAATAGAACAGAAGGCAGCAGAAAAGGGGGTGGTATTGGAGCATTCATTCATAAAAGTACAGACTGGCAAAGGGTCAAGCAGGAGTGCAAGGAACATTTAGGGCTAAAAGGGAAAGTGGCAGGTCAAATGACACTCCTTGGTTTCGTGTGCTTGTGGACGGGAGCAAAGGCCAGAGAGGAAATCCAGGCAATGGTAGAGTGTATATCAAAGGACATTCAGGAGTTAGGACGAGAGTGCGAGATGATTATACTAGGAGACATGAATGCGCACATAGAAGATATAGATGGGTATACCGACCCGACAGGCAAAATGATCATGGATATGTGTGAAAGGCTTGATTTGATCATTTGCAGCAGTACCGAGAAGTGTGAAGGGCAAATAACATGGGAGGTAGGAAGGCTTCAGTCGACGATAGATTATGCACTGATGTCACATAGGATGTATGATAAGCTCAGGGGAATGCACATAGATGAAGGTGGCTCAAGAAGTCTGGGTAGCGATCACAAACGTATCAAGCTAAGTTTTGGAAGAGCAGTGAAAGTGGGAAGGAGACAAGATGAGCAACTACAGGAAAATTTTTATCCAGAAAGGCAAATTGAAATAGCCACTAAACAAATTGAGAAAGTAATCACGGAGGATAATAAGACAGTGTGGACATACACGAATCTAATTAGACTCTTTGAGCTAGAGCTTGCTAAGATGCGTGACAAGTCACCCCGGAAAAGAAGACACAAACCCAAAAGTTGGTGGGATAAGAAAGTTAAGAGAGCCATAGCAAAACGTCAGGAAGCCTCTAGGGAACACAGACATGCTAAGCAGCGGGGTGAACCGACAGATGATGTTGAAAGAAAATGGGCAACCTTTCTAAGCTGTAGAAAGGATGCATCCCTTTTGATCAATGAAAAGATTAGAAGGAAGGGAGCTCAGTGGCTGGCAGAAGTACATAAAAAAGATAGAAAGGCAGCTGCGAAATTTTGGAACCATCTAAACTTCCTAAGAAATGAGACGAGCCAAGAGCAGAGTTTTATAACTACAGCCCAAGGTGCTAGGCTAGAAGGAGACGAAGCTATTGAATATATAAGAACAAGGGTGACAGAAAAATTTCAACAAAGAAGTACTTTATGCACCACAATAGACAAGGACGGATCAAGTGGTGCAATGGCTCCATTTTCACAACTAGAGTGGGAAAGGGCTGTGAAAAGGGTTCCTAGTAGTGCATCAACAGGCCCAGATGGCATTCCAATTAGGCTGATAAAGACATTAGGTCCGAAGTGTAAGCAGCCTTTGAGAGAGGCAGTGAGCACAATAATAATCGATGGTGAAGTTCCCGATGGAATGAAACTTAGCAGGATGAGCATGATCTATAAAGGAAAGGGGGACAAAGCTGACATAAACAACTACCGTCTTATAACAGTGACAACAGTGGTCTACAGGCTGGCGATGCAGATTATAAAGGAAAGACTGCAGGCGTGGATAGAGGATAAGGGGGTGCTGGGGGAGCTGCAGAATGGGTTTCGGAAACACAGGAGGTTGGAAGACAATCTGTTCGCACTGACGCAGTGCATCGAAATAGCAGAAAAGGAACACAGGCCTTGTGGCTAGCATTTTTGGATATCGAGGGAGCGTACGATGGCGTGGTTCAAGAGGAATTGTGGGGAATACTGGACACGCTAGGCGTGGAACATGTAGTCACTAATCTTTTAAAGGGTATCTATAAAGGTAACAAGGTAGTTATAAAGTGGAAAAAACAGGTATCCAAGCCTGCAGAGGTAAAACGGGGGCTTAGGCAGGGGTGCCCCCTGTCACCCTTATTATTCATGATGTACCTACAAGGATTAGAGGCAAAATTAGAGGATAGTGGACTGGGCTTCAACCTCTCTTTAGTCAAACAAGAAAAACTTATTGATCAGGCACTACCAGCATTAATGTACGCAGATGATATAGTGCTAATGGCCAACAACAAGGAAGATTTGCAGAGATTGACGGACATCTGCGGTAATGAGGGAGATAGGTTAGATTTTAGATTCAGTAAGGAAAAATCAGCAGTCATGATTTCCAATGACAACGAAGGTAGTGAGCTTAGAATACAGGAGGTCACGCTAGAGATAACAGATAAATACAAATATCTGGGCGTATGGATAAGCAATGGGACCGAGTATCTGAGGGAACACGAAATATACGTGACGACTAAAGGTAACAGGAATGCAGCAGTCATGAAAAACAGGGCACTGTGGAATTACAATAGGTATGATGTTGTGAGAGGATATGGAAAGGGGTCATGGTTCCTGGGCTGACGTTCGGCAATGCGGTCTTGTGCATGAGATGAGAAGTTCAAGCAAGATTAGAAATTAAGCAACGTGGAATAGGTAGGCTTGCTTTAGGAGCTCACGGGAATACACCAAATCAGGGAGTACAAGGTGATATGGGATGGACATCATTTGAGGGCAGGGAAGCTAGCAGCAAGATAAAGTTTGAGAAGTGATTGAGAGAAATGGGGGAAGAGCGTTGGGCCAGGAAGGTTTTCAGCTACTTGTACATGAAGAATGTCGATATAAAATGGAGGAAGTGAACTAGCAACTTGACTGGTAAATACTTAGAAAACAGCAGGTGGCCAAACCAAAAAGAACTATCGGTTAAGAAGAAAGTGAAGGAAATGGAGACTGTAATGTGGAGAATGGGCATGATTAAGAAGTCCGCACTAGAGATCTATCGAACTTTTAAGCGGGAAATTGCCAAGGAAAGGATCTATGATAATACTCGGAGTAGTTCGCTACTGTTTGAGGCCAGGACGAGAGTACTGCGAACCATGACATATCGGGCCAAATACGAAGGGGTAGACACAGTATGCAGTGCGTGCGGAGAGGAAGAAGAAACTGCCGAACACTTGATAATGTTCTGTAAAGGGCTTCACCCTATAGTTCAGGATGATGGCGCAGAGTTTTTCAAAGCACTGGGGTTTAGGGACCGGGAGGGCAAAATAAACTTTAAGCGGGTAGACCTAACTAGAAGGAGGTTATCTGATTGGTGGCTAAAGTCAAGGCACGAGTGAAAATTAAACTCTTCACTGCAAAGTACGAATCCTCAAACTCACTTTTTAAGAAAAAAATGAAATAGAGTTTTTGGTTCATTAGGTATTACGGCTTCGTGGCGGTAGCCACCGCCCGATATAAAGGGTACAGCCATATCCGTCCGTCCGTCCGTCCGTCCATCCATCCATCCATCCATCCATCCATCCATCCATCCATCCATCCATCCATCCATCCATCCATCCATCCATCCATCCATCCATCCGTCCATTCATCCGTCCGTCCGTCCGTCCACCCCCCACCCACCCACCCACCCACCCACCCACCCATCCACCCATCCATCCATCCATCCATCCATCCACCCACCACCGGCTCGTTCACGCGCCAGCACCTTGAGAGCGGCAGGCACGAGTACATTGAATAAGCACTCAGCCGAGACCTGGCCTTCATCTGGGGCGTATCCAACGCGATGCAATACTGGCAAAAACGCCGCATAGAACTCTTTGCCAAGATTCATTATCTCGGCAAACCACGCGCATTCCTCACGTTTTTTTGCCGTGGCAGTACACTGGGACAGGCTCCTAAAAACTCTGGAACGGCTACGAGTGGGATTCACTGCTTACTTTTGTACCTACGGAGCTTCGCCCACTCATAATCATTGACTCCGTGGTTATGCTGCGATTTTTTTGGCATGCTGGTCGGAATTGTGCACATGGGAAGCAGCGAGATGTGTGCATGACCAGAATGAATGCCCGAGTTTGTATGCACCAATGTGTACGCATACTGCCACGTGGCATGCGAAGCTGGAAAAAGCTGCGCAAAGACTTGGAAATGCGAAAATCTTCATTTGTACTTACTTTTGCGGAGAAAATGAATGCTGAAGGCAGAGGCAATTTGCTATGAACAGTCATCAGCAAGCTAAAAATGAACGTTCCGACACGTGACCTGGGCTACTTTGACTAGTGCCAGTCGCCAAGCGCTAGGCGCTGTTGCCAGGATAATTCCTCGTTGTACTTGAATAGTATGTCCGCATGCATAGGTAACATCTCGGCAACGGAACCCAGAACTACGTGCCGCTAGCGTCCATGAAACTGCTTCAGGATACACTGGCCTTAAGCTTGCTTACGACTGTACACTGATAGTGGCGAGAACATTCGTCGGCCGTCGAGTAATGTGGCAACCGTTTGAACAAGTTGTTTTTTAGAGGCGAAACTCCTTATGGTCTGGGTGATCCCTCGTCCCTCCAGCGTGCCCAAGAGCGTCTCCCTTATTATACAGTAGATGGCGTTGTCCCATAGATATGCATGAAAAGTGCAGTGGGGCCACGATATACTAGATGGCGCTGTACGCATTCTGTACGAACTGTTCAGTTCGGGCTGTCAAGGTGAATGGACGTGTTTTTTGAGCACTCGAGATCGACTGCGCAGATAAGTGTTTTTGCATGTTTTGAGCTTGTCTTTATAAGACAGCGGTTGAAATCTTCGTAGCACTTATTTTATGGTACGGCTTTTTCGGGGGCCAGACACCAGGTATTTATTAGTTAGTGCGGGTGTGTGTGTTTGAAAACTTTTTGTTGTTATTTTTTTTGCCACCCCGTGGGGGAGGTGCGCGTACATTTAACACGCAAATTTTTGTAGTAGAGCTTAGACTTTCTTTTTTTTTCGAAGTGAAGAGCTCGAGTTTAGTAATTATCGAGTATAGGGACAATTAGTGTCAGAAAGGCATGCTTAAAAAGACTGTAAAGTGTTCAGGATGTGGAGTGGGTTTGAAACTGGACCCAAGCGTAGAAGCGGATCGAGAAAAGGCTGACGCGAAGTGTAGGCAATGTGAGGTCGAGGAAAAAATGGAGAAAATGATGGTTGCCCAGAGTGAACTGCTGATGAGAATCGCCGAGCTCGAGACTGCGTTGGTGACAGAGCAAGAGACAACGAGGGCAATGGGAGAAAGACTGCAGTCCGCCAAGGAAGCGCTAGCGAAGCTGAACAAAGAAGCGACCTACCGAGAGAACAGTAGGGAACCGGCAACCAGAACGGTGGAGAAGGAAAAGCAAGCAAGTTTGAAAAAAACAGGCTCAGCTGGTTTAGCTGTCGCAAGGCCCAGCTTCAGCGAGGTAGTGGTGGGGCAGGGAGGGAACAAAGCAGCTGGCGTCATAGGTGCAAGAAGCCCCCAGGTGCAGAACGCTCCAGCTGAAAAGTCACAGCATGTGATAATCGCCGGGGACTCGAATTTAAATCGATGCACAGAAGCCATCAAAGAGAGGGTAAGAGCTGACAAGAGGGTTGCAGTAGGGGCGTCCCCAGGACGCAAGCTGGAAGCAGTCATGAGGCAACCGAGCGCAAAGCTCAAAACGACAGCTGATAGACGAAACATCGTGGTAATTTCAGGCGGTTTAAACGATGTCCTCAATGAAGATGCAGCAGGACTAGCAGCCACACTGGCGAAAGGCGTCGATGACATGCGCGCCACTTCTCCTAAGGTACACGTATATGCACGATACCGGAGGTACCGGTGCGTGATAGCAACCTGCAAAGAGCGGTGGTCAAAGCAAACCAAGAGATATGGCGGATGAGTCGAGAGAAAGGCTTTGAGGTGGTGGGAATAAACAGAGAGGTGCACAGGAGGGGGGGTTTCAACGAGACAGAATTCTCTTTGATGGGCGGCTAGGTCATGAGGTGGGTTGGCGACTTGCAGGACGCGCAGTAGCTTTTTTGGGAGGCAAGCGAGCCCTTCGCGGTGCAGGATAGCTAGTAACGAGGAAAACATCCAGGGAGACTCGTCGACATGTCGTATGGACAGATACGATTCCAAAGTGGCACCAATATCTAAAATAGGTACAGTCCGGGGCATAAATAGACGTAGCCACGAGCGCCGAGCCAATTCAGACATAGGGTATATTAACATGCAGGGTGGTAGGAACAGGCTGAAGTGGGAAGAGATAGAAGAACAGCTAAGGGAAGAGAGGCCGATGGTATACGGTTTTGTAGAAACACATCTCAGGGACATGGAACAACCTCCGAACAATCCGGACTACGCGTGGGAATATTGTAATAGAACAGAAGGCAGCAGAAAAGGGGGTGGTATTGGAGCATTCATTCATAAAAGTACAGACTGGCAAAGGGTCAAGCAGGAGTGCAAGGAACATTTATGGCTAAAAGGGAAAGTGGCAGGTCAAATGGCACTCCTTGGTTTCGTGTACTTGTGGACGGGAGCAAAGGCCAGAAAGGAAAACCAGGCAATGGTAGAGTGTATATCAATGGACATTCAGGAGTTAGGAAGAGAGTGCGAGATAATTATACTAGGAGACATGAATGCGCACATAGAAGATATAGATGGGTATACCGACCCGACAGGCAAAATGATCATGGATATGTGTGAAAGGCTTGATTTGATCATTTGAAACAGTACCGAGAAGTGTGAAGGGCAAATAACATGAGAGGTAGGAAGGCTTCAGTCGACGATAGATTATGCACTGATGTCACATAGAATGTATGATAAGCTCAGGGGAATGCACATAGATGAAGGTAGCTCCAGAAGTCTGGGTAGCGATCACAAACGTATCAAGCTAAGTTTTGGAGGAGCAGTGAAAGTGGGAAGGAGACAAGATGAGCAACTACAGGAAAATTTTTATTCAGAAAGGCAAAATTGAAATAGCCACTAAACAAATTGAGAAAGTAATCACGGAGGATAATAAGACAGTGTAGACATACACGAATCTAATTAGACTCTTTGAGCTAGAGCTTGCTAAGACGCGTGACAAGTCACCCGGGAAAAGAAGACACAAACCCAAAAGTTGGTGGAATGAGGAAGTTAAGAGAGCCATAGCAAAACGTCAGGAAGCGTCTAGGGAACACAGACATGCTAAGCAGCGGGGTGAACCGACAGATGATGTTGAAAGGAAATGGGCAACCTTTCTAAGCTGTAGAAGGGATGCATCCCTTCTGATCAATGAAAAGATTAGAAGGAAGGGAGCTCAGTGGCTGGCAGAAGTACATAAAAAAGATAGACAGGCAGCTGCGAAATTTTGAAACCATCTAAACTCCTTAAGAAATGAGACGAGCCTAGAGCAGAATTTTATACCTACAGCCCAAAGTGCTAGGCTAGAAGGGGACGAAGCTATTGAATATATAAGAACAACGGTGACAGAAAAATTTCAACAAAGAAGTACTTTATGCACCACAATAGACAAGGACGAATCAAGTGGTGCAATGGCTCCATTTTCACAACAAGAGTGGGAAAGGGCTGAGAAAAGGGTTCCTAGTAGTACATCAACAGGCCCAGATGGCATTCCAATTAGGCTGATAAAGACATTAGGTCTGAAGTCTAAGCAGGCTTTGAGAGAGGAAGTGAGCACAATAATAATCGATGGTGAAGTTCCCGATGGATGGAAACCTAGCAGGATGAACATGATCTATAAAGGAAAGGGGGACAAAGCTCACATAAACAACTACCGTCTTATAACAGTGACATCAGTGGTCTACAGGCTGGCGATGCAGATTATAAAGGAAAGACTGAAGGCGTGGATAGAGGATGAGGGGGTGCTGGGGGAACTGCAGAATGGGTTTCGGAAACACAGGAGGTTGGAAGACAATCTGTTCGCACTGACGCAGTGCATCGAAATAGCAGAAAAGGAACACAGGCCTTGTGGCTAGCATTTTTGGATATCAAGGGAGCGTACGATAGCGTGGTTCAAGAGGAATTGTGGGGAATACTGGACACACTAGGCGTGGAACATGTAGTCACTAATCTTTTAAAGGGTATCTCTAAAGGTAACAAGGTAGATATAAATTGGGAAAAACAGGTATCCAAGCCTGCAGAGGTAAAACGGGGGCTTAGGCAGGGGTGCCCCCTGTCACCCTTATTATTCATGATGTACCTACAAGGAATAGAGGCAAAATTAGAGGGAAGTGGACTGGGCTTCAACCTCTCTTTAGTCAAACAAGGAAAACTTATTGATCAGGCACTACCAGCATTAATGTACGCAGATGATATAGTGCTAATGGCCAACAACAAGGAAGATTTGCAGAGATTGATGGACATCTGCGGTAATGAGGGAGATAGGTTAGATTTTAGATTCAGTAAGGAAAAATAGCAGTCATGATTTTCAATGACAACGAAGGTAGTTAGCTTAAAATACAGGAGGTCACGCTAGAGATAACAGATAAATACAAATATCTGGGCGTATGGATAAGCAATGGTACCGAGTATCTGAGGGAACACGAAATATACGTGACGACTAAAGGTAACAGGAATGCTGCAGTCATAAAA
Organism: Rhipicephalus microplus; assembly: GCF_043290135.1. NCBI lineage: Eukaryota > Metazoa > Arthropoda > Arachnida > Ixodida > Ixodidae > Rhipicephalus > Rhipicephalus microplus. The sequence continues at coordinate 9,443,368 of NW_027464597.1, read as the reverse complement.
TATAGGGCACTGTGGAATTACAATAGGTATGATGTTGTGAGAGGAATATGGACAGGGGTCATGGTTCCTGGGCTGACGTTCGGCAATGCGGTCTTATGCATGAGATCAGAAGTTCAAGCAAGATTAGAAATTAAGCAACGTGGAATAGGTAGGCCTGCTTTAGGAGCTCACGGGAATACACCAAATCAGGGAGTGCAAGGTGATATGGGATGGACATCATTTGAGGGCAGGAAAGCTAGCAGCAAGATAAAGTTTGAGAAGTGATTGAGAGAAATGGGTGAAGAGCGTTGGGCTAGGAAGGTTTTCAGCTACTTGTACATAAAGAAGGTCGATACAAAATAAAGGAAGCGAACCAGGAAGTTGTCTGGTAAATACTTAGAAAACAGCAGGTGGCGAAACCAAAAAAGAACTATCGGTTAAGAAGAAAGCGAAGGAAACGGAGACTGACATGTGAAGAATGGGCATGATTAAGAAGTCCGCGCTAGAGATCTATCGAACTTTTCAGCAGGAAATTGCCAAGGAAAGGATCTATGATAATACTCGCGGTAGTTCTCTACTGTTTGAGGCCAGGACGGAAGTACTGCGAACCAAGACATATCGGGCCAAATACGAAGGGGTAGACACAGTATGCAGTGCGTGCGGAGAGGAAGAAGAAACTGCCGAACACTTGATAATGTTCTGTAAAGGGCTTCACCCTATAGTTCAGGATGATGGCGCAGAGTTTTTCAAAGCACTGGGGTTTACGGACCGGGGGCGCAAAATAAACTTTAAGCGGGTAGACTTAACTAGGAGGAGGTTATCCGATTGGTGGCTAAAGTCAAGGCACGAGTGAAAATTAAACTCTCCACTGCAGAGTACCATTCCTCAAACTCACTTTTTAAGAAAAAAATATAGTTTTTGGTTCATTAGGTATTACGGCTTGGTGGCGCTAGCCACCGCCCAATCTAAAAGGTACAGCCATATCCATCCATCTATCCATCCATCCATCGTCGCCATCACCATTTCTCGTTTAGTTTTCTAGATGGCGCGGTCTCATACAAAAGTGTGGAAGCCCACCACCACACTCTGAGTATGGCGGTGGGCTAAGGATCACCCGGGTCGTCGTTGGTCACTGCTGCAAGCAGGTCCTGCAAGGTCATGCAAGGTCGAGCGTGTCTGTTGGTGCAGAATCAGCGCGCAACAACAGATAAGTTTTCCTTTATTTCTTTGTGTTTGAGAACACTATTATTTTTTCTATCCTAATCAATTACTTGCGTCTGTTATAGGGGTGTATCTTGACCGCCGCCGTCAGCAGGTTGTGCTCGTAACTTGCATCAGGACCGACGAGAAGGGAAGTACCGGCGAGACGGCGCAGAACAGCAAATCAAAAGAGTTTAATACTACATAGTTAGACCAAAGTGGACATTCAAGTTTACAAACAAAGGTAAGAAGCCGAGGAGCAGAGTTCCGGCAGAGTCTCAATCCAGACTGCTTCACCCAGTCTCTCCCTGCGCGTTTTTAAAGGGTTCCAGACGCTTGTGTGACGTCAGGCGCCTCCAGACATGACCAAATATGGATCACCTTGTGTTCGCACCACCTACCACGCCACTGGTCACGCCACCGATCACGCGACTGATCGCGCCACGGATCACACCACCGGCGTTCCCACACTCAAGAGCCAGGTGCGAATGAGCCATGAGCTCACCGCGTTCTCGCGCACAGCACATGACGACCTTCGCGGCAGCAGCGTCTCAGGTTCCTCGGCGTCTGGGCATACACTTCTGCGCCTCTACCCCCAATACGTTTACAGGCTCGGGAGCGTTCGCACGCTGTCCGTGGTCTTGCATTTGGGCCCAAAGGGGTTCGCGTAAAATGAAGCGTAACAGACTGCCCTCCCGCGGATGGAGATCCCGAATGGCAGGGGACAGCATGCACTGTCAACAGGGATCAGTCGTCGAAGCTCGTAGCCTTCTTAACCTGGAGCACGGTACGTGATACCTGGCTCTAGGCCCTGTTCCGTCTCGTAAGGTAGTTCCGCCAGATTTCCCTGATGTTGTCGAGGTTCGCCGGAGGCTGGAGGCGAACCATACAATGGAATCCAGCAAATGGCGACAGTCAAAAGTGGCCAAAGACAATGGTATGAGCTCCTTTCCGGGGCGACCCCGCAGGGGCTCGTCGGTGGGGCTGGTCGCCAGGCAGCTTCGGGTGGTGAGATCATCACACCCCACCGCTTCAGGTCTTTCATCAGCAAGAAGGGAAACCACAGGTTTTTCCGGCGTTCCTGCCAAGAGTTTGGAACCGACGTGGTGTCCGAAGAGATGCCAGATGACAACGAAGTCCTCTCTCTGGGAGGGCAAGATCCTCGCCATGGTAGAGCCGGTCGACTGAACAAACAATCCACGGGAAAACACAGGATAACAAAGCCACTGAAGAAGCAAGCGCGAGACACGTATCCACTGAGCCCCGCCAGGCTTACCTTAAACACAAAAGTCTCAATCTTATTACTCGTACAAAGTACTAAACACACCCCTAATTTCGTTGCCCACCTAACGACGCACAGGTCTTCCAAAACTACGGAAGAAATAATAACACAAAAACCTATGTCAGGAAAAAAAACAATTGAGGCCAATTCATGACCTAGAGGCTTCGGCTTAAGCCATCGGCATTGCCATTGAGACTCCCCTTTTTGTACCGTATTTCGTATGAATGCTGCTGCAAAACGAGGCTCCAGCGCAGGAGGCGACCATTTTTGGAAGAAGTGGACTGCAGCCATCTGAGAGGAGAGTGGTCTGTCTCTATTATGAACCTCGAGCCTGCAAGGTAGCACGACAACTTTTGCACTGCCCATACGAGACACGCACATTCTTTCTCGGTTGCGCTATACGCTTGTTCTCGCACAGTCAGCTTACGACTGGCATAAAGAACTGGGTGTTCACCGTCCTCTCCTCGTTGGCACAACACTACTCCCATGCCTCGCTCACTAGCATCACACTCAACTATGAACTCTTTCGAATAATCAGGTGATTTCAGCACAGGTTGACATGTTAAGGCGGCTTTTAATGCTTTGAAAGCCTCCTCTTTAGGGTCATCCCAGATGACAGTTTGTGGCTCAGTTTTCCGGAGCGCGTCAGTTAAAGCGCTAGCTAATTCCGAATATCTCGGGATGTAACGTTGATAGTAACCTGCAACCCCCAGAAATGAGCGGATATCTGTCTTTGAGCGTGGTTGCGGGAAATCGCGTATGGCAGCCACCTTGAGCTCAGAAGGTCGGAGGCGTCCTTGTCCGATTATGTGACCTAGGTAGATCACCTCAGCTTGAGCGAGTTGGCATTTAGGTGCCTTCACAGTTAGTCCCGCTTCACGCAAACGCGTTAGAACCACTCGCAGATGTTGCATGTGTTCCGACCAAGCGGACGAATATATCGCCACATCGTCTAAGTAGGGTAAAGCGAATTCCCCTAGTCCTCGTAACACCTTGTCCATAAGGCTTGAAAAACAGTATGGTGCATTTCTCAAACCGAAGCTTAATACCTTAGGGCGGAACGTTCCCAACGGCGATATGAACGCTGCATATCTGCTAGCCCTTTCGGTGAGAGGAACCTGCCAGTAGCCTCGAACGAGATCCAGCGTGGAAATATATCGAGCTCCACTAACCCTCTCAATGCGCTCTTCAATGTTTGGTATAGGGTAAATCTGATCTTTGGTGATCGAGTTTAGCTTGCGATAATCCACGCAAGGGCGTGGATCTTTTCCCGGCACCTCAAATAAGATTAAGGGCGAAGTGTTCTCGCTCTCACAAGGCTCGATCACGCCTAATTCCAACATCTTCTTCACCTCGGAATCCATAATCTCTCGTTGGCGCGGTGACACTCGGTAAGCTTTGCTACGCACGGGTTCTGAGGATGTGAGCTCGATGTCATGAGTATCAACTGAGGTTCTTCCAGGCCTATCTACAAATAAGTCCTGAAATTCTTTCAGAAGATCCTGGAGCTCGATCTTTTGCTCCGGCTCTAACTGCGCTTTCGATATTAATTCTTTGATTAGTGGTTCACCATCCTCACCGTTTATGACTGATGCAAGCCCTGGAAGTTCAACTGGAATCTCCTCGGGGAGTATCACCACCATGCATACCACTGCTTCCCGTTCTCGGTATGGCCTGAGCAGATTGCAATGATACACTTGCTGTATCTTTCGCTTTCCGGGCAGGCGTATCACGTAGTTTGTGTCAGAAAGCTTTTCAACTACGTTGGCGGGACCTTCCCACTGCACTTCTAACTTGTTTTTCTGCGACGGTCACAGTATCATTACTTTGTCCCCGACAGCGAATCGACGGTTTCTGGCTGTGCGGTCATAGTACACCTTTGACCTATGTTGCGCTTTAGCCATGGCTTGCTCTGATAACCGTTGAGCGCTTCTTAAACGCTCCAGTAGCTTCAAAACGTACTCGACCACTACTGGGTCTTCGGCTCGGCCTTCCCACGATTCTCGAAGCAAGCGAAGAGGAGATCGCAACGAGCGGCCGTACACGAGCTCGGCTGGCGAAAACCCCGTTGCTTCATGCGGGGCAGTCCTTAACGCGAACATGGTAGCCGGCAAACATAGCTCCCAGTCCGTCTTCCTTTCGTAGCGTAACGCCCTCAACACTTGCTTCAGAACGGAGTGGAGCTTCTCCACGGAGTTACACTGAGGGTGGTAGACTGAACTATGAATCAGTTTTACTCCGCACCTTTCCAAAAACCTAGTGGTAAGAGCACTAGTAAACACAGAGCCTTGATCCGACTGTATTTCGGCGGGAAAGCCAACTCGTGCGAATATGGAAAGGAGCGCGTTAACTATTTCCACAGAGCTAAGTTCTTTAAGTGGAACCGCTTCGGGGAACTTAGTCGCTGGGCATATCGCGGTCAGCACGTGGCGGTACCCCGACGATGTCGCCGGCAGTGGGCCTACAGTGTCCAGTACGAGCCACCGAAACGGCTCTGTGATGATAGGCATGCTTCATCGGCGCCCTCGACTTGTCACCCGGCTTACCTACACGCTGACACGTGTCGCATGTCCTTACAAATCGCTCTGCGTCGCGGAAACAGCCTGGCCAATAATACTCCTGCAACAACCGTCCCTTCGTTTTCTTGACGCCTAATTGACCTGCCCAAGAACTTCCATGCGACAAGCGCAGTAAATCCTCTCGATAAGCTTGAGGCACGACCAGCTGATCAAACATTACACCCCTTTTGTCAACATACTTCCTGTACAGTATGCCATCCTTCTCATAATAACTTATGTTTTTCGGGGCTATCTTTTCATCTACCCTGCTCTGAATGTTTCGCAAGCTCGGGTCTTTATCTTGTTGATTCCTCAAGGCCATGCTGTCTACCATTAACAGTCGCTGTAAGCTTTCCGACGTAGGCGCTACAAGTAAATCTCTGGAATGCTCTTCCAATATTTCTGATGGTGCCCGTGCCGTAGCTTCATCCTCCACGGATGGGACCCCCTGCTGTTGTAACGCTGGCGCAAGTTCGACCTCTGCTGGGGAGTCCTGCGTCAGGCCGATTTCAGCTAAAGGGGACTCGGCAACTGCCTTCGCAGCGAGTTCCCGTGCTTTCGAACGCGTTAGCGCCATCACATTTGTCTCCCCAAACAGCTGCCCTCTCTCGCGCAGCATCTTGTCAGATCTATTCGAAAACAGGTAAGGGTATTGCGGAGGGAGTGCCGGCGACACGGCAGCTTCCGTCTCGAGCGTGCCGAAAGGACCTTTGATAGTTACCTTTGCGACGGGATGGCATGCACTACACGACTCTACAGCCTGCTTGATCCAAGCACACTCACCCGTGAACATTTGCGGTTCAACGTACGAGCTGTGAACTACGTCCATCGTAGCCGCAGAATCGCGCAGTACGCGGCATGGCTTCCCGTTCACTTCAAGGTCGCGCATGTAAGGTTTGAGAAGCTCGATATTCTCGTCCCTACCACTAATGGATAGAAACACAACTTTTGGTTTCTGACAGTGCGCCGCAATGTGACTGGGTTTATGGCAGTTATAGCAAAGAAACGGTTTCCTCGCTTCTAGCTTCCTTTGCTGTTCTAACGCAGGTTCGGTGTTCCGTTCCGACTCCGACGTATTTACGGTTCGGGCATTCCCAATTTCAGGCTCTTCCTTCGTTTTCACAGGCCCTCTCTTTGGCTTGAACCTAAAATTGGGACCCCCTTTTAGACCACTGTCACTGCCTTCGCGAGCCCGACGTGTGACGAATTCCTCTGCTAGCTCTGCGGCTCTGGCTACAGAGCTAACATCTGGCCTGTCTTGCACCCAATGCCTAATGTTCTCTGGTAACCGGTTGTAGAATTGCTCTAGTAAAAAACACTCAATAACCTTTGCGTGGTCACCGTAGGCCTTCTCCTCCTTTAGCCATTCCACCATGTTTGACTTCAGTTTATAGGCGAATTCAGTGTATGACTCACTCCTTCCTTTCTCCAATTCACGGAATTTCCGCCGGAATGCCTCCGCGGACAGCCTGTACTTCCTAAGCAAACTGGATTTTACTTTATCGTAATCGTCGACCTCCTCAGTAGATAAACGAGCGATTACTTCTGCTGCCTCGCCAGGTAAGAGTGTGAGCAAGCGCTGTGGCCACGACTCACGGGAGAACCCCTGCTTCTCACACGTCCACTCAAAGTTCACCAAGAACAACCCAATGTCCTCTCCGAGTTTATAAGGGCGAATTAGTTCTGTCATTTTGAGCGATATGTGCACCCCTGCACTGTTTGCCTCGCTTCTCTGCCCTGCCGTTCGCACGCGCTCTATTTCAACCTCGAGTCGCTTTAACTCGAGCGCGTGATCGCGTTCCTCGCGCTCTCTCGAACGTTGAAACTCGAGTCGTTTTAATTCGAGCTCCCTTTCCTCACGCTCTTTCTCTTGCTGTTCTCTACGCTCCTCTGCCTGTCTTTTTGCGGCTTCCCTTTCTCGAATTATCTCAAGGCATTCCGTCAGCTCATCTTCCTCAGCCTCCAGAGCACTAATAGCCTCGATCAATTCTGGTTTCCGGAGTGCGTCAAAAACATCCAAACGCAACTCCTTTGCAAGCTGTAATAACTCCGCTTTACGCAGCAACTTCAAATTCATGGCTGTGTTCAGTGCGACCTTTCCTACTGTACACAACTATCTTGCCGCAGCCCACTTTGGCGACAACAATAGTGTGAATTACCAGTTACGCTTCCCCACTGAAAAAGCCTGGCAAAACTCAGCAGACAAAGCCCCGCACTCACCACTCAACAGCCAAGAATTCCGCGTAGACCCTCGCAAACACTGCATCTGGTTGCGGCCTGGCAGACGAGACGGCTCGTGGATCCGTGTCGCAGCTCAGCCCTCGAGTCGCCGAAATGACTGCAGCATCCCACCACTGCCATTAGTTGTTATGGGGGTGTCTCTTGACCGCCGCCGTCAGCAGGTTGTGCTCGTAACTTGCATCAGGACCGACGAGAAGGGAAGTACCGGTGAGACGGCGCAGAACAGCAAATCAAAAGAGTTTAATACTACATAGTTAGACCAAAGTGGACATTAAAGTTTACAAACAAAGGTAAGAAGCCGAGGAGCAGAGTTCCGGCAGAGTCTCAATCCAGACTGCTTCACCCAGTCTCTCCCTGCGCGTTTTTAAAGGGTTCCAGACGCTTGTGTGACGTCAGGCGCCTCCAGACATGACCAAATATGGATCACCTTGTGTTCGCACCACCTACCACGCCACTGGTCACGCCACCGATCACGCGACTGATCGCGCCACGGATCACACCACCGGCGTTCCCACACTCAAGAGCCAGGTGCGAATGAGCCATGAGCTCACCGTGTTCTCGCGCACAGCACATGACGACCTTCGCGGCAGCAGCGTCTCAGGTTCCTCGGCGTCTGGGCATACACTTCTGCGCCTCTACCCCCAATACGTTTACAGGCTCGGGAGCGTTCGCACGCTGTCCGTGGTCTTGCATTTGGGCCCAAAGGGGTTCGCGTAAAATGAAGCGTAACACGTCGTGAGTACTGTAGGTGTGGGACACGGGCAACGTTGCAGTGACGTTGACCACGTGAACGGGGTAGGCGGCTGTTTTGAAGAAGCTCGGGGCGCCCGGTTAGTTGTTAAACAGCTAGAGCCGAACACGAAGGGGACCTAGTGAGAGTCTACTAGCGAAATGGAACATGTGTGTGGGTGTGCTGGGCAGCAGCTTTTAACAGTTGTTGAGGTAGGATATTTAGTGGAGGTGGCTGGATGGCGGGATTAGGGTTGAGCTTAGGGCTGTTGGGCGCTTGGTCCGATGGTGGGGTGGGCGATGGCTAAGGAGGCTAGCAAAACCACGGGCGAGAGTGAGCTGGTGCAGGGCGAAGAATGGAAGCGCTGGTGCTACTTGGATGAGACAGAATTCTTGAGTTTGGCTGACGCGCAGAAGGCGAGCTTCGTGTGCAGGTTGTGCGAGGCACTGAAGGCGGCCATGCAGCTCATGCGGACTAGCATCAAGGGGCTTCAGAGGGAGCTTAGGGCGGAACGGGAGCAGAGGATAGAACTCCAAAGACAGCTCAGAGCGTCGCGTGAGCGGGAGGAATCTACCGCCAGCCTATTAGAGCAAATGAAGGGTGACCTTTGAAAAGAACGGGAAAGGCGGACCGAGCTCGAGCACCGGGTAAAGGAGCTAATGTGGCCTTGCTCCGGCCCCGAGCGGTGTGAGACGGAAGGCATGGGTAGCGGAGAAGGCAACAGGTCGGAAGGAACAGGTGAGAAGGGAGGTCAGGGGGCCGCAGCGTCTGGCCACAGCACGGAGACTCCGAGAACACACAGCTCGTTGGCGCGGCAGTCTTCGAGCAGGGCAGGAACACAAGACAGACGGCAGAAAGAGAAACAGGTGAAGCAAACAGGGGCGCCATCACAAACAGGAAGCCAGCGATTGGAGCGTGGAAGGGTCCTGGTGGTGGGGACTCTAACGTGGTCAGGGTTAGGGACGGCGTCTTCAAGACAGTGAAGGAAGACGGGAGAGTCAGGGTGAAGGCCGTCAGGGAAGAGCATGGTGCATGCACTGGGCAAAGCTCAGGAGGTTGTAGAGAACAGCATGAAGGGCGAAAATGTCGTCATTATTCATGCTGGGCTCAATGATGTGTTGAAGGGCAAGGATCAGAACCTTCAGAGACAGTTAGAGGATGGCATGCGTAAGCTCCGAGAAGCCTCCGGGAGTGTGCATGTGACCATATGCACAGTCCCAGAGGTCTGGGGGCAGTCTCGTGGAATTGAAAGGAGGGTAGTGGAAGCCAACTGTGTGATGAAGGGTATGAGCCGGCAACTCGGGTACCGCGTAATGGAAATGAACCAAGACGTGCACGAGCCCGGCACACGCCCCTTTGCACAGGACGGCATTCACTGCAGTGGTGCGACGGGCAGGAGAGTTGGTAATAAAATGGTTCGTCAAGCCACAACTTTTTTAAGGGGACTCAGAGCCCTGAAACCAACAGTGTAGCCAAAGACGGTTCTAAAGGGGCACAAATATTCAAGCCACATGGAGTCCGTGGGAAAAGAAATCAACGTAAGCACGACGGCCAGGCTATGTCAGACGTAAGCTATATTAACATGCAGGGTGATATCAATAGCTTAAAGTGGAAAGAGATAGAAGAGCAGTTGAGGCAGGAGGAGCTGATGGTATATGGGGTTGTGGAGACACATCTTCGAGACATGGAGCAACCACCTTGCAATCCGGACTACGTATGGGAATATTGCAATACAACAGAAGGCAGCGAAAAGGGGGTGGAATTGGTGCACTCAAACATAAGAGCATGGGTTGGCAAAGAGTCAAGCAGGGTCGCATGGAACATTTATGGTTAAGAGGGAAAGTAGCTGAGCAGATGATACTCCTTGGTTTGGTGTCATTGTGGACAAGAGCAAAGGCCAGAGAGGAAAACCAGGCAATGGTGGAGTGTATATCAAAGGACATTCAGGAGTTAGGAAGAGAGTGCGAGATAATTATACTAGGAGACATGAATGCGCACATAGAAGATATAGATGGGTATACCGACCCGACAGGCAAAATGATCATGAATATGTGTGAAAGGCTTGATTTGATCATTTGCAACAGTACTGAGAAGTGTGAAGGGCAAATAACATGGGAGGTGGGAAGGCTGCAGTCAACGATAGATTGCGCACTGATTACACATAGGATGTATGATAAGCTCAGGCGAATGCACTTAGATGAAGATGGCTCCAGAAGTCTAGGTAGTGATCACAAACGTATCAAGCAAAGTTTTAGAAGAGCAGTGAAAGTGGGAAGGAGACAAGATGAGCAACTACAGGAAAATTTTCATTCAGAAAGACAAATACAAATTGCTACTAAACAAATTGAGAAAGTAATCACTCAGGACAATAAAACAGTGTGGACATACAAAAATCTAATCAGACTGTTCGGGCTAGAGCTTGCTAAAGCATGTAACAAGTCACCCCAGAAAAGAAAACACAAGCCCAAGATTTGGTGGGATGAGGAAGTTAAGAGAGCCATAGCAAAACGTTAGGAAGCCTCTAGGGAACACAGACATGCTAAGCAGCGGGGTGAACCGACAGAAGATGTTGAAAGAAAATGGGACATCTTTCTGAGCTCTAGAAAGGAAGCGTCCCTCCCTGATCAATGAAAAAATCAGGAGAAAGGTTGCTCAGTGACTGCCAGATGTACATAAGAAGGACAGAAAGGCAGCTGCAAAATGTCGGAACCATATAAACTCCCCAAGAAATGAAACAAACCTAGAGCAGAGGTTTATAACTACAGCTTAATGTGCTAGGCTGGAAGGGGACGAAGCTATTGACTATATAATAACAAGGGTGACAGAAAAATTTCAACAAAGTGCATTATGCACCACAATAGACAGGGATGAATAGGGTGGCGCAATGACTCTTATTTCACAACGAGAGTGGGAAATGGCTGAGAAGAGGATCCCTAGTAGTACATCAACAGGCCCAGATGGCATTCCAATTGTGCTGATAAAGACATTGGGTCCGAAGTCTAAACAGACTTTGAGAAAGGCATTGAGCAGAACAATAATCGATGGTGAAGTCCCCGATGGATGGAAACTTAGCAGGATGGGCATGATCTATAAAGAAAAGGGGGACAAAGCTGACATAAATAACTACCGTCCTATAACAGTGACATTAGTGGTCTCCAGGCTGGCGATGCAGATTATAAAGGAAAGACTGAAGGCGTGGATAGAGGATGAGGGGGTGCTGGGGGAAATGCAGAATGGGTTTCGGAAACACAGGAGGTTAGAAGACAATCTGTTCTCACTGAAGCAGTGCATCGAAATAGCAGAAAAGAAACTCAGGCCCCTGTGACTAGCATTTTTGGATATCAAGGGAGCGTACGATAGCGTTGTTCAAGAGGACTTGTGGGGAATACTGGACACACTAGGTGTGGAAGATGGAGTCACTAATCTTTTAAAGGAAATCTATAAAAGTAACAAGGTAGCTATAAAGTGGGAAAAACAGGTATCCGAGCCCACAGAGGTAAAACGGGGGCTTAGTCAGGGGTGTCCTCTGTCACACTCGTTATTCATGACGTACCTGAAAGGATTAGAGGCCAAATTAGAGGGAAGTGAACTTGGCTTCAACCTCTCTTTCGTCAAACAAGGAAAAATCATTGATCAGGCACTACTAGCATTGATAATGTACGCAGATAATGTAATGCTAATGGCCGACAACAAGGAAGATTTGCAGAGATTGATGTACATCTGCGGTAATGAAGGAGATAGGTTAGATTTCAGATTCAGTAAGGAAAAATCAGCAGTCTTGACTTTTAATTATAATGAAGGTTCTGAGCTTAGGATACAGGAAGTCATGCTAGAGATAACAGATAAATACAAATGTCTGGGCGTATGGATAAGCAATGAGGCCGAGTACCTAAAGGAACACGAAATATACGTGTCGACTAAAGGTAACAGGAATGCAGCGGTAATGAAAAACAGGGCACTGTGGAATTACACAAGGTATGATGTTGTGAGAGGAGTATGGAAAGGGGCCCCGGTTCCTGGTCTGACGTACGGCAGTGCGGTCTTGTGCATGAGAACAGAAGTTCAAGCAAGATTAGAAATTAAGCAACGTGAAATAGGTAGGCTTGCTTTAGGAGCTCACGGGAATACACCAAATCAGGGAGTACAAGGTGATATGGGATGGACATCATTTGAGGGCAGGAAAGCTAGCAGCAAGATAAAATTTGAGAAGTGATTGAGAGAAATGGGGGAAGAGCGTTGGGCCAGGAAGGTTTTCAGCTACTTGTACATGAAGAATGTCGATATAAAATGGAGGAAGTGAACTAGCAACTTGACTGGTAAATACTTAGAAAACAGCAGGTGGCCAAACCAAAAAGAACTATTGGTTAAGAAGAAAGTGAAGGAAACGGAGACTGACATGTGGAGAATGGGCATGATTAAGAAGTCCACACTAGAGATCTATCGAACTTTTAAGCAGGAAATTGCCAAGGGAAGGATCTATGATTATACTCGGGGTAGTTCTCTACTGTTTGAGGCCAGGACGGGAGTACTGCGAACCAAGACATATCGGGCCAAATACGAAGGGGTAGACACAGTATGCAGTGCATGTGGAGAGGAGGAGGAAACTACCGAACACTTGATAATATCCTGTAAAGAGCTTCACCCTATAGTTCAGGATGATGGCGCAGAGTTTTTCAAAGCACTGGGGTTTGGGGACAGGGAGGGCAAAATAGACTTTAAGCGGGTAGACTTAACTAGAAGGAGGTCATCTGATTGGTGGCTAAAGTCAAGGCACGAGGGAAAATTAGCCCTTCACTGCAAAGTACCCGTCCAACTTTACTACTTAAAGGAAAAAAAGATAAATCTAGTGGTTAATTCACTAAGTATTGCGGCTAGGTGGCGTTAGCCGCCGCCTGATCTCAAGGGTACAACCACATCCATCCATCTATTTATCCATCCATCCGTGTGAATAATGGTGGTTGGGTAAATGGACACTAGATGGCGTTTGAGGTAGGGTGGCTATTTGAGCCACCCTATTTGAGGTACCGCTGCCCATTGATGCACAGAAGCCATCAAAGAGAGGGTAAGATGTGACAAGAGGGTTGCAGTAGGGGCGTTCCCAGGACGCAAGCTGGAAGCAGTCATGAGGCAAGCGAGCGCAAAACTCAAAGCTACAGCTGATAGACAAAACCTCGTGATAATTTCAGGCGGTTTAAACGATGTCTTAAATGAAGATACACCAAATAGCAACCACACTGGCGAAAGGCGTAGATAAGATGCGCGCCACTTCTCCTCAGGTGCAGGTAGTGATATGCACGATACCGGAGGTACCGGTGCGTGATAGCAACCTGCAAAGAGCGGTAGTCAACGCAAACCAAGAGATATGGCGAATGAGTCGAGAGAAAGGCTTTGAGGTGGTGGAAATAAACATAGAGGTGCATAGGTGGGGTGGTTTTCAACGAGACAGAGTTCACTTCGATGGGCGGCCACGTCATGAGGTGGGTTTGCGACTTGCAGGATGCGCAGTAGCTTTTTTGGGGTGCAAGTGGGCCCTTCGGGGTGCTGGATAGCTAGTAACGAGGAAAACAACCAGAGAGACTCTTTGACAGGTGGTATGGAGAGATACGATTCCAAAGTGGCACCAGTATCTAAGATAGGTAGAGCCCAGAGCAGAAATAGACGTAGCCACGAGCGCCGAGCCAATTCAGACATAGGGTATATTAAAATGCAGGGTGATAGGAACAGGCTGAAGTGTGAAGAGATAGTAGAATAGATAAGCGAGGAGAGGCCTATGGTATACGGTTTTGTAGAAACACGTCTCAGGGACATGGAACACCCTCCTAACAATCCCGACTACGCGTGGAAATATGAAATAGAACAGAAGAGAGCAGAAAGGGTGGTGGTATTGGGGCATTCTTTCATAAAAGTACAGACTGGCAAAGGGTCAAGCAGGAGTGCAAGGAACATTTATGGCTAAAAGGGAAAGTCGCAGGGCAAATGACACTCCTTGGTTTCGTGTACTTGTGGGTGGGAGCGAAGGCCAGAGAGGAAAACCAGACAATGATAGATTGTACATGAAAGGACCTTGAGGAATTAGGAGGAGATTGCAAGATAATTATACTAGGAGACATGCATGGGCACATAGAAGATATAGATGGGTATACCGACCCGACAGGCAAAATGATCATGGATATGTGTGAAAGGCTCGATTTGATCATTTGCAACAGTACCGAGAAGTGTGAAGGGCAAATAACATTGGAAGTAGGAAGGCTGCAGTCGACGATAGATTACGCACTGATGTCACATAGAATGTATAGGCTCAGGGGAACGCACATAGATGAATGTGACTCCAGAAGTCTGGGTAGTGACCACAAACATATCAAGCTAAGTTTTGGAAGAGTAGTGAAAGTGGGAAGGAGACAAGATGAGCGACTAATGAAAAATTTTTATTCAGAAAGGCAAATTGAAATATCCACTTGTCACGCAGTTAATTTACGTACAGACCTACAGGACGGCCGAGGAACACCAACAGGCCGAAAATACAAAACAAACGCAAGCTCGGGTCGCGCTTGTGCACCAACGCTGTGGCTTGCCGTTTCTTGCTTCTTCGTCGTCGTTCGCATAGTTCCCTACATTGGCCCCCGGTGAATAGCGTGGCCAACCTGGCGACTTAAGGCGTAGTCACTATAGCGGGGTCGTAATACGGCTTAAGGCGACTCACATGCACCATTTCTCGGCCACAATGGCGTAAGTCATGAAACTGTGTCAAAGGCTCAATCTCAGCATTTTATTTACAGGTAACGACATGACTGCCATGACCACACTTATAAACACTACGTTAGAAAGCTTAAACACATGGAGTGAACGAAATTCATTACTCATTAATGCAACAAAAACAAAAGCTGTATTTTTTCATTCGTGGAGACTGATTTCCTTAGACAATAGATTACGTATAGGTAGCGCGGCTGTTGAAATTGTAGAAACCGTTAAAACATAAGGAGTACTTTTTGATTGCACAATGTCGTGGGATCATCAGATTAATAATCTAATTACCAACCTATCAAAATGTGTCGGCATACTTGCACGAATGCGTTATTTTCTTCGAGTTTCTGTAAAACTAACACTTTATAACAGCTTGTTTTTGTCACATGTAAATTATTGTCTTTTGGTATGGGCAAGTACGACAGCAACCAACATAAGTAAAATATACAGACTACAAAAAAAGCGATCAGGTTTATAGCAAATGTCGATTACTATGCACGCACTGATGAACTGTTTGAGTGCTATAATATGTCCCAATTCACAAATTTTACGAGCATTCCCTAGCAATAAGATATAAACAATCGCTTTTTCATAACAATCGTGCCTTCTTGGATATTTTTGAACAGGAAACGCATGATAATCCGTACCCTACTCGTCACCAACAACATTGGAACCTTCCATTTTGTAGAACAAATTTTGGGCGAGAAATGTTATGTTTTAGTGTTCCTTTGTTATTAAATAAATTACGGGAGGCAAAAGTAATCCTTGAAAAATGCAGTGCACGTGACATTAGAGAAGTGCTTATATCGCGAAAATCGAGGAAATGGTGGTCCAGGCATTCATGGAACTGTCTATATATGTATATGTGTGTGTATATATGTGAATATATATGTGTATATATGTATGTATATGTATATGTATATATGTGTATGTGTATGTATATGCATCTGCATATATGTGTTTATATTTATGTGTATGTGTGTACACGCAATTTCTATGCATAGCATTTTTGTCATATATATAGTATTTTGTATTCCGTCATATTTTGCATTGTACTTCGGAATTTGTGCCGAAAGAAACTACTTACGCATATTAGTCTCTTGACATAGCATTACTGTACGTGCATCTTCCAACTTGTACTGCGCCAAACATCTCATGGCCTATGTTCATTGCCTATATGTTCATGGCTTATGTTTCTTTACCCATGTCCACGTTGCTTGCCATGTATTAGGGAGGCTCGGGTTCTCCTCAAGTGACAAAACGTCACTTTTCTCCCGAACCTGCCCTCATCCTTGGGATGAATTAAAATTGAATTGAATTGAATTGAATGATTGACTGGTGACGTACGGGTGAGAATGCGGTAGGGCCCGTGGTATCGCGCCAGTAATTTCGACGAAAGGCCAGGAGTGCTCGGTGGAATCCAGAGCCAAACGAGAGCACCAGTCGTGAAAGTAGAGAGATGTCGGTTGGTGTCATGCTGTAGCTTCTGGTGGTCTTGGTACTCGGTTGTCAGTGAACGGGCCAATCGTCTGCAATCTTCTGCGTACCTGGCAACATCAGAAATTGCAGTGTACTCAGAGGAGTCGGGCATGTATGGGAGGATAATGTCCAGCGTGCACGATGGTTCGCGTCCGTACAACAGAAAGAAAGGGGAAAACCCTGTTGTCACGTGCGTAGCGGTGTTATGCGCATACGTGACTAATGGAAGGACAGTGTCCCAATTGGTCTGGTCTGACGCTGTGTACATCGTCAACATATCACCGAGAGTGCGATTAAATCGTTCATTGAGGCCATTCGTCTGTGGGTGATATGCTGTCGTCATGCGATGAACCATGTTGCACTGAGCGAGCAACGCTTGAATGGCGTCAGACAAGAAAACACGTCCCCGGTCGCTCAAAAGTTCGCGGGGAGCACCATGGCGAAGAAAAAAGTTGCGCAAAATAAGATGAAAAACGCAACTTCCCTCGCGGTTGCTGCGGGTAGTGCTGCCATCTCCGCGTAACGCGTGAGGTGGTCCACGCCAACAATTATCTACCTATTTCCAGAAGACGACGTGAGAAGTGGTCCGTATAAGTTGATACAGACGCCGTCAAACGGAGGCGCTGGACAAGGCAGAGGCTGAAGTGTACCGGCAGGGCGTTGAGATGGGACTTTACGTCGCTTGCATGCAGTACAAGCACGTACGTACTTGCGGACAAATGTGTACATGCCGAGCCAGTAGTACCGCTGACGTAGACGGCTGATCGTTTTGACAACGCCGGCGTGAGCGCTTTGCGGGTCGTTGTGGAAAGCAGTACAGATTTCCGTGCGCATGTGGTTGGGTATCACTAACAGCCACCTCCGACCTTCAGACGTATAATTCCGCCGATAGAGGAGGTCGTCTCGAATAGCGAAAGGTTTGGCTTGACGGCGGATAGTTCTTGAGACCAAATTAGCTAACGGATCAGTCAGAAAGGCGAGAAGTTGGGAAATCCACACATCTTTGCGTTGTTCCGATGCCATGTCTGTGAAGTCGATTGGTGTTATGACAACTGAAGAAGGTGACGAGGAGGTTGGGTCAGCCGGTAGTGGCGAGCGGGATAGCGCATCAGCGTCTGAGTGCTTGCGGCCGGATCGGTATACAACACGAATGTCGTATTCCTGTAGGCGAAGCGCCCAACGACCGAGGCGCTCCGACGGGTCTTTGAGCGATGATAGCCAGCATAGAGCGTGGTGGTCCGTGATGACTTCGAAAGGGCGGCCATAAAGGTATGGACGAAACTTCGTCAAAGCCCAGACAATTGCGAGGCACTCTTTCTCCGTGACGGAATAATTACACTCGGATTTCTTGAGGGTTCGACTCGCGTAAGCGACCACGTATTCTTGGTATCCTGGTTTTCGTTGAGCCAATGCAGCACCAAGACCGACACCACTGGCGTCGGTGTGGACCTCATTAGGCGCATCGGGGTCAAAATGACGTAGTATTGGAGGTAATAAAAATAACCGCCGAAGCGCGGTGAAGGATTCGTCGCACACTTTTGACCAAGCAGAAATGCCTTTGGAAGTTGTCAACAGGTTGGTAAGAGGTGCGATGATAATGGAAGAGAAGCTGCGCACAAATCGACGAAAGTATGAGCACAGGCCGATAAAACTTCGAAACGTTTTGATGAAATTGGGTTTCGGATAGTCGGTCACAGCGCGGAGTTTCGCCGGATCCGGGAGAAACCCTCTTTGCAGACGACGGGACCCAGTATAGTGAGCTGACGTGCGGCAAAACGGCACTTCTTCATGTTAAGTTGAAGGCCAGCACAGGTGAGACACGTGAGAATAGCACGAATACGAACAAGGTGAGTCGAAAAGTCGCGAGAAAAAACAACGATGTCGTCTAGGTAGCAGAGGCACGTGTTCCACTTGTAGCTGCGAAGGATGGTGTCCATCATCCGTTCGAAGGTAGCTGGGGCGTTGCAGAGTCCAAACGGCATGACGTTAAACTTATACAGCCCATCAGGTGTTACAAATGGAGTCTTCGATCGGTCAGGATCAGCCATTGGAACTTGCCAATACCCTGAGCGTAAATCTAAAGAGGAGAAATATTCTGCTCCTTGCAAGCAATCGAGAGCATCGTCGATGCGTGGCGACGGGTTCACATCCTTCCAAGTTATCTTATTGAGCCGGCGATAGTCGACACAGAATCGGATAGGCCCATCCTTTTTGCGCACAAGTACAACAGGGGATGACCATGGGCTCTACGATGGCTGGATGACACCACGGTTGAGCATATCGTCGACTTGTTCGTTGACAATACGGCGCTCTTCCGCTGAAACTCGATATGATCGTTGGCGTAAGGGAGCATGAGTACCGGTGTCAATGTGGTGCGTGATGTTCGCTGTGCGACCAAAAGATGGTTGAGCGCAATCTAAGGCAGAACGGAACTCTTGAAGAAGAGACAAGAGTTCCCTTTTTTGTGTCGGCGATAGCTCAGCGGCAACAGAGGGCTGGAATGAGTCTCGCACGGGCAGTGTGGCAACAGGTGGCATCATAGCATTGAGCTGGAGGTGAGGAGGGTGTTTGGTGAACTCCAGAGGGCGCAAGAGGTCAACGTCTTGTATGTTACCCAAACATTCTCTGCGAAGTAAGGTAACTGGCGACAATAGCGAGTTCGCGACGAGCATGGCCGTAGCACCGGATTCCATAGTGAGTACGGCAAAGGGCAGGTGTAGGCTATGGTGGCGGGTAAATACGTCAGACGGAGTGAACAAAACAGTTCCGGCAGGAGCGGCTGTACAGGTCAGGGCTACAAGGGTGTATGTTCTCGGTGCTATTCTTTGTCTGCAACAACGACAAGTTTGTAAGTTTCAGAAAGAGAATCCACCAAACAAGACGTTGGCAGCGGTGTAAAGGCAACTTCTGCACGTGAGCAATCTATGATGGCCCGATGACACGAAATGAAGTCCTATCCAAGAACGACTTTGTGGGAGCATGATGCCAGCACAAAAAAATCTGTGGCATAAAGTTCACCTTGGATAATGACACGTGCAGTGCACACAGCTGTAGGTTCCATGCACTGCGAGTTGGCCGTGCGGAGCATCAGGCCCTAAAGAGGTGTCGTCACCTTTTTCAACTTGCGGAATAAGGTCTCACAGATTTTTGAAACGGCGGCCCCTGTGTCGATAAGCGCTTGTGCGGCGGTCCCATCAACATTGACGTCAGTAACATTTTTCGGCGGGAAAAATGGAGGCCTTAAGCAGTTCGAATTGTATGTGGGTGTTGCCTCCGGAGCTGCAGCGATCAGTTTCCCTCTTCAGTAGCAGGTCGGCGACGCATAGGTGACAAGGAGCGTCGTCGGGGCGATGGTGACCGATGGTTTGCGTGGGGTCGAGGACCGTCAGTGGTGTACCTTGATGGCGTCCTAGACGACGACGCCATTGGCCTGCCCTCGGTGTCAACTGGAGGGGGATCACGGCGACAGTGGCGGGCGACGTGTCCATCGATACCACTGGCGAAACAGATGGGCCTATTATCCGGCGTCCTCCAAGCGTCTGAGCGACGGTAAAATGGAGCTGAAGATCTCGCCAGCAATCGGGGTTGTAGGCACGGCATAGGGTGGCGTGGCAGGTTGCGCATATGGCATACGCTGTTGCGTAGGCCGAGCAGCGACGGCGTACGTACGTGAGAGGCGTGGTGACAGGTGGTTGCTGATGCATCGGTGGAAGGGCCTCAGCGACTTGGGTCCGAATGACGTGTTGGAGGTCCGGTGCCAAAGCTTGCGCGGGCTCATGTGTCAGTGGCAGCAGTGACAGCTGGTGCGCTACCGCTTCGCCGAGGAAGTTCTTGACTGTCGAAAGCAGTGGCTGCTGATCGGTAGGATGGGCAGCTAGGTGCAAGCTTCCCAGCGTGTCTGGCATCGTGAGGGCTTGACGAGCAATTGCGCGCTGCCTACGCAATTCATCGAAGCTTTGACAGAGGGAAACGAGGACAGCGATTGTGGGGGATTTCTCGCGAGCAACTACTGAAAGGCGCTTTCGTCAATGCCTTTCAAAATGTGCCTGATTTTTTCTTCGTCAGGCATGGTAGAGTTGATGCGGTTGCATAGATGCAACACATCTTCAATGTAGCCCGTGTAGGTCTCGCCTGGTTACTGCGCACGGTGACGTAAACGGTGCTCGGCTTGAAGCTTGCGTGCCGCAGGTCGTTTAAAGACGTCCGTAATAGCAGTCTTGAATGCAGACAACGTAGTAATGTCAGCTGCGTGGTTAATAAACCACAGTTGCGCGGTGCCCGCAAGGTAGAACGTGACGTAGCCCAGCTTACTTGGGTCGTCGAATTTGTTACTTGCGCCGACTTTGTCGTACCTCGCCAACCAATCTTCAACGTCCGACTCAGTGGAGCCCGTGAAGATAGGAGGGTCTCGTTGAGGATACATGGTGCCGCAAGTGACATGGACGGTCGAAGGTCCCACCTGGAGAGGCGTCTCGGTGGCCATGTTCGTGTCACGTAGAGAGGGAAGCTTACGGGAGCGAAGTTCCAGGCTTGTACGGGAGTACCCCGGCACCTCCACCAGAGGTCACACAGTTTATTTACGTACAGACCTACTAGAAGGCCGAGGAACGCCAGAAGAGCGAGGAACGCCAACAGGCTGAAAATACAAAAGAAACGCAAGCTCGGGTAACGCGTGTGCACCAACGCTGTGGCTTGCCGTTTCTTGCTGCTTCGTCGTCGTTCGCATAGTTCCATACACACTAAACAAATTGAGAAAATAATCACTGAAAATAATAAAACAGTGTGAACACATGCGAGTCTAATTAGACTGTTTGAGCTAAAGCGTGCAAAGGCACGTGACCAAAAGGAAAGACACAAACCGAAATCCCGAAAAGGAAGACACAAACCCAAAAGTTGGTGGGATGAAGAAGTTAAGAAAGCCATAGCAAAACGTCCGGAAGCCTCTAGGGAACACAGACATGCTAAGCAGCGGGGTGAACCGATAGATGATGTTGCAAGAAAATGGGGAATCCTAATTTGTAGAAGAGAAGCATCCCACCCTGATCAATGAAAAAATCAGAAGAAAGGGTGCTCAGTAACTGGCAGATGTACATAAGAAGGAGAGAAACGCAGCTTCGAAATTTTGGAACTATATAAACTCCCCAAGAAATGAAACAAGCCTAGAGCAGAGGTTTATAACTACAGCTCAAGGTTCTAGGCTAGAAGGGGACGAAGCTATTGACTATATATTGACTCTGAGTATGGCAGTGGGCTAAGGATCACCTGGGTCGTCAATGGTCGTTGGTGCAAGCAGGTCCTGCAAGGCCGTGCAAGGTCAAGCAGGTCTGTTGGTGCAGAAGCAGCGCGCAACGAGAGATAAGTTTTCCTTTATTTCTTTGTGTTTGAGAACACTATTATTTTTTTCTATCCTAATCAATTACTTGCGTCGTGAGTACTGTAGGTGTGGGACACGGGCAACGTTGCAGTGACGTTGATCACGTGAACGGGGTAGGCGGCTGTTTTGAAGAAGTTCGGAGAGCCCGGTTAGTTGTTAAACAGCTAGAGCCGGACACGAAGGGGACCTAGTGAAAGTCTACTAGCGAAATTGAACACATGTGTGAGCGGGCTTGGCGGCAGCTTCTAACAGTTGTTGAGGTAGGATAGTTAGCGGAGGCGGCTGGATAGCGGGATTAGGGTTGAGCTTAGGGCTGTTGGGCGCTTGGTCCGATGGTCGGGTGGGCGATGGCTAAGGAGGCTAGAAAAACCACGGGCGAGAGTGAGCTGATGCAGTGCGAAGAATGCAAGTTCTGGTGCTATTTGGATGAGACAGAATTCTCGAGTTCGGCCGACGCGCAGAAGGCGAGCTTCGTGTGCAGGTTGTGCGAGGCACTGAAGGTGGCCGTGCAGCTCATGCAGACTAGCATCAAGGGGCTTTAGAGGGAGCTTCGGGCGGAACGAGAGCAGAGGATAGAACTCCAAAGACAGAAAATAATCACTGAGGATAATAAAACACTGTGGACATACACGAATCTAATTAGACTGTTTGAGCTAGAGCTTGCTAAGGAACGTGACAAGTCATCCCCAAAAAAGAAGACACAAACCCAAAAGTTGGTGGGATGAAGAAGTTAAGAGAGCCATAGCAAAACGTCCGGAAGCCTCTAGGGAACACAGACATGCTAAGCAGCTGGGTGAACCGACAGATGATGTCGAAAGACAAAGGGAAATCCTTCTAAGTTGTAGAAGGGATCAGTCTGTCCGTCCGTCCGTCCATCCGTCCATCCATCCATTTATCCATCCATCCATCCATCCATCTATCCATCCATCCATCCGTCCGCCCGCCCGCCCGCCCGCCCGCCCGCCCGCCCGTCCGTCCGTCCGTCCGTCCGTCCGTCCGTCCATCCATCCATCCATCCATCCATCCATCCATCCATCCATCCATCCATCCGTCCGTCCGTCCGTCCATCCATCCATCCATCCATCCATCCATCCATCCATCCATCCATCCATGTTTGCCGCGAAATGTCATTGTTTGCCACGAAATGTCATTCACAATGCAATACCAACTCGCCCAATGCTTGTTTCTTCTAAACACTACAACTACAGATCAATATGATTTCGGCTGCCTATTTCATGGTTGAGCTTGATGCATAAAAAACTTACACCCTGGCTTTCACAGAGACAGCACACACATTTAATACATATCACGTGTATACCAGAAAAAAAAGGGGTTTTTGTCAATGTTCACTCCATCATTGTAATAAATCGCTTTCAGCGCGCGTTTCTGTAAATGCAGTATGCGCACGAAAGTGACTTGTCTTTCACCTCAATCTGGTCACGAGGTACATGTTCGAGGTTGACGATCCAGTTAAAATTCGGCGAGATCACACATTCCTATACACATCGTTTGCTACGTAGTAGGGTGAGTGCCATTTTGATCATGTGCTCCGCAGTATTCTGGCCACCTATAGAGCTAGTTTTCGTGGCATAGGATGCCGGAAACTGGAGGGCTGACTCAGACTCATTTATGATAGATATATTGCCCTTTGGACTCGCTCGGACTCACAATTCACAATTTCTTTTCACAATTTTTTTTTCAGCCGGACTAACCCGGTCTACAACTCAACAAAACATTACTCACTTCTGCTCACTCAGACTTTGAATCACGGCTCGGGTGAGTAGACTCGTGAGTGAGTTTGCCGGCCTATGGTTCCTGGTTGGGGAATAATAGGCTTAAAAGCGAAGAATTACAGGCACCTTTTGTTGTCCCCTACCTGGTCAACTGAAATCAAACACCACTGTTCTGTAGAGTTAAATAGGTCTGTATGTTACTTGGTTGCAGCTTGGCTAGCATAATCCAAGGTGTTCTCGAGTGCTTTTTCGTTTTTTTATTGCATGCTGCGTTTCAGGTGGTCCCATACCATACAGCGTATAGTGTCCTGGACGAAGGTTAAGTGTTGGGGATCATCTGTACCTGAGCACTCTACCGACTTCCAGGTATTTTTTTTTTCGCGGCAGATATTTATACCCGGAGAAATACAAATATTTTAATGTACGCAGCATCCTAGCTAGCACCATCGAGAAACATGGTGAGATAATGGTATTTTGGTTTTTCAGCGACGACGAAGCTCTTTGTTGAAGGCCGCGAGAATAGAGGATGTCAGAACGAGAACCTTGTCATTGCAGTCGTCGAACTGTACGTCGTAGACGCCTATGCAGACGTCTATGTACTTCCTCAGGACTGTCTTCACCTGCAATTAAGAGTTAAAAGTCATGACGTGCACGCTACCTGCATGCTACCTGCATGCATCATGTACAGAATCTTAATGTGCATGTTCCCAAATATGCGTACGAAGTGCTTGTCAGTTATACGGTTGTTACATGCAACTACAGCCTAAAACAGGCACATCAACAGTTCGAACACATATTAAAGGAGAAGTACATGTTAGAAATATAAAAGACACGAGTTTGCGAAGCTTTACTGGGGTGTACGTACACTGGGAAAGTAAGTGAAACTCCAACGTTTTACACACACACAGCAAGCACACTCAAATTTAGACTCAATGTAATTACAAGCACCAGTGAATTCTCTTATCGTGGTTGTACTTTTTCTTCCATGGCCCATAATAACAACATCCGATGTTTTGTGTGCCACAATCAAGACGTTATTATGAGCCTCACTGCTGCATAGAGCTTCAAGAATTTCGACCATCAGCTGCTGTTCGTTAACGTGCAGTGACATCGCACAATACCTGAGCCTCTAACATTCAATCTCCATCGAAATGTTACCACTGCGACTGGGGCCGAATTCGCTACCTGCGGGTCAGCAGGTGGGCACCGTCACTAATGCAGCGCTACAGTTGACTCCTCGTGACTTTATCACGTCATAGTTAATGGTATGCGATAAAGATGCTTTTGAGATGTCAATGAAAACTCGTAATAAATAATCGATTCACTCCGAATGGGAAATTAACTGCACATTTCAAGCGGAGTTACACTTGTCCGTCCAACTCAAGCGAAAACATTGTGGGTAAATGTGTACCCCAGTCTAATACTGAAAATTGATATGAATCTGGCAACAAACCTTTTTGACTATTGTTTTGTTGGTGTCGAGGCTTATCAGGTCGCTACCCTTCCGGTAGTAAGACATGGAAGGCCTGTCGTACTGCAGGCCCGACACTTGGCACACCTGCATTGTGCGCATATCAATGAAATCACTTAAGAACACGCAAGCTAATTTTCTCTTTTTCAGCTGGTGCTTCAGCGAAACGCACGTATACTGTCAAACGGTATCCTCGACATGAACCTCTTCCTCACCTTTGCCGATTTTTATAACTGAACCGTTGACATACAAAATTAAAACAAAATGCGGTACACTTATGAAGACTGACCCGTGAAGTTGTACCTTTTCTTCTATCTAGAGTGGTTGGGTGATCTTTAGCTGAGACTGAGCAAAACTCGCTTTTTCCAGTGAGCTCTTGTCCAGTATATTTAAAATCTATATTGCGGCTAAAATGTGTATAGCCCGCTGTCGTCAATATTTGAGAACAAAAATTCATTTGGTTCTTATATTTAGTTCTTATAGCTTAGAACGTTCCATTATGACTTGAATCAGCTCGTAAAAGCAATATGAAACGCTGCGAATGAACGACATGACAATTTTTTTGCGATTGAACTAGCACCACGTGCATCCACCGGTGCCGTACTTCGTTGCATGGACGTATGTAATTGCGATGACTAGACATGAGTAGGGAGTGGTCATTCCTAAAAAAAAGGGCACTATTTCGGACTCTAGGCCACGATTTCTAGTTCAGCATCTATTGAAGGCCTTCAAAACTGCTCCAGCTTGTCTTTTTCCGAGACGGTTTTATGCCACGCCGTTTCAGATGACTACTACTTCTTCAAACAATAGATCCGTGCCCAATATCCTCATTTACTTTGTCTTATATTTCAAATACACCACCTTGGAGTGAAGAAGTGACTTGATACTCTAGTGCTAAACTTTAGAAGGAACATCAAGATGTGTAAATGAGAAGAAAAGGTGGCCTATTTTGTTTGAGTTTTGCCCTACAACATCACATCCGTCAGTGAGTGCCAACTCACCCCACAAAAAAACTAATTGCAGAACATGATACCAAAGCAACTAGGACACAAATGAAACAGGCTGGTTGGGACCATGTTGGTTATTTTGTACACCATATTTCAAACAGCGCTGGTTCAATGAATGCGGCTTAGTTTGATGTAAGACGACGCCGAATTTGCTCACTTTTCCTAGAACCCGTGTTCTTTGCATTGCGTTAGCCACTAAATGAACAATTTCGAAGGATCTTGCCGTTGCCGTCATGTCCCCTATAACTTCAAAAAATAAATAAGATCCCCAGCGCAGCAAACGTTCTACCCGAGGGTGATAGCGCGGGAGCAAGGGCAACGAAAGGAGAGATCAAACGAGCCGATCTGTCTCCGTCGCTCGGAGTAAGTAACACCCCCCATTACCCTCCCGCACACAAATTTGCCTAAGTGTCGTTTTTGGGGGCGAAGCTCTTTATAGCGGCACCCGTTCGTCCCGCGTAGTATGTAACTAGCCTTTGACCTGCAAACATTTTGACCTCCAAGGTGGTGCCGGTGAGAGATTCCTTCTGTGCGTTGTTGAACAACAAAAAAAATAGTGCTCAATGTACATGCCAATAGCTGATAATGGGGTATGAGAGACAGGAGCATTCGGCTTTTAGTTAACGTGCACGCTGTGATCCCCACTAGCAGCCATTGCATGTACATTGAGCACTATCTGAAGGGAAAGGGTTGCTACGTTATACCCGCTGGGTGTAAGCACCTTAGTGTTAGAAAGGTTTAGCGAGTGTTGAGCCGCAGTGCCATGAATACAGTGAACTAGTATATACCATGAACTCGAGGTGGTTAAAGGTGGGAAGTAGACCCGAAGCGCAAGCTGTTAGAAAGTGTGCGTGTGCCACCTCTCGTTTAGTCCTTGGAATGTCCACTGGATGGCGGTGTTTCTATATTGGGAATATATGATGAAAAGATGCGAGATGGTGGTACTTGGAGTGTTGAATAGATAGACGAACGGACACACAGACAGATGCATGAAAGGACGCATGAACGGACGCAGGGGCGGATGCATGGACAAACGCAGGAACGGGCGCACGCACGGACGGGCGGAGGGACGCATGGACGGTCGCACAGACGGAAGGAAGCAAGAACGAATGGATGGACGAATGCTTCGCCCCACTCTCCATCATTCACTCCGTGGATATGCTGCCAATTTTTTTCGGCTTCAAGTTACTCTGTGTGGTATACAGCGGCTTCGTCGTAAGGTTGTGTTCAGCAGACTAACTTCACAACCTTGACCCTTAATCTCACGAGGTTCACAATGAATGTCTGATAATTAAAGAAACTTCCGCAGAGCTCACGTACATGCGAATCGACGTTATGCAAAGCATGCGGAGGGAAGGTGACAGTGTTGCAATTTCTTTATTGAAATACGTGAAATTATGCTAAATATATGTATTACAGTATTTACAAATAGCGCGTTATACAGGAGGGCACAGTCCTACGCCATCGTGTCGTGCTTAGCGCGTTCTGACAACGTAAAGGTCTTCACCTCAGATTGGTGCGTTGGTGCGACGCTTGTGGCCGGCTGCCTATCCGGGCCTCCGCCTGTGCTGCTGATGCCACTCGCGTTCATGGCCGCCACAGTGAACATGACGCACACTTTCTGGATTTTCTTGGCAGCCTCAAGCGTCCTCTCTGCGTTCCCCGCTTGAGATGATCGCTGCGTAGTTCATGAAGGCAAAAATCAAGGACATATTGGTCACCACTACATGCAATTAACATAATTGTGGGGCCCATATGCAAAGGGTTACGTAGGTGTTTTGCCTGGTGATGCAAACACAATAGTCGAGGCACGTGGCTGCTGGCGCTGAGGTTGGGAGCTTTCGCGAAGCACGGCCGCTGCACCCGATAAATAAGGGAGCTGTCTCAGACGCGCTCTTTCCTATAGCGAAACCACGGTGATCAATACCGAACGTCACGAGATGGAGCAAACAGCCTGTAGGCGAGCAGAGGGAACTCAAATGTTTCGAACGCATGCAGACATATAAAATTATTATAACTGAAGACGAATAGTGGCAGGAATTGTTTTTCAGAGCTTCAAGTTGAAGAGTGTGGTTTGGCTGACGCGGGCGCCCCACATGCCTGCCGGAGATTATGTTGCATGGTTCAATAATCAGCTAAGCCTTATGCGCCATATTACACCGACGTAAAAGCGCGTACTTAGCAGCAAAGTAATCGTGGTTGCACCCTCGTGGCACTGACGGTGAAACCACCGTCGCATGGTGCGTGTCACGGCTTGCGGACTTAACTCTTTCGTTACCACGCCTATTCGATTCCATCATAGTTGATCCACGCTTTTGGATCGTCAATATTGGCATGTTAGATATGTTTTACGTGCACGCAGCATTTTCTAGTAGTTAGTCCAGCCCCTCAACTTTCAGAATCAATTTGAATTCGCCTGTTTAGGCAACAAAGTAGTTTTTAACAGGCATTTGAGCGGACCAATCTGCGTGAATTGTTGGAAAAGTGCAGTTGGTTGGAGAACTTGACAAAAGTGCGTGCCCCTCGTGATTATGCTAAAGTAACATCAAAATTATCCAAAGAAAAGAACCTTCGCAAGTCAAATATTTAATTAAATTATCAGCTTCGATTTTCTCAATGTTGCACAGTAGTTATTGCCAGAAGTTTATGCCAGCTATTCAATAGAGATCTGTTCCTAAGAGTCAGGAAAGATTTGTTCTACAAAAAATAGTTACGAAGCTCCGCCACGTGTTTAAAGTGTCGAGGGGGCCTTCTATGTCAGTTTCCAGCAGCTCTGGTTTTGCTTGCAACGTTTTATCAAACACAGGGTCTCATGTAGTGAGTCGCTGCTACGACGTCGCCGTCCCACGCGCATGGGTACGCACCAGCGCTACAAAACACGTGTGCTGCTCCAAGCTGCCTTGAGATCCCCCCTGAATTAAGTGAGGGCAAGCTTAGAGTTCAAGGATGACCGCATCTGAGCTTCAAGTTTCATGGCGACGGTGTTTCGCGTCAGCCTGAGACATCTGCAGCCGTTCGTGGGTTTGTTTTTGTTTACAACCTCATTTTGTCTCCTCCGCCGCAAGTGCGTATAGCTTCTGACCTTTGCGTACAATATTAAGGCTACTCTGGTTACGTGCAAGGACCACACTTTGCTGGGGCCGCGGAGTGCTGGCGCCAGCTGCAGACCTTCTCCTAACGACAAGGCCCCCGGAGCACATCTTGGCCCCGACTACGGAGTAGTGAGAAACGTCCTATAACTGCGTGCGATATTGTCTTTTTTAAAAATAAATTGGCTCGAAAATTCAAAGAAATATGCTTGGATGCATATTTTGGAACGCCAACCTATGCGAAGTAAGGTGGCTCGTGGAAACAGGTGACGCTAGATAAAATAACGAAGTTCATTTGGCACGTCGTTTATGGAGGAATTATTCACATCACGAGTATCCATCTACACACCTGGAGATTCTTACTGCAACATAACAAAAATTTACTGAGAAAAGTGTACGAGTTCACTTGTGCCTCCCCGAAAAACAGTGCAATGGCTTCACCGCATGGCACGAGCAACGAAGCAGCGCCTTGGTTCTGACTTTTTACGTCTATGTGAAGAGAAACATTTTGTACAACATTCATTATTTTGTATACTGTTCCTGGGTCATTCCTCTACAAAACGTATATTCTGAATTTTCCTTGTTGTGAATATTTCTGCATATATAGTGTTTTTATTGGACTGTTTTCCAGCTAACGACCAAAAACTGCACATTTCTCATATTGAATCATTTGAAATTATTTTTGTTGCTCTGCAACATATAATTTTTTTGAAATAGCATTTCATTGTGCAAACTTGAATATGCTGCAATAGTCACTTGAGTACTTTACAAACGGGCAAAAACGACCTTCCACTGACATATGAAAAAAAAAAAACAACCATTTCCGCGCGGTAACGAAAGACTGAAAGAGGCGGTGCCATCAAATATAGAGGCTATAAGAAGCCTCTCGGGGGTTTCCTCTGCGTGTAAGGGCACTCCACACCAATAGTCGGACAGAGCAAACGTTTAGAAATAATTTTAATTCACTTCGAGAGTATATCTAAATGCTCGTTCCCCCGATCGAAGCCCATCGCAAGTGCATCCACCTACCGAGAAGGGTAACGGAAGTTGTAGTGACGTCACACCAGATCTGAAGTGAGCGTAGGCATGCGCAAGTCTCCCCATCAGGGGGGATGAACAGGGATGACATTGCCCTCCTCCCTTCCCTGAGTCACAGCGGCCCCTCCCTATTATGTTAATGTGTGGGGCTGCTTTGCACTCCCCTTCTTCTTAGGTGACTGCGGCAGTGAGGTGAGTGACGCCCGGAGCTCCGCCTGGTACGTACCGGCAAAGCATCGCGAATGATCCAGCTAGCCATGGCAGCTGTCGGCGCGTTTGTTTTGCAGGGGCCTGTGTGACACGTGTGTGCGAGAACAGACGATAATCGACACGGTGTGCGTCACATTCTTATGTGGTGACGTGAACAAGTCACCTACACTGCTACGTCACAGCCCAACTCGGCGCCCAGAAACCAAAACGGAAAATCATCCGCTTAAATAATGCGATAGTAAGTTATTCAGCGAGAATAAAATGATCTTGCTGCCCGTATCATACTTGGAGCTATAAGCGGTGCTAGCAGCCAAGAACGCGCAAGCCACAAATGTGCTTGCGCCACTCCTGTAAAAGCAATAGCTATACGGTGTTTGTAAACACAGGTATAGCCGACATTATGGGTAAAATTATAGCGACGTCCACACGTAACTTCCGCCATAAGCACTGAAGGCTGCGATTTGCGCCAACAAAACGACGTTGCGAGACGCCATAAGCGTTGTGAAAGCCATAAGCGCTGAGGGCTGCGATGTGCGCCAACAAACAAAACTAAGTTGTGAGACGTGACTCGCATCCAACCGTGACGCAGCTCGTCGGCATACCGTTTTTTTTCTCGTTTCTTGACTGAGAACACCACATGCACCATTGAAAACCCAGCAGAAACTGTGGTAGGCAGCGCGTCTTTTGCCTACCAAGACAGCGCCACCGCATTTTCGTGACGTAAGTCCGGTGGAATTTGGTCTGCACGTACGTAAGCGTACCACAGTTCCAATTTCTCGGTGAAGTGTAAATGCGGCTTTCGGATGACGCTCAGACTACAAAAAAAAAAAAAAAATGCCCGCAGCTTCCCTCGGGGGAACACTGAGGAGGATGCGGACCATATAATTGGTTAACGGGGTGTTAAAGTGCGACTTACTTGGGTCGATGGCTAAATTGGTTAACGTGGTTGTGAAATGGGGTGTTAAATTGCGACTTACTTGGGTCGATGGCTAAATTGGTTAACGTGGTTGTAGGAGCGGGTGTTAAATGAGTGAACACGTACACACGTATGCGAAAGGGCGGCGCTGGTCGAAGGGACGTCGATCATTGTGTTTGTGGATTCGTTGGAATTCATTTCACCGCGACCTTGGACGTCGACGCGCCGTACAAACCAACCGACGAGCGGCAACTGAGCGAGCGAGCGCCGACCTTGAGTATATATACAGCACGACGGCGCATGCACTGTCAGCTGTTGAATGTTCTCGAAGCGCGACGCCACATGCGCGTCCACTGGAGAATCAGGAGAATTGTAGATGTCGAACGCGGTGTGTAGAGGAGGAAGGGTGAACAGATGGTGGAGGAGTGAAGCGCGCGCGGTGTGTAGAGGAGGAAGGGATGCACAGATGGTGGAAGAGTGGGCGACGGCGCGACGGCGCATGCGCGCGCGTCAGCTGTCGAATGTTCGAGAAGCGGTGTGGACGGCGCGGACGACGCGGACGGCGCACTACAAGGCGCGAGTATAAGATGCTCCGCATCTAAAAAAAAAAACAGAAGCGAAAGAGGGACTCGGCCAACATCGACATTTTATTTCTAAAGCTAAACGTACGGCTATATATAGTTGCCTGCTAAGTTATCTTTAATTGACTGGTTGATCGTTCATCAGGCGAACAAAAGTGCAAACAAAACCAAATCGATCTCAGAGGACGTCGGGGCTTTTCGCGTGGTGAATCCTGTGTAGGCAAACTAAGAAGGCAATGCTCCCAGAATGAATTAGTGAGTTGGATGACCACTTGCGGTACGTAGAAAATTATGCAGTAAATCAGCACAACCTCTCCGTTTTCCCTCCACGTATGGTGCTGGTACGTAATCCATCACTCGTTTACTTCCCTGTTTCCTCTCCCAAAGTAGAGTAGTAGGTTAGACCATACAATGACTCAGGCCGAGCTCTCTGCTTTTCTGTATTTAAACCTCTCCCCCTCTCTCTTTTGTTTAGTTGATTCATGTTAGCAGTGTCGGACGAATCATAGTTATTGTGCGTTTCCACAGGAATCCTTTGAGAGGGGTGTATGCGTAGATGAATCCTTATTCCGTCTACTCATCCATCTACACACGCACGACCAACTTCTTTCGCTCAGACGTTCCATCATGGTTTCCGAAAGACGCGAGCAAATACTTTCCCACTGTCTAACTATCTATGAAAACACGAAAAGAATCTTCGGGTGTATCATCAATCATCACTCTTCAAAATCGCTGGTGCTTCGCCGAAGTGTCGCGCTTGACCATTATTTTTCCAACGTGCAACTGTACTTGTTAATTCTTTTATATAAATATACCAATCCGCGTTCAAGAGTGTAGTTTAGTGGACACTTCATAGCGCCAGTTCGGTAAAGGTGATGAGGTACAAAAGGTAGTCAGGATGACCATGATGGAAGCAGGAACAGGTGCCGAAGCCTTCGCAAGGCACGCACACACACACGCACAAACACACACGCACAACATGAGAGAGAAGGAGAGAGAGAGAAATTACTAAATGAGGAGGGCCGTCATCCGAGGACATGGCCTTTGCGTGAGAATGAAAACACACCCCCACGCTACAGACTCTTACCGAGCCAGGCAGTGCCTGGAAGTTGTTGGGCAGAAGAGCCATGCGCAGCTTCGCGAGTGCCTCCGTTGTCATGGGTGTGGGCGCGTAAAGAATGTACGTGGCGGCTTTCAGACTGCGAAAAAGAAAAGAAACACAGACGCGTTAACTGCCGCACTTATGGACTGCGGAGCACTGTGTCTGCTTTCACATTCTCACACGTTCCATCGTGTACACCTAGCACTGACGAACGAAAGGAGGGGGACGTATGAAGGATTCGTTTCCTTGTTAAGCACAACCTCTGATAAGTGGAACCGAGGGATGCCTTGCAGCCAGGTGGCAAGTCAGGCAAGTTCGTTTACGTTTATGTTTGAAAGTTTGGTTGAAGCGCACCGAAAAACGCATACTGAAAGGAGTAGACGACACAGCGCTCACTCTTACACTCGCAACTGAAGTTTTATTAATCATAAAGAAGTCCCAGCTCTGCCGCAAAGGCGAAGCAATGAACGCAACAGCAACAAATTGGAAGGTCTCGCGCAGAATGGAAAGCATATCGAAACGTGCCCCGCGTTTCTCACGCACAAATGACGCACGAAACGTACTCAGAGGTACAGATGCACGCGAATAAGCGTCTCAGTTGTTACTTCACTGTGTCTGAAAAGCGCGCGCTTTTCGCAAACGGAGACTACAATGATTGCAGTGACCTTTGTGCACCCGGTAACTTCAACAGAATCGTTCCAGGTAAAGCCCGAGACCAGTCAAGACGTACGATCCTCCCCTCCTCCCCGACACGAGATAAGAGCGCGCGAGGGAGCGTTGCTTCCCTCCTCTAAGAGGGGCAAAGTACGCGTGGGAGATTAGAGTGCGCGCCGCCACGCGATGTAATGCTGGTGATGCTGAATGCCGCTGGCAATTCTGAAAACAAAATTCCCCCCGAGATGTCCATCAGCAGCGGACGTGCTTCTAGGTGGTTCAATCAATACAAAAAAAGCTTCTTGGTGGCTCAGTGGTTAACGCGTCACACTCACTATTCAGAAGACCCAAGCCTCGATTCCGAACACTGGAGTCTTTTTTGTTTTTTTTTCTTTTTTGGATTTTCATATATATAATGTATACATATATGGTGACTGACGGCGACGCCAGCGTTGACGCCAACGGCAAAATTCAGCCCCGAGAATTGTCATATAATTGTTATTGTAATAAAAGATACATAAGACAGATACATCGTTTCTAGCGGGCGAGTAACACAAGACAGAATACGCGGTGTCCTGCCTGCTTTTTCTTCTGTTTGTTCGGTGCACTTCAACGTAATTTTCAAACAAAAATATCTACAGAACATTCCTTGTAGTTTTTAAGTGCATTGCAGTTGTAATTATTTAAGGGGGAAGGCATTAAAGTGGTGGAAGAAACGACTTGGCGTAGGTAGAGTACCAACATAAAAACATAAAATTTGAAGATTTTATGCTGGGCCCAGACCGACAGGAAAAGCTTTCTAATAGCAAAGGTGTTTAAGCTGTCGGTAGCTTTATCGCAAAAAAGAAAAAAAAATTGCAACCGCCATGAGCTGTCACTATTCTCTTTACAATGATGCTGTCTATACTATCGGCGACATGCGTTTGGTCGTGCAAACTTTTCAGCTGGGTATGGGGCGCAGAAGTTGGGCAAGACACATTGCCATGCACTGCAGGTGGGAGTGTGAAACAATAACGAACACGTGAAACAGACAGAAAGAAAGCGTAGAAAAGCAGAAAAAACAAAAAGATAAATAAAGTAAATAAGACACGCAAAGTTAAAAACAAAGCAAAAGATAGAGAAGAAAAAGAAAGTGATAGAAAGAAATGGGGAAGAAAAAAATTCGCACAAATCACAAATCAAGAAAATAAATACACAGAAAAACAGAAAAAAGGCGTAAAATGAAAGAGAAATACAAAAAAAACGGACAGCCTTAAGAAAACAAATATGGAGAGACAAATAAAAAGAAAAAATAGCAAGAGAGAAGGAAGCATACTGAGAAAGGAAGAGAAAGAACTAAGGAGAAAGAAATGCAGAGAAAGAAAAATAAGGGAAAGAAATACAAGGAAAGATAGATACAGAAAATACATAAGCAAGGAAGACGCAGAACAAAAAAGTACCATGGCCGTTATGCGTTATTTCGCTTTACTGCCCCTTCCCCCCCCCCCCCCCCGGACGCCGATGCCACCTTGCTGACCAAGTACTTTGAGAGGTCAGTAAGTGATATAAAAAGGGTGTTTTTTTTTTAAAATTAGAGAATATGCGACCAAGACGCAGTGAATGGCATGCCAAGTATCAGTTGCCAAGGGCCGAGATGTCGTGGGTTTGTTCTGCCATTGACGACGATTTTTTCTTTACCCGAGTCATGGGCATTCTTACGTAATTTACGCCGTGGAAATATGCCCCATTCGGTGGACCCCGGTACAAAATACTTTCGCGTTAAAGAAGCACTGACATCAATTTTAAGATCGAGATGTGCCCATTATTTGATTACTCGGTATGCATAGTTCTTGGCCAAATTGGAATGGCATTCGTCGCGTCGAAGTTATTTTATTTCGACATCAAACAGTGCAGAAAAGCTAAGGAGGAAAAACAAAAAATAGACTGCCCTGCGACATCGACACTAGTGCTACGTGTTTGGTGTGATACATGCCACAAATACCATCCTGAGTGACGATACGCTGGTAACGATTACGATGACGATCTCCGAGTGTATTTGGAACCGACTCCCAGCCATGCTTTCACTAGTGGCTCTTCTTGCTATGTTGAAGCGTGCGTGCGATTCATCGTGTCGCATCGACTGATTTGCGTTGTGCTCCACTGCGTGAGTACGATCATTCAGAGCGACAATACGTGCCAGAATGTCGGAGAACCGGTGCGTAGTGAGAACCTGCACGTTCAGGCGCCGAAAAAGCAGGAAATGCGTGGCGTTTCATGCCTTTCCAGTCACGAACCTCAACGCAGCCAGCGGGTTGACTTCGCACGCACCATTGGACAGAGGGACTGGACGCCTGTGAAGAACAGCTGCATTTGCTCGCTTCACTTTGCGGCGAGCTGTTACAGGGTAAGTCATGTGTTGACGAACCAGTTGGGTTTCACTGGCAGTACGAGGCCTCTTCTCGAGGCCGGGGCTATTCCTACCGTGTGCCCTTCTGCAGCTGAAAGTAGCGATTCACTCGACGAACATCCGCGACATGAGGTGCGTACTTGGTGTTCCTGAGCTCCGACAGTATGGTCGGGACTGATAAATACATTTCATTTAACGCGGAGCTTGTCAAGCATTGAGTATCGTGGCGATACCCAATTCCAAGTCGCTGTCATCATCACTCGCCGATGTTGACTGCGACGACAGTACACCTTGGACGACAGTGAGGACGACGATGTTGGCGTCAGAGGCACGTCTACATCTTCAGAGACACAGCTGGACTGACTGACAACGTGCACTCCTAGCAGACGAAATGCCAGTGTGACGTCACCGTTTTTTGTGAAAAGGGCATCAGCTGTGCAGCGGCCTCGATGTGGCCGTAAGGTAGCGCTGTCAGCACTAAAATTTGGTGGGGTTACCACCCATTTTGAACCACGTTCATTAGCAAATATATTAATCAATATTACAGATACTCATTCGTTCTTAGTAGCAATTCGCGCCGCGAATTGCTATTAGGGGGTCGATGGCTACTCGTTGACGCCAAAATCTTGACATGAGTAAATTTGATATCAGTGCTTCTTTAAAAGATAGAAATAATAAGAAAAGAGTTACAAAAAAGAGAATAAATAGAAATAAATAAAGTGAATAAAAAAAGGAGAAATAAGGAAGGACACGTATAGCTGCGCTCATGTTTCTGGATGCACCAGAAACATGTACGAAACTGCTATAACACTTTTTAGCAGTCGCTTGCTGGATTCCGTGCCGACCGGTTGTGCACCCGCGCGCTCCACGCGCTTGCGACCTTCGGCGTCAGCGTAGCTCTGGCCGACTGTGCTCGCCCTACGTCACCTCCTGCCGCCGACGACCTTCGACGACAGTGTAGCTCTGACTTACCGGACCTGCTCTACGCCATCTACAGACGCCGACAACATCTCTCGCAAGTGTACCCCGTCCTCGGACTCCAGTGACCGTGCTTCCATCTTTCCTGTCTCTCCTATCCCCTCAGTTTGTTGTTGCTTCTTCTTCCTCTTTTCTACACCTTTACTCCTAACTTTTATATCCCTCCTCACCCCCATCCCTTGTGAGCTCTGTGGCGGTGTCGCTCACTGAAGCAGACAATAACGGGGCTCATTTTTCTCTTCCTTTCTTTTTCTTAAGAACCACTCACATTTTTTAGCTACATCATGAAATATGTGAAAGCTGCCAGCAGGCGAAGTTGTGAACCCTTTCATTTGGTCACTTCAAGCATTCTCTTTCATTTTGTCCAGCTCCTGAGTTTTTTATGCGTTATTTCTTAAGAAGCGTTTACTCTAGAAAGACACAACACCTATTTTGGTCAGCGGGCTGTCTTTAGGAGTATCTTTTCCCTTGTCGTCGGCCTATGTACACTGAAAAGACACAAAAAATACGCTGGTGCTCTCTCGAAAACTCCGCCCCACCTTGTCGGGGTCACAGTCTTCCGTTGGCCAATTATGTAGTCACATTGGAGGCACGTGCAGTGACATTGACTAAACTTACACAGCTGCACCTCATTTTCAGCCATGCTGCCTGCTCTGCCATTGTCCCTCTCCAGTTACGCAGGGCAGCCTCCGCCATAATCTATGGTAACGAGAGATGGGGGTTAGATACAATAGGGAAGCGAAGAAAAGACTTCCGTTGGGTGCTCGAGCTGCCTATTCAGATGCCTCGGAAGCCTGGGAAAGGGCATTGTTAACTCCCACAAGGTTGCCAGCTGGCTTCGTGGTCGTTTGAAGCAAGGACATGGGGCAAATTTTTGCTCAGCTGCCGATCTCCCGAAGACACGCTGACGACAGGTTTGCGGATGCGTTTTGCTGATGTTTTTGGTCTCTCATCAGGTTACACACTACGGTGAAATGCTGTCTTTTGAGGCGTTGTCGTCGTCGGCAGCCTAGCGTGACCATGGGGTCTGGCGACTTCGTCGGCGGGTGACTCGTTGGCCGATGGTTTGCGTCAGCCTCGTGTTTTCGTCAGGGTCATGTCAGTGCCGTGTCTGTCTAGTGTAAACGCACCTTCAAGTCTACAGCAAGCCTTTGCTTATCACCCCCAGTTTGCCCTCGCTATTTCAGAGAAAATGGTGCCCCCCTCCCCTATAGAAGCTTCAATCACCCTCCTCACATAAGCTTCACACGGCCCCCTCTCAATCCGCTGTTTGAATCGACCACCTCACAGAAGCTCCATCACGTGACACTGTCCCCTCATCAGACTCTGTCTCTCTGTCTTGCTCACATGACCATTTTATCTGAATTGCGCCACTGAACAGACAGCGCATGGTTCGCTTGAACAGCCTCGCTTTAAACTAAACACCGTAGACGGGCTGTACTTTTGTACAGTCAGCCGAGGAATAATTAATTCCTTGAACACTTACACAGGTGCCAGGCGCCTTATGTCTGCTTCATTGACTTCCCCAACATCGAATATTAGGGTGTTGCACAGGCCATTGTCCTGAAAGGTAAGAGACATCATCGTATTCATCAGGTATCCTTTATTTATGTTATTTATTTATTTATTTATTCTAAGGGTTCAACGTAGGCATTACATAAAGGGAGCATAACAGTTTATGTGAAAACCGAAATAGTGTAATAGAAAAAATACGGGCAAAAAACTAAAACATTGAAAGGTTTTTCTGGGTGCGACATTGTCACTCTAGCAGTGCAAGCACTATCCCGTTCACCACAACGTTATGTGATCCCCTCGAAGCAACCACGACATGACTATGAGAGACACGGTAGTGGAGAGATCCGGAAATCCACCTGGGGTTTTTTAGCGTGTACCTAAATCTAGGTACACGAGCCTAAAGCATTTTTCCCTCCTCCGGAAATGCAGCCGCCGCAGCCGCGATTCGATCCCATGACCTTTGGGTTAGCCACTGAGTGCCACTGTACAACTAGACCCCCACGGCGGCACCACCTCGAAGCTTCAAAGTATGAGCAATAAGTAAAAGCATTCTTCACAAGATTAAGGGTTGTGCATGACAAACGCCACTCTCCAGCCTTTATTTGATTTAGAGATCATGAAGTGAGCATACCATAAATGAAACATCCTAGATATCGCAAATGTCAGCTTCGACGATCTCACAGTATGCTGCTCGTTGGGGGTAAAAAACGACCAACTCAACAAAATTGATAAAGGTTAGTGAGTCACGCGTTAAACTTTAGACAGGTGTCTCATTCAAAATCTTGTTTCTAAAGGTTGTCGCCATTTCATGCAATTTTGTGGCATCGCTGCGGACTCCTGTCACTCCTGGCTTCAGAGTGTAATCCGGCTTCGTCCACTTGGGGTGATAGAATGGTGTCACTGGCGACGAAAAACACGATGAAAACACTAAAAGGAAGTTCGAACCACAGGGCGGTTTAGGGTCTTTTAAAGAAGGCTGTTCTGTAAAAAGTTGCAACTCAAGAGGGCGCACGATTGAGCTGGATGTTTATCTTTTTAGCAGGGCTCTCAAACACGCCTAAGCAAGGGGGCGGCAATCACTCAATGCCACCCCTTGAGCACCAAGGCAATAACAAAGGTTGAAGGGGAGGGGGCTCTTCAACGAGATTTAATTTAATCTTTCCATTTAAAATTTGAAAAGTATTTTCCACATCTTACGGGTATTTCTTAAGGTAACCCTGACAGCGAAATATTTTGCGTCCTTTTTTTACTGATATTTGTAGCTTTGTGTCTGGTGATTTCAAAAATAACTCGTACATGCTCTACCGCATCGGATAATTTATGCTATCGGTGTTAATTAGGAACCACTTTCAGGTTCACAGCACCCGGCTTTCACCAAACGCAACTAGCGACCCAAAAGGGGTGTCTAAGACTAAGTGTCCTTAAAGGGGCACTTTTCCAGAAACACTTTTCCAAGTAACCACGAAATGGATTCCATGAGAGAACTTATTGCCTCCCGAATTCAACGACGCGAAAATTTTAGGAATCCGTCCAGTACGAGCGGAGTTACAATTATTTGTCAGACGCTGCAATCCCATTATCTCTTCTCTCGTCCCAATGAAAGCGCTGGAAGCTAAACAGAGAGAGATGGCAGGGGCCAAGAAAGTAGGTCACGTGCGCCTCGTGGCCTTCAGGACTTTTTCTTGTTTTTTTCTTCGAATACGCGGCTTTTTCAGAGCGATCGCGCACACGCATGGACAGGTCGTGGCCTCCCGCGGCGATCCTTGTAATTACCTAGCGCGCCATGTTCAAATCAGCCAATGGCGGGTAGATGGCCTTCTACGAGTGGTTCTTGAGTTGCCTATGTCAGAGAACAGAAAGAGAAAGAGATTCGTCTATAGAAGAAAAAGCAATTTTTCAGCTGACTTTGATAATTTGTTGTGAATCGCAGGCAGCGTGCTGCGTTATAATATCTGGCCGGCGTATTCTTGGGAGCCTCTACTATTGATTGGCACCGTTTTCCGTCCATGTTCAGAAAGTGTTGCAGGGTGCCTTTAAGCAGCCTAACAACCGAGTGAGAGGGCTGATGAACAATGGTCCTCGCCGGGTGCCAGACGGGGTATTTTACGGGCCGCTACGATACTCGCCTCACTCATGGAACACTACACGGGGCCTTGGTCAATGTGATAAACATGGGGACGTCGCGAGATGCGCCAACTCAAATGAGCACTCACGCCTAACCTGAAACACGAATTGAATGTCTTGAAACTAACATCCTGTACTAACAATAGGTATGAAGTGCCGCCGTGTACAGGGCTATCAAACAATACAAATATCTTGAGGTTTCAGTCTTGGTGTCGGGGGTACTTTGAAGGGATTTGGAGCCAGTAATTCATCAAACATCGATGTATATCAGCAGAATGAGTAAAACTGGACGTCGTGTCAGAAATGTCGTTTTCGTTTCACAGTTACTTCCACACATGGTAACAATTAGGCTTTAGCTCAGTAAACCAATTATAACAACTATTTCTGTAGCTCATGGGCATACGTCTTGAATATTGGAGGAAGGCAGTCCTGTGCGAGCGGCCGCTCGCGGAAGGTTCGTGGTCTTCATGCGGCCGGCAAATTGGGTGTTTGACACGCGCATTTTATAGCAACAGTTCGTGCTTCCTACCTCGTACGTCTCTGTCTCGCCTAAGTCAGCGAATGGCATTTTAGCTTTTACGGACTCTTCATACGAAAAGCGTTTCTGATCAAAGGAAGACCAATACACAGCGAAGGCTGCCGGACCAAGGACAAGTGAAACGTCGTCCGATGATCGGTGTTCAAGAAGGTGAAATAAAGACTTTCAGAAAAACCCGTTTTGTCGGAACGATATATATGATACAAGAGTAGAGGTGCATTTTCGAGATCAAGGTTAAAAAAAAGTCATAGCTTTGCCGCAAAGGCGGAGCAATGAACGCGATAGCAACAAATTGGAAGGTCATGCGCAGAACAGCAAGCAGATCGAAATGTGCGCCGCGTTTCTCACGCACAAACGACGCACGCAACGTACTGACAGGTACAAATTAACGCGAATAAGCGTCTCAGTTGTTACTTCGCTGTGTCTGAAAAGCGCGCCCTTTTCGCAAATGGAGGCTGTGCAACGCTTGCAGTGACCTTTGTGCGCCCGGTACCTGCAATGAAATCGTTTGGACGAAACCCAAAGGCTAGCCTAGACGTACAATTCTCCCGACTGCAAGATAAAAACACGCGATGGAGCGTACACCCCGTTATTCTCGACGCGGGCCAAAGTACAAGTGAGAAATGGGAGCCGCCGCACGCTCACTGCACCATCTTGCTGATAATGCTGAAAACACGATGGTACCCCCCCCCCCCCCCTTTGAGATGTCCGCCAACAGCGGCAACTGGTAGATATGAAAAGCGTGTCGTTTGAAAGTTGAAGGAGGTGCCTCTCGGAGGCTCAGTGGTTAACATCTCGCATTAACGACGCAGAGGTCCCACGTTTGATTCCGCGCGCCGGAGTCTTTTTAGGGGTGAAGCTCCTTATAGCGACACCTGTTCATCCCTCGTAGCAGTTGTAGTAGTGTGTAACAAGCATAACATTCTGACCTCCAGGGTGGTGCCAGCGAGAGATTTCTTCTGTGCGTTGTTGAAAAATAAAAGATAGCGCTCAATGTACATGCCAATTGCTGCTAAGGGGGAATGAGAGACAGGAGAATTCGGCTTTTAGTTAACCCGCACGCTGCGAATATTTTATTGTTGAACAACGCACAGAAGACAAGAAAGGGTTGCTACGTTGTACTCGCTGGGCGTAACCTCCTTGGTTATAGAAAGGTTTAGCGAGCGTTGGGCCACAGTGCCACGAATACAGTGAACTAGTATATACCATGAACTCAAGGTGGTTAAAGGTGGGAAGTAGACACGAAGGGCAAGCCGTAAGAAAGTGTGCGTGTGCCTCCTCTCGTTCAGTCCTTGGAATATCCGCTGGATGGCGGTGCTTCTATATGAGGAATATATGATGAAAATATGCGAGATGGTGGTATTT
Source organism: Rhipicephalus microplus (assembly GCF_043290135.1). Lineage (NCBI taxonomy): Eukaryota > Metazoa > Arthropoda > Arachnida > Ixodida > Ixodidae > Rhipicephalus > Rhipicephalus microplus. The sequence continues at coordinate 9,401,077 of NW_027464597.1, read as the reverse complement.
GAAGTGTTGAATAGGTGGACGAACGGACACACAGACAGATGCATGGACGGACGCATAGATGGCTGCACGAACAGATGGACGCATAACCGGACGCAGGAGCGGATGCATGGACGAAAGCAGGAACGGACGCACAGATGAACGTGCGGACGCATGAACAGACGCACGCACGGACGGGCGGATGGACGCACGGGCGGCCACACAGACGCGTGCATGATTTTACGGAAACAAGAACGAATAGACGGGCGGATGCTTCGCCCCACTATCCATCATTTACTCCGTGGATATGCTGCCATTTTTTTCTAGGACTTTTTTTCTTGCGTTTTCATATATAGATACGTATACATAAACGCTGCACGACATCGATGCCGACGTCCACGTCGACGCCGGCGGCGAAATCTAGTCGAGACTGTCCATATGATTGCTATCGCAATAAAAAAATTCTTTTTTTTGAACGTTGATCGTTTGAACATTGAACTTTGGTAACGTTAGGTTGGAACCTAAATGAATTTAAGAATGTCTGATCTGAATTGGATGAAAAGCATTTTTCGCACTTTATTCAACTTATGTGCGTTGCCCTGTTGGTTAGCAAAATTCAGTCATCAAAAACGTGAGCGAAGTCATAGCACCAACTCTTGGCCAATCCCCGTGAGTGGGTATGAGCCATGTTAGAGACGACGACGACGACGACGACGACGACGACGACGACAACAACAACAACAACAACAACAACAACAACAACAACAACAACAACAACAACAACAACAACAACAACAACAACAACAACAACAACAACAACAACAACAACAACAACAACAACAACAACAACAGAAGCCGTACACAAAAAAAGAAGTGTACTGTGATGCTTACTAAGCATGACTAAGCAACAGAAAACTGCGCACCTGTGCACGCAAAAGAACTGCATAGTGTTTACTAACGTTACTTAAGTCAGTTTCAAAGCTCCGCCGGAAAGGCGGGCCGCTTGGCGGTAGCGAGAATAATAGTGGCGCTGCAGCCAGATTTTGCTCCCGCGGCCGACGCATGTTGAGATCGGCGACGGACGAGCGGTTACCGCCAACGGTGCGCAGCATTCACACGCCACGCTTCTGACTGTTTTTGGTACCACGTAGTTTCCTGTACGAAAACGCGTTAGTCATGCATGAAACGTAGCGAGGAGGAGCAGATTTATCTACAGTGAGGTACACCGAGTTGCTTTGCGCCGGCCACCTACAGCGGCGACCGCAATGACGACTCCGTTTCACGCAACTTGTTTGTTGATTAATAATTTCTTTATTTCTTTTGTAAACATGGTTACACAATGGCAGAGACCAAGTTAAAAGCTGCTACAAACAGCTTGAGAAGCTGATATTAATATCCCCCTGTCTCTATCTCCCTGCGGTGACGTGCTAGTATCATTCTCTTCAGTTATTATTATTATTATTATTATTATTATTATTATTATTATTATTATTATTATTATTATTATTATTATTATATGCGGCACCCTTACACAGATATGGCGGAGGTGCCGCGGCTGAATATTATACAGGGTGCCTCAGCGATCTTTAGCCAGTTTGAAAATATGCCGACACACGAAATTACGACACGACGAAATACAAGTTGCTGACCGTTGCCTGGAAGTAGTCACTATTTTTTGTGTTTTAAAATACTGTTTAATTAGATCTATTTACTTAGCAACTTTTGGAGGAACCAAGATGGATAAATTATTTCTATGAAGAAGTTGTAGATGAGTTTGCAAAACATCTGATTATACAGTTCCAGACTTGATATATGGTAATTAAAAGCGTTTTTCTAATAACTACAGATGCCCGCGAAATACTAAAAAATACCACGTGACCAACCCGCTCACGCGCCAAAGCGCACGATGATTCATGCGCTCCCTAACGTTTCGCGTACGAACGACCACAACATTTGCCCGATCGTGCTGTCTCGACAGGGCCGCAACGATGATGGTGGCTTTGCGACGAACACGTTTTGCTATCGGCCACAAAAGCGATAACCGCTGTGACTGCTTATGGGTCTCATGAACCGGTGCGAGGGAAACGCATCGTTCATACGCGGAACGTTAGAGGGCACCAGAATCACGGCGTGCGTAGGCGCGCCAGTGGGGTTGTCACGTGGTATTTCTTGTATTTCGCCGGCATGCCTAGTTATCAAAAAAAAAAAAAAACACCAAATTAACAGATATGAAGTTCAAAACTATCTAATGGAATGTTTTGCAAACCGATCTGCAACTTTCTTATTGAAAATTTTTATCCATCTTTGTTCCTTCAAAAGTTATTTTTGGCTACAGATAGTTGTGGCCAACGTCACTGCGGTTGCGGCCATGTGACGTCACGGCAAGGATTCTCCTCCTTCACCGGCGCTTGCTGCCTTTTCTGCGCCCACCGTGTACACGCTCTTTAGAAATACGTTGGTGATTATTCCTCGATTTTGTGACACAATTTTCTAAGGATACATGGTGCAAGGTTTCACAACTAAAGAAAAATTTTTTAAAGCTGTAAGACGTTTCAATAATTTTGCTTAGGATAAGCAGATCTCCCGTCCGAATGGAAGATTTATTGTGAAAATGATGATGCTGGAGAAGATGGTCATTTTTTCAATTGCGTACATCACGAAATGGGTGCTAAGAAAATACGCTAAGTGGTACTAACGTGATTAAAACTAAGCATACACACCAAGATTCGAGCGTACCCGTGCCGAAGTATCAGAAATGATATTGGGATATTTTCAATTCACTAAATGCATTTCCCTTTACCGTGCAAGTTACGCCTGCATCTGGGAATAATATGAACGATTTTACAGAACTGCGATTTCTCCCACAGGGGACATTACATGAATATGGCTGTCATAAGCACTCACTTAACATATTCATCAAACAAACAAAATAATACTGCCACACACAAAACGATTTCGGAAATGAGATATTTCCGTTTACTGGGGTCATACATGTACAAGTTTCTTCTCAACAGTCGTCAGGGGTTATGTAGTCGCGCACCCTCATTTTCGTGAAAATCTGGAGTGTTCTACCACCGGGTCACAAACGATAATAGGAGTTTCACGTGGGAGTACCGCTGATAGCAACGATATCAACACAAACGTCAGAAAGTCGAAATGAACACTTACTATGGCGCACTCAACGACGTGGCCAAGCAGTGGTGTAACCAGCAGATGGCTCATCAGGCCCTTACCCCCCCCCCCCCAAATTTTTTTATGCAGAGAGAAAAATGACCAGTTCAAGGAGATGATTCCCCCCCCCCACACACACACGTTGGAATGCGACTGTCATGACCACGAATGGAATGCATCATTGGGGTTAGCAACATGACACAGACCTTTTTACTCCTTTCATATTGCTATACGACCTAGCGTGTGATTCTGCAGAAACAAAAGTAAATTTTTTTACTGTTTTACCTGAAACATTACCAATTCTGTTTTCTTCATTCATCTGCAGCTTGAGACAAGCGAGACGCGAACGCAAACGTTGGAACAGCGCATGAAGCGAGCGCATCATTATGTAGGCGCCGCGCGGCTGGTATCGAAGAATCCGTGCCGTGACGTCAACCGCCAGGCAGCACCATTCCAACTTCTCGGGGATATTACCTGAACACATCGCATCGCTAATCGCACACAAAGATGATATCAACAAGCATGCACTAAACACTGCTACTCGTTATGCGCATCTTCAAAGATCGTCCCTTATGGAGAGAAGCCTACGTCAGCGCTCACGCATACTGCGCTTCAGCACTTGGGACGCAAATGTTCGTAGCACGACCTACGGTACTCCTGACTTGCCCAGATGAAAGGGTTCCTATGGTAGTGCGTCTCTGCTGTCGTTCAACCACTCACCGTTGGTGGCGCTACCTACAACATGTTTATCCTCTACTCTACGGCTGTTGCTGTTTGGACGGCGCTGGAGTAATAATGCCTGCATTCGTGATTAACTACTGGCATATATGTGACTATTTTTTTTTCGCTTAGATGGCTGGTCAAGTAAACTGTTCAGTGCGGTTAGGTATTTATTGTACACTGGTTGACAAACGTGGGAACCTGTAGAGTTACATAGTGTGGGACTTCCTATGTGGTATGGCGTCCATTTAGTTGCAAACAACTTTTGAATGACTGCTAGTATATTTACTTCCAAATTATTTTTATCCCTGCATAATAGTTACGCACTATGTGTGCCCTGTTAGCCGAAATATCACCACAAACGCTAAAAGTGACGTCAGCGAACATATGTTCACTAGCGCCACGCCACTCGTAAGTAATGTCCCTAGCGGCAGAAGGTAGAAACTGGACGTGGGTACATCCGGCGTTTATCGTCGATTCGCAAGAAATAAGAGATTCCACTCCCAGCTGAAAAACTCTTTACTAAATGCCCATTCTCTCACGTTTATTAGCGTACATTTTACTTCATATTTAAGACGAAAAAAAACGTAACTGATGTCTTGGTGGACCCTGGCGTAAACAATGCACTTTCGTGTTAAAAATAGAAGGGCATAAAGATATGTTGTGAGATCATTGTGGAAGTGATCCAAGGCGAGTCCGCGAAGACAATGTCTTAAGTATGAACTCGGAGACGTGATCCATCACTATCTCTCGAAGATCACGCCGCACTTGTAGAACGGTGCAGGTGATCAATAGCACAGCCTAGCACAGCTAAAATAACGGTATACTTACGTCAATGTAGTTATCAGGCAACGAAATATTCGTGTCAGGGCCCACTTTAATCTTGCAGTCGCCGCCAAATTGAATCGATGATAAGGCGTCTGTCAACGCTGTATACGTTAGTGAGCAGCAGAGAAGTCCGGCACCTATGCTGCCCAGACTTTGCCCGAAAGCCTTGGTAAGTGTTGTCTGGATCTCACTTGCACTCATGCCTAAGAAGTGAATGAAAGAAATACATTGAAAAACTAGCAAAAGTGTTAGAGCATACAACTGTACAGGCAAGTGCTCAGCGTTAGGCGATATTAAGTGATATTTTAGGTGTCAGTACGTCGAGAACCTTCAATTTAGTCCTATGTCTCGTAGAACTGCACTAAAATTGAGTAAGTTCGTCTACCCCAGAGCTTAGACGGTTCGCCTACGAGTTCAATTTGTGCCATTCATTTTATAATGTTCCAACTGCTCAGTTATTTCACTTACCAAGATAGGTCACAGTTTCATCATAACGTCAAAGTAATGATTGCGATAGCAGCAAGCTGTAATGTCAAGGAAAGAAAGCTTGGCAGATCTCTCCTGTAGAAAACACGGCTGGTATACAGCGGGCAAAGTGAGAATCGTGCGATCTATGGTTACACCGCAATCTTAGCGATAAAAGCACCACACACGCGGAGCTCGAAGCCATCTGTAGAGCCATCTGTTCATGAAAGCACGGGCTACCATGCAGTCAAAAAAATGAAGTGCAGGATTGGAGGCGTGCAGCACAACCACGACGAAATATGAACACAGAAACTTCCAATAAAGCGCCCAGTTGCACTCTTCGTGACATCTCGTGGATGATACCGACACTTTTGAAGTGATACTGTACAAGCGTCGTCCAAGTTTTCTGCATTCCTCGTCGTTCTGCTGCGGATCGCATACCGAAACGATGCATACAACACCATGGCAACACAAGAAATGATATGCAGACGTCCCCCACCCCAGGTCGTAATGCACTACCGCATACTGGTATCTCACGATTCCTGGCTGCGACATGGGTGCAGGGCATTTCTTCTATGTGGTGACGCTGCCATGACGTGAGCGTCAACAACTCGATGCGACGTCATACGTTTTGACGCTGTCTGCTAAGGACGTTGTACTTTTGGGTGATAAATAATTGAGAAAATTGTTGCGGAGCTAATCACGCCAAGTTTCACAAACTGCAGTGGTGCCAGTTGGCTTTAAAATGTAACAAAATAAAAACGCCATTGTAGCGCCCTCTTCTGGGCGGCGAACGAAGCCGATGTGCGTGTAACGTCAAGACAAGTGAAGAAGACGGTTGTTGGCAGTGGTACTTGGAGTCACGACTCGTGTTACCAGATCCCTTATCCATTGACTGAGGAGAGAAAAAAAAGGCTTTAGCTTTACAGTCGGCTTAGATAAACGTGCAAGGGGCCCTGCAAATTTTTACGTCGAGTTCTGCTGCCCCAAAAATTGAGTGCACGGCCACGAAACCTATCTTACTACACTTACGACCACTTTTTGGAATTACCATTCTGCCATCTCGTAGAACGGCTGTCTCGTTTCCAATGGCAATCGAGTTGCAAGCATGCGTTTTAGCTCGTTCTGACAACCGGTGGTGCGCTTATGATAGCACTGAAATTGAGACAAGTCGAGAACGGGTAAGCCAACAAACCTTCTGCTTGGCGTTGGTATTAAATTTACATCGTAGAATGAGTAAGTAAAACATCAGGTCTTCCTCTAGAGAGAGAGAAAACTTTATTTGCGCATAACGCGGAGCATTCAAAATGGTCGGGCACCTATTCCAGGGCTCCGCTGGCCCTGGCCATCATCTCTACCCGTTGGACCAGCCAGTGCTGATCAACAATGGCCGAACTGGACAGCAGTGCCTCCCATTGTTCCTCTGTGTTGTTCATGTTGTGGTGTTCTTAATTGTGATGCGTATATCGCACGTGATGTGAAACAGAGTTGGTGTGGCCCCACACCACGGATATATATCTCTGTATGCTGTGGGGTAGAATACATGCAGCCTGTGTAAGTTCGTGTATGTGTTTGTTTAGATTCTGCGTAATGCCACCGATTCCATTGTTGTGAGTTTCTTATGCGGTGCTGGATACAGTTTTCCATTGTCCCGGTAGTATTGAAGAATAGCACCAAAGTTAGGGTCTAGGGGCGTTGGATCCTGTATTGCAGAGTGCAAGGAAGCTCGGTGACTTGTGAAGCCTCGAGCCGCCTCATCCGCAAACTGGTTCCCGGTGACACCCTCGTGCCCTGGCGCCCAGATAATGGTTTGGGTGTATTCAATTGGAAAGTCTTTATGAGCTTTGGTTAGAACTTGGAAGGCCTTCATACATATTCTACCTTTATCGTAATTTCTACATGCAGCCTTCGAATCTGTGATTATTGTCATTTGGGCTTTTCGCTCCCTGCCCTCCTTGATTGCCAGCGCGATCGCTATCTCCTCCGCTTCTGTGATAGAGGCTTGGGCTATGGAGGCACAACTTGCGAAGTTTCTTTTTGGTCTGTGACTGCGGCCACCATATTCTTCGCATTTGCCTGATATGGTGCAGCTTCAGTAAATCTCGCCGTATTCAAATTTTGTCTTTTTATCTATGTAAGCGGCTCTTGCTTTACGTCTTCCAGCATGTAAAACTGGGTCCATGTTCTTCGGTAGGGGGCATATCTTGTACCAGGCTCTGACTGAGCAAGACAATTCCTTAGCTCTTCCATGTGCCTGTACTTGTTCACCGAAGCCGATACTCTGAAGAAGTTTTCTGCCGGTTGGTGTCTGTAGCAGGCGGTTAATCTGGGTTGTTACTTGCGCCTCAGACAACTCATCCAATGTATTGTGAAGCCCGAGCGCTAATAGCTTCGCAGTTGAAGTGCTTTGTGGTAGTCGCAGAGCCGCTTTATACGCCATCCTTATTATTTTGTCTGCTTTTTCTTTCTCCTCTCTATTCATGTTTCGGTAGGGTAGCGAGTATGTTAGTCTGCTGATGACTAAGCTCTTTACCAAACAAAGTACGTCTTGTTCTTTCAGTCCAGCACGATTGTTCGTTATTCGAATTATCATACGAACAAGTTGTTGAGCTGTTCGTTTAGGCATATTCAGTGTGTGGAGACATCGCTGATTGGACTGTAACCACATCCCCAAGATTCGAACGGTCGTTTTCTCTGGAATAATATTGCCGTCTAGCTTGACCTCAAGGTGGAGGCTCGGGTCTGTCCTTTGTTTTTTACTCTTGGAGAACCGAATGAGCTCTGATTTGTCTGCTGAGCACCGAAGTCCCCTTTCTTTAGTGTGCTATTTTTAAATACACATTATTTACTTTTCTGCTGGAAACCATAGAATTCTAAGATGTGCAATATTATCTACACCTATTCATATTCATGCACCCTTAATAGATCTTTTTCTTGCTTTTTTCGTTCCTCTCTTCCTTTCGTCAATAACATTTGGGTTTTTCTTTTATTTTTTGATATGTTCTTTGCAGTGTTTTGTTGTATTTATGATTGTTAAAATTTGTTTTTTTAGTCTGTATTCCATTTATTTGTATAACTTATTCCACGTTGCTGCATTTTACTTGTGCATATTTATCACATTTTCTGACAGGAGGTCCCCCTTCAGCCAAGTGCTCTGGGATCTCCTTCTGTATGTTTATGTAAGCATGTATGTTTTGTACGAAAGTAAAAATAAATAAACTGAAACTGAAACTGAATAAACTGAAACTGAAACTCTTCGATGGTTTTAGCTGCCAGTTGGAGCCGCTCTTTTTTCTCTGCCAAGCTACCCTTGGTTGTCCATATAGTGATTTCATCCGCATAGGAGTGTCAGATGTCAGGAATATCTTCCAGTTTTTTGGCTAGACCAATCATGGCTATGTTGAAAAGCGCAGGTGAGATCACAGCGCTTTGTGGTGCGCCTTTGCTCGGTGGGTGGAAAACATTGGATTTGTCTTCTCCTAATCTGATAACAGCGGTTCTTTTAGTAAGGAAGTTCTGTACATATTTGTACGTCTTTTGACCGCAGTTTGCCGCTGATAGCCCATCTAATATGGCCTTATGGCTTACGTTGTCAAAAGCGCCCTTTATGCTGATGGCCATGATAACCTTTTCTCCTGTTTTTGGAACATTTGTTAGTACTTCCTCCTTTAAAAGCAGAAGGATGTCCTGTGGCGAAAGGTTCGAGTGGAAACCAAACATGGTGTTTGGCAACGAGTTATTTTGTTCGAGGTGCCATTGAAGTCTGGTATTTATTAATCTCTCAGACACTTTGCCTAAGCACGAGGTAAGAGCGATTGGCCTGAGGTTTTCTATTGCCAATATCTTTCCTGGTTTGGGTATCATAATTATTACACCATGCTTCCATTGCTAAGGTATAGTGCCATTCACCCAGTGTTTGCTAATGAAGTTTAGAAGCGCTGTTGTGGCTACGTCATTCATGTTGCGAATCATGCATTGGTGATTTGATCCGCCCCATGCGCTGTGTTGCGTTTCATGCTGACGATTGCCGCTGTGACCTCGGCCTGCATGAAAGGTGCATCCAGTTCTGAGTTTGGGAGCCCAGCGTATTTAGCCTGGTAAGGGGCTGTGATGGCTCGGGTGCCGAAACACTTAATATAGATGTCTTGAAGGAGGTCATCTCGTGTTCCTGGATACGTGTGCAGTAATCTTTCTAGAGATTTTTGTCCTTCGCGTTTAGTTTTCAGAGGTTCAATCATGGCTCTGAGGATATTCCATGCCTGTGCTGTTCCTATATATAAGGTTCCATTTAGTGAATCGCAAAATTGTTCCCAGTTGTCTGTCACGAGTTGATGAGCGTACTGTTCGGCTTGCTGCGTTATTTCTTTGATTTTCGCTTTGAGTTTCTTATTACGCTTTTGTCTTTTTCATCTTTTAGTGAGGTTTCTTCTTGCTTCCCACAGGTGGAGAAGGTGAGCGTCTACTTCAGGGGTGTCATCTGTTCTGGCGACGGTTTTATGTGTGCATTTGTTTTTCATTTCGAATTACTTTTCACCACTCTTCCAAGTCGTCTATGGCAGTCACATGCGCTTTTAGCGATTTTCTATATGCAAGTCAGTCTGTAATTTTAGCTGTGCCGATGTGTTTGCGGATTGGGCCGGTGCGGATTGTGGTGCTTAGTATGTAATGATCACTGCCCAGGTTTTCAAGGGTGTTGTACCAGTCCACGCTGTGGCAGTTTTGTACTATCGTCAAGTCCGGACTCGTGTCCATGGATACGCTGTTGCCTATTCTCGTTGGTATTGCAGTGTCAGTTAACAGCGTCATTTCTAATTTCTCTATTTGTCTTGCGATATTCTTGCCTTTAGTGTCTTGCATCTTATATCCCCAGCTTGCATGCTTTGCATTAAAGTCCCCAACTATAATTAATAGATTCCCTTTCGCTAGTTTTGATGTCTCTTCAAAGAGCTTGTCGAACGTTGCTTTCTTTTGTCTTGGGGGACTGTAGATATTAAGTACGAAGGCGCTCTTTCCACTGCTCCCTTTGTAGGTTATTTCTGTTATGATATGCGGGATATCCGCCTCTTCTATGGGCTGGTGACATATTGCTGTAATTGAGTTATCGACTAATGTAGCAACTTTCCATTCTGCGTCCCCGGTACTGTAAGTTTCGTAGCTCCGTAATTTTGGTTGTGTTCCGGCTTTCTGGACTGCTATGACAGCAGGTGGTTTTTGTTGCGACGCCACCAGCTGTAACAGTTGCCCTCTTTTCCACCTGAAACCATGGCAGTTACACTGCCATATTTCACACTTTTCTGACCCCTGCGTTTGATATTTAGCCATTATGCATCTCCTGGTTCGTGACCGACAATCCGGGCCTGTTGTAAATTTTCTCAGCTTTTTCTCTGATGTTGATGCCTTTGGCATTTTTTTCGCAAGGCTTTCGTGAATACGATGTGTTGTGCCTGGATTTTCTTGTCCAGAATCTCAAGCTTTCTATCTACATTTATCATTACTTGCTCTATAACTGTCGGTATAACTTCCTTTAATGTTTCTTTCAGCATCGACGACGTAATCATTGAGTCACCTCCTGTATGCGGTTGCGTCTGCGATTTCTGGCCACTCTGGGCGGGTATAGAGTTTTGTTGCGGGTGCTGCGTTTGTTGCTTTTTAGTTCCCTATTTTGGCGTTCTAGGTCACCTATTCTTACGCGCATTATCTCTAGTTCACGTTCTAAGCACGTGAGTTGTGGTGTTTGTTGTGAGTGTAGGGAGGATTTTGCTGCCCAGCTCACCTGGTTCTTTGCATTTTTTTCTGCGTCTTCTTGCCCTTGTGCTGCTGTTGCTTTGCTTGGGCCTGCTAGTAGTCACCATTCCTGGAGTTGGAGCAGTCTAGAGAGCCAGACCTCGATCAGGATGTAGATCGGGACCTGGATCGGGAACTGGAACGGGCCCCGCCTGGCGGTGCAGAGTCCTCGCGGTCCGTGCTGAACCAGCGTCTCTTGAGTATGCCAGTGGTTTGTGGTGTGCTGTGTTGGTGCGACAGCAGCGAGCGGCCCTTTTGAGGGACGCGTTTGAGTTTTTTGGTGCACTCCGATACCGCCGTGGGATGAAGTACGCCGCACAGGGCACATTCCAGATCGCAAGTGTGGTCCTCAGGTGGGTCTCTTAGGCGGCAGTTGCTGCACGCCTTTGTCATTGGTGTGGGACAAACAGCCGTCCTATGTCCCTGGCTCTTGCAGAGTTTACAGTACTGCCGTGTGGGCTGATAAGGCACGCACGGCGTTTCGCCGCCGTAATAATACACGAAGCGCGGCAGTATTGGTCCATCGAACGTGATCATTGCAGTTTGTGACTGCCCGAGCATGCGGGCTCGAACTATAGTCACTCCTTGAGCACGCCCTCGGCGATGTCTCAGGAGTTCAGCTTCGGGCGTTTCGCGTTCTAATCCGTGTACCAGCCTTTCAAGTATCCAGCAGGAGTGGATATGTAGGTGTTTACGGGATAGTTGGTGCCATTGAGCTCCAGTGTCTATCTTCAAGGTCTTTTCTGCTACATCTTCGTACGGAGTGCTTGCAATAATTATGTGTGATCCGTTGCGAAGGCGAAGCAGAAATTTGTGGCTGTTACAGGCCTCCGGGTCACCGCTCGCATGTTCTATCGCACGCGCAACCTGGTATGCTTTCAGTTCCTTCACAACTAACCCTGGTCTGGGCCGCATGATAACCTTCATATTGCCACATGGTTTGTTTGGGTGAGATCGAAGAGTGAAAGAAGACAAAGACGATCTCTCTGAGCCGCTGCTTGAGTAGTCGACTAAACGAGCCCATTTTTTATCAAGTTTGTCGAGAGTAACGTGACAAGACTGGTGGAGGTGCTGGGTACAACGTCTCGCAATCCACCCGATGCCCAAGACCCCGTCCAGCAGCCGGAACACAAGCCCTGTACCCGTGGACACTCCTGTTCATAGAGTAAGCCGCCGCCAACGAGGCCTACCGCCTGAGACACCAACCACTGACGCAGCGACTATGACTTCGACACAAGATCCCATGCAAGCTCCGACACCTTCCACGCCGATCTACTGCACCGTCCAGAACCCGCTCATGCCTAGCCCCTTTCACGGAGAGCAGCATGAAGATGTTGACGACTGGCTGAGTGAGTTCGAACGTGTCGCAGCGATCAATTACTGGGATGATGCCGCGAAGCTCCGGAACGTGTACACGTGCCTAAAAGACGGTGCCAAGACGTGGTTTTTGAACAGGGATGATGTTCTGACATCTTGGCGCGAGTTCCAGCGTCGCCTCCTGGAGACCTACAGGAGTCCCGACCGCCGCGAACGGGCGGAGCGTGCACTTCAATCACGCATCCAGATGCCCAACGAGACCGTCTCGATGTACGTCGAGGACATGACACGGCTTTTCAAGCGAGCGGATCCTGCTATGGCAGAAGAAAAAAAGTTGCGCCACCTCATGCGTGGTGTGAAGGAACAACTTTTTGCTGGTTTGGTGCGTAGTCCCCCCAAAAGTGTTGCTGAGTTCCTTACTGAAGCGGCAACAATGGAGCGAGTACTGCACCAACGGTCTGCCCAGTTTGACCATCAAGTGAATGCTGCCTCAACTCCCGAGATTTTCGCCACCCCTGGGAGCAGGAGCCCCGAATGGATTCGCGAGATCATTCGATCTGTCGTCCGGGAAGAAATGGAAAAGATGTACGGGACAAGGCAAATCGATGTTGGTTCTATCACCAGTGTCATCCGCGACGAGATCCAGCAGGTGCTGCACGCCCATCGTTTTCCGCCCACGTCGGTTGATCTGGAAGCGGCTCCTGTGTCTACTGACAGTCGCCGTCGTACGTACGCGGAAGCCTTGCGATCTGCCACTCCTCTTTCGGGTCAAGGAGTCCCGATCCAGCCAGTGCCGCACGTCCCGATCCAGACAGTGCCGCACGTCTCGATCCAGACAATGCCATACGTTCCGATCCAGACAATGATGCCGTCAGTCGCGATTCAGTCAGCGCACGCTGATTTGGACATCGATAGTTGCCGTACACCGACGCGCAAGTCTGATCTCTGGCGTACGCCAGACAGACGACCCCTCTGCTATCATTGCGGTGAGGCTGGTCACATTTACCGCGAATGCCCATACCGGCAACTTGGACTGCGGGGATTTTCCGTCAATTCCCCTCGTCCCCGAATTGGTCAAAGGCCAAGGGATATCGAAGAATATCTCGCGCAACAGCGTGCACCCTTTACACGACGGCAATCGCGGTCACCATTTCCGAGGAGACCCGCAGCCACTGGGCCACGTTTTGGGGTGACGGCACGGGAACGCTCCCCGAGCCCCCGTCAGGAAAACTGAAGGCAGCGGCCTTCGGGGGCAAGGTCTCTGGGACTTAAAGTGCGGAAGACCTCCCATCGATGCTTGCACGCAACGCCGAAGGCATTTCGTCAGAGAATAATCGCAGTGCCGAAGAAACGCCGACATCCGCATCTGAACTTAGTGACCGCGTGTCGCTCGACATACCTGTGCTGGTTGACGGTCTTCAGGTCAGTGCATTGGTAGACACTGGTGCAGACTATTCGATCATCAGCGGGAGGCTAGCGAAAGATCTCAGGAAAGTGATCACGCCGTGGAATGGAACGCGAATTCGAACAGCTGGAGGACACGTTGTAACACCGCTGGGTCGCTGTACCGCAAGAGTGAAAATTCGTGCGTCAACGTTTGTGCTCAGCTGCCTCGTCCTCCCCGACTGTTCGCGTCAGCTGATTATCGGCATGGACTTCCTTCGGGAATACGGTGCCATCATAAATCTCCGTGAGTGCATCGTGACCTTCTCGACTCAAGGCGCAACAGATCGAGACGCCGATAACTGCCGCAGACTTGCGCTGCGTGTTGCTGACGACAGTGTGACGCTGCCACCTCGAGCAACTGTTCCCATCGAAGTCACTTGTGAAGACTTCCAAGACGGCGACGTGGTGGCTGAAAGCAACTTATCACTTCTGCTGCTCCAAGGTGTATGCGCCGCCCGAAGTGTTGTGCGCGTCCGTGACGGACAGTCAACGATACTAGCTACGAACTTCAATTACGAGCACCGGCATCTTTTCCGCGGAACTACCCTAGCTTATGGAGAACCTGTTGCCGACGTCACGGAGTGCTTCGCGTCCGAGGAAACGCATGAGGATAAGGAATTTTTAAACCACATCGACATTAATTCGACGCTGTCAGACGAGAGAAAGGCTGCACTTCACGACCTTTTAAGGGAATTTAGATCTTGCTTCGCCTCTTCTTCTAAAGTCCGTCAAACACACCTCACGAAGCATCGAATTATTACCGACGATGACGTCCGCCCCATCCGGCAGCAGCCTTATCGCGTTTCTGCCAAAGAACGCGAGGCTATTCAGACACAAGTAAAAGAGATGCTCGATGACGGGATTATTCAACCAGCCAGCAGCGCTTGGTCCTCGCCAGTCGTTCTAGTAAAGAAAAAAGACGGAACGCTGCGATTCTGTATTGACTACAGGAAGCTTAATAGCGTCACAAAAAAGGACGTCTACCCGCTTCCACGAGTAGACGACTCCCTCGCCAGGTTACGACGTGCGAAGTATTTTTCGTCCATCGATCTAAAGAGTGGCTATTGGCAAATTGAAGTGGATGAACGAGACCGAGAAAAAACCGCGTTTGTGACTCCAGATGGACTTTACGAATTCCGAGTTCTTCCCTTCGGCCTCTGTTCTGCACCAGCCACTTTTCAGAGGATGATGGACACAGTTCTCGCTGGCTTGAAGTGGCAAAGCTGTTTTGTCTACCTCGATGATGTGGTCATCTTTTCCGAGAGCTTTGAAGAACATCTGAAGCGTCTGAGAAAGGTTCTGGAAGCCATTCGCACAGCTGAACTTACGCTGAAACCCCCAAAATGCCATTTCGGCTATGAAGAGCTGAAATTTCTGGGACATGTCATTAGTGCAGATGGAGTGCGACCTGATCCAGACAAAACTGCTGCTGTCGCCGCCTTCCCTGTCCCATCAGATAAAAGAGTAGTACGCCGTTTCCTCGGCTTGTGCGCGTATTATCGCCGATTTATCGCCAACTTCTCTAAGATAGCTGAACCTCTTACGCGACTCACCCGAGATGACGTACCCTTTACTTGGGGCGGAGAACAAGATACAGCGTTCACAGAGTTACGACAGAGAATGCAAACAGCCCCTGTTTGATGAGGACGCTGCTACAGAAATTCATACAGATGCCAGCAACGTCGGACTTGGCGCTGTCCTTGTACAACGACACGGCGGCGTTGAGCATGTGATAGCTTACGCCAGTCGTACTCTTTCTCGAGCTGAGACCAACTATTCTACGTCAGAAAAAGAATGCCTCGCAGTCGTGTGGGCGACGACCAAATTTCGGCCTTACCTCTACGGTCGTCCCTTCAAAGTGGTGACTGACCACCACTCGCTCTGCTGGCTGGCAAATCTCAGAGATCCATCCGGCCGTCTCGCACGGTGGAGTTTGCGTTTGCAGGAGTTTGACATTACGATTGTGTACAGGTCAGGGCGCAAACACGAAGACGCCGACGGGCTTTCTCGAGCACCTGTGGGGAACGCTGTCAGGGGCTCCGAAGATGAAGATGCCTTTCTCGGAGCAGTTAGTGACTCCGAATTTATGTCAAAGCAGCGGGCAGGCGATGAATTACGCCCAGTCATTGATTCCCTAGAAGGCCGCAACTCTCAGGTCCCTCAACACATTGCTCGCGAACTGTCCTCTTTTTGTCTAAGAAGAGGCATTCTTTACAAGAAAAACGCCCGTGGTAGCGACAAGGCCTTCCTACTCGTTGTTCCTACCGACATGCGTGATGAAATCCTCCTGGCGTGCCACGACGAGCCCACGTCAGGACATTTGGGCTATTCGCGAACTCTCGCCCGAGTACGCCAACAGTATTACTGGCCGCGACTATCAACTAGTGTACATCGATATGTGAAAGGCTGCCGTGAGTGCCAGCGCCGCAAGACTCCGCCTGTGAGACCCGCGGGCCTGCTCCAGCCGATCGCACCACCACGGACACCGTTTGACCTCGTGGGAATGGACCTTCTCGGGCCCTTCCCTTTGCTGTCCTCTGGGAACAAATGGATTATAGTTGCGACAGATTATCTTACGCGTTATGCTGAAACAAAAGCGTTACCCCGTGGCACGGCCTCTGAAGTCGCGCAGTTCTTCGTGCACCAAATCGTCCTACGGCATGGTGCCCCGTCATGCGTGATTACGGACAGAGGGATGTCGTTTACAGCACGAATGATGGAGGACATTTTTAAACTGAGCTGCACAAGTCATCGAAAAACAACGGCTTATCATCCGCAATCCAATGGACTGACAGAGAGGCTTAACAAGACCATAGCGGACATGCTGTCAATGTACGTGGACGTACAACATAAAACCTGGGACGAGATTCTTCCATACATCACGTTTGCTTATAATACGGCAACGCAAGAAACAACGCGATTTCCGCCTTTCCGACTTGTTTACGGACGCAACGTGCGAACCATGCTCGATGCTATGCTTCCGTGCGACGAAAGCAATGAACTTGCTCAAGATGCTGAGCAATACACTCAATACGCCGAAGAAGCTCGTCAGCTAGCTCGCATAAACACCAGTCACCAACAAGATGCAGACGCACGACGTTACAACCTCCGCCATCGAAATGTCACCTACCACCCTGGGGACCGAGTGTGGGTGTGGATCCCTGTCTGGCGACCAGGCTTATCCGAAAAACTCCTAAGCCGTTATTTTGGACCGTACAAGGTTCTTAGACGAATCACAGATCTTACCTACGAGGTATTTCCGGACGGCGCAGCGTCTTCTCGTCGACAGCTTCGGCCCGAAACCGTGCATGTCCTTAGGCTGAAGCCCTACTTCACACAGTAGCCCTTGTGGTTTCACGTGCTACGACATGCCGTGACATTGCGTTGCTGCTGCTGTTTGTGTTCTCGTGTGTTTTTATGCCCTTTCTTTTTGCGCTTGGCGGGAGCGTTGGCGAAACTTCCTCATTTGCGCTGCGAGTAGTGGCACTCTCCCTCTTTTGGTTCTCTATATCTGCGTGTGTATACCTTCATTTTTTTTATTTACGAGCATCGAGTCGATGCTTTCAAAGGGGGGGACTATTGCCACATGGTTTGTTTGGGTGAGATCGAAGAGTGAAAGAAGACAAAGACGATCTCTCTGAGCCGCTGCTTGAGTAGTCGACTAAACGAGCCCATTTTTTATCAAGTTTGTCGAGAGTAACGTGACAATATCGTTTTTGGGCAGCGGCACCGCGCACGTTCGTCGTCCACCCCTTTCAGATGCTCTTCCGCGTCGCTCTTCTGCAAGCGTTCTAGCACCGGAGTTCTTGCCCTCAGTTACGCCTCGAGCAACGCTGTCATCACTGGCTGCGCGTTCTTGTTTCCTAATGCGTTTTTGCTGTCGCAATGGCATTGCTACCTGCCACTGACCATTCTTGGCTTCGTCGTCGCGTTCCTCCGCAGAGTCTTTTTCCTTGTTCTCGGCGTCGCTAGTAGATTCCCCTTGTAGCACCTCGTCAGGTGAAAGGAAATCTTCGTTGGCGTCCACCGCAGAGCTCACTTGGGTTTCGATGTCTTGGTCATCCATGTCCATAAGTGCCTGGGCTAGTTCCGGGTTGTTGTCCGTTGGGGTTCCGGTAGGTGCAGCGTGACGCGTGGGCCGAGAGCTGGCTGCCAGGACTACGCGTTCCGCTTCGCCGCGAAGATTAGCGTGGCGGGTTGGCATGCTCTGCCGAAGGTCTTCACTTCTCAGAGGAAACCGAGATCGCTTGACCAAAGACGTGGTGTCAGCGTGTACCTGACGTCTTCCTGCACAATTGCCGTAGTTTCACTGGTAGTCTTCCTTCCTTCCTTCCTTCCTTCCTTCCTTCCTTCCTTCCTTCCTTCCTTCCTTCCTTCCTTCCTTCCTTCCTTCCTTCCTTCCTTCCTTCCTTCCTTCCTTCCTTCCTTCCTTCCTTCCTTCCTTCCTTCCTTCCTTCCTTCCTTCCTTCCTTCCTTCCTTCCTTCCTTCCTTCCTTCCTTCCTTCCTTCCTTCCTTCCTTCCTTCCTTCCTTCCTTCCTTCCTTCCTTCCTTCCTTCCTTCCTTCCTTCCTTCCTTCCTTCCTTCCTTCCTTCCTTCCTTCCTTCCTTCCTTCCTTCCTTCCTTCCTTCCTTCCTTTACTTTTTCTTTCTTTATTTTTATTCGATTTTCTATTCTGATTTCTGTATTTTTCTTTCTTTATTCCCTTATTTATTTCTATCGCATAGCGCAATGCTCCTCGACGTTCTCCTCCTTCAGACCGGGAATCGTGCCTTCACCCGCTTGCTTAGCAACGCAACACTGCCCTTTCTTCAGGCAACAACGACGCAAACATGCACGGCAAAGAAATGAACTTTGAAAAGTCAACGGAGAAATGCGGCTACGTAAAGCGACGACAGCCCCCAATAAAAGGCCAGATTGCCTCAATTCTTTTTTAACGTTCGCTGGAGGCTCGAATAAACCCTTTAGAACGCTAATATATGCAATAACACTCTTTGAAGTAAAATGAAAGAAATATTGAGTGAGATACCTTAAACTGCGTTTTAACTCGAGGAACTGTGGCACCACATGTTAATTTCTTTACACGAAGAGACTTTTCTCACTGACTTATACCCCTGTCACACGGGCACCCGCGAAGACCGTTTAACTCCCTCGACCTTACGACAGCGAAGATGCGGTCCGTGTCACACGGCCATCCTTACGCAAACGAAAGTAAACGGAGCGTTTCGCAAAGGACGTTCAACGATCTCCCTTCGCAGCGAAACGAGGTACTCTCGTCCCCAGCAGTCTAGAGGTCAGAGAAAAATTTCGAGCACCAAGTGGCCGCAACGAAAGAATAATACATTTTGGCAATCTTAAACGTTCTTTCGTTGTACTACTCATTCAAAACGCGTGTTTGTTTACATATATTTACGCCCGCCAGAGTTCACTTAAACACCAATGCTCTACACTCCGCGCCCCGCACGTGGTGCCTCGTGAGTTGGGCCGGCCGGCGCCATTGAAAAATATTTCGTCCATGCGTGTGGTTGTGGTCGTCGCTGTGTCACTCAGGGCTGAAGAACACGAAATGTGCGCTCACGAGGCAAGGAAGCACAAGAACTTTCGCACACGGGCATGTACACAGGCAACAAAACAACTAAAAGCACAATGTGGCCAGCGTCACTAGCTGCATCGCTACAATTAGCAAATTCGTTTTTATTTAAAAATATGTTTATGCTTTCTTAGCCTCTTACCTCCTTAATAGTATTCTTTTTGTAAAAACCCCATAACGAGGATTCACAAAAAGTCAATAGAGATGAATTTAGAATACTTTTCCAAAAATCAAACAGCGCCAGCTGAGCCCCCTCACGCCAACTGTTACAACCTTTTCATTGCCGTGTGACACTGCCACAACTCCTTCTCCGTAGAACCACTTAGGGAAGATTTACGTTGACGGTGTTCAACGAAGTTTAGTGGTGGCCATGTGACAGGGGTATAAAATCACGGAACTAAAGTCATACGTTCGGCATCCCGAATATGAAATGTTGCGACAGTAGAACGACCACCTTGTAAACTTTACTCTAGTTTAAAGGCGGCTATAGCGAATGCCAGCTGAATATTTGAGAAAACACACTTTAGTGTCGAGCAAGAAGTAGAAGCGGCGCTGACGTATTACGTTGAAATATTTCATAATTACCTTTGCCGTCCAGTTGAAGGGCGTTCTCAGTGCCACCAAAGTTTTCGATCATTAAGGTCGTGTCGCATGTCGTGGTTGCCATTTGAGCCGAAGCTGCGTTGATCTTGTACTTGAGGGCGACTAAGCAAATGAGAGGGTTGCTGTCCCTATCATCTGCAACACAGGGCGGAGGAAAAAAACTGCGGCAATACGCGATATTGCGGACGCAAACTGATGTGATACCCACTTCCGTAACGAAAAAAAAAGGAAAAGCCCTATCTAGAAAAGTGGGGCAGCTAAACCTAGCGTTAGCGTACCTGACGTTCTTTCTTTCTTTCTTTCTTTCTTTCTTTCTTTCTTTCTTTCTTTCTTTCTTTCTTTCTTTCTTTCTTTCTTTCTTTCTTTCTTTCTTTCTTTCTTTCTTTCTTTCTTTCTTTCTTTCTTTCCTTCTTTCTTTCTTTCTTTCTCTCTTTCTTTCTTTCTTTCTCATCATAAGAGACCATGAGGCCTTCCATAGCAATATTTTTTTTTCGAGGAGGGTTAACGGTAAAATAGTATTAAGGCATGTTAATGTTGCACACAGATAAAAAAAATGTGATCTAGCAAAATATCAGTCGCAAATTTCCAGCACCCATACACTTAATGCTATATCCATCGTCACATTAGGAACATGGCTACACACCGACTATATTACAAAATCACAGCCAACTGATTATAGCCCAGTCTAGCACATCGCTACAACTTGATTTTGTTGATCATATCACATTTTGTGATAAAGTCGTCCAAGTTTAACACTGAGACCGACAAAAAGGTTAATGTAGGCTGAATAATGCCTTCAAAACACAATGTCCTTTGACTACAATCCTACACTTTATCTTTAACTTGTATGGGCGAAAGCTGCATCTGTGTGAATAACGCGTCAATTCGTTTCGCACTTAGCACGACTTTACGTTGCATAATTTACTGTCTTTCAGTTGTGATGTTATATCTGACGTTCCTTTTTTTATTCAGGTAACCTGTTTAAATGTTGTAAAGTTGGTGGAGAATGGCGGCATAGAGCTAGAAATAAATCACTGAATGACGTCAAGTTCCGCAACGAACCAATTAGCTCAAATATATCTGCCGATTAAGTGTCATTTGTTCCCCGCTACGAAGCTCTCAATCGAACAAAAGATTTATGAACCAACTAGAGCGTCTGTTTGCGTGTTGGCACAAAGGAGAACATCCCGCTGAGCTCCCATTCATCATGCTTTGTTGATTACGGTTTAATCAGTGCAGAAACAAAGCAGAAAGCTTCTGCCATTGACTTCTTGGTTTAAGACGAGCTTCGTGCACACGATAACATCCTAAGTTTCTGCGGAAACAACGTCGGAGCTGAGAGGTGGGTGGATCTCACTGCTAGCTGCATGAGCTCGTTGAGGCGGATGTATATGCCCAAGAGCAGGCGAACACGCAGCCCAACTTACGAGGTTTCCATGGCTTGTTCTCGGTAGTGGCTGAAAAAAAAAAGAGCCGAGTGAGAACAACTGAGGAGCACTGTCTCAGTCGGGGAAACACGGAGACAATAGAGGCTTCGCATTGGCGTGCCTGAAGCGCTGCTTTTCTTTCTTGCATGATTAGAGGACTAAAATGTTTTTTTTAAAGATGTCGGCATAGGAGGGCATTGTTCCGAGTTTCCGATGCCAATATCCTCCCTGTACCCGAGCTAAAGCATGCCCCGTAACTTTTCATTGTTTAATGAAAGCCTTACACGGTTGTCCAACCGCCTGACCTCCAAAACGATATGAGCATAAATAAAAAAAAAGAGGCTATTTGTGGCTAAACAAACGCCGATCCTTGTCGCAATCGGAAAAGCCCGCTGGTGCAATTTACGGCTAAGAACTGGCGGTGATTGGTAGAGAAGACGATTATCGCAATGGCTTCAGTTACGCTTCATTGGACTAAGCGCTATTTTTCAAAAATATTGATTCCCTATATTTCGGTGGATTCTCATGATCCTCGGTTAAGCTTCCGCTTCTGCTTTCGAGCTGTGGTTGAGGAGAGTTCTAGGGAACGTCACCGGATTGACATATCAATTACTTCAAGCTTAGCTTAAACAAATCTATTTTATAGTATTCTTGATTTGTTCCGTTGTAAGGGAATACTGGGTATTCGGTCGGACATACGCGCACTCTCCGTTTGTAGGGGGTGAGCCGACAAAAAATCAACCCCGCGTGCTCAAGTGGTTCGACCACTGACCGGTGATAGGCCCACGCCTGATTAAACCCGGACTAGGGGCAAGAGTCGGGATACAACGCACACTTTTCTAGACCAAGAACGAAAACACGTGAGACTACTCAAGCCATACATACTACGCGCGACATTCCTTCACGCGATACACCCAGCGCGTGCCATGAGGTGACCATTTCTCCCCCAAAATGCCCCGAAGTAGCCCACTCGCTCAAAAAGTGCACTCCATGGCATGATGTCATACTTAAAAAAAATTGGCAGATCCCAAGTACAGTGGGAATCGATGATATGCGAAGCACGAATGAGGTATATTGATATGTCACTTTAAAATCACGACAACATGACGAGGCGCGTGAATGTAGTATAAAGTAAACGCAAGTAGAAATGTTATGGGCACTGAGGTACCTAGATGAGATGAGAGTATGTAGTCGCGTAATGACGGCACCACTAACGTTTGCAATACCAGCCCCAGCAGTGGTCGGCATGTAAATTATGCCGTACATGACTTCCGTGCCATAATTCATATTTGCCATAATCATATTTGCGCCTGGCAGTTGTGTTCGTCGTCCATTCACGAGACGTAATACTAAGTTTGGTACATGTGAAGCTTGCGAAACGGCCTCGAACGCGCTATGAGCGTAGCATGAAGTCACGTTTTACATGACACGCATGGCTAGAGTATCATGTTTGGACGTGTCATTTACCTTCGTTGTCTAATCATGTCACGTAAAACCTTATTGATTGATATGTGGGGTTTAACGTCTCAAAACCACCGTATGAGTATGAGAGACACCGTAGTGGAGAGCTCCGGAAATTTAGGCAACCTTAACGTGCACCAAAACCTGAGCAAGCGGGCCTACAGCATTTCCACCTCCATCGAAAATGAAGCCGCCGCAACCGGAAGTCGCGTAAAACCTAATTTCGTATATGTGAAGCTATCGAAACGACTGTGAGCACGTTATGAGAGTAGCATTTGGTCATGTTGTACAAGACACGGATGTCACGATTATCATCTTCGCTTCAGTCATATACCTTCGTCATCCACTCACGTCTCGCAATACCAAATTTGGTATGTGTCAAGCTAGCGCAACGGCAAGTTGCGCACCATGAGCGTGGCATGTCCACGTTAGGGCCTGTCACTTATGTTCGCCGTGCAGTCTTGTCATATGTGTGCAGTCTTAATTATGTCATGTGGATGGAACCACCGCAAGAGCATG
This sequence comes from Rhipicephalus microplus, assembly GCF_043290135.1. Taxonomy (NCBI): domain Eukaryota; kingdom Metazoa; phylum Arthropoda; class Arachnida; order Ixodida; family Ixodidae; genus Rhipicephalus; species Rhipicephalus microplus. The sequence goes on along the minus strand of NW_027464597.1, from coordinate 9,377,772 downwards.
CAAAACCATGACTTGCGAATCATGACGTTCATGACATACGTGTCATGATTTCCCCATTATGACTAGTCATTTAGGCTGGTCATACAGTCATGTTATTCTATACTAATTTCGGTATAGATATCATTATCAAAAGGGCCAGTAGAGCTAAGTGTTGTAGGCGGCTAGATAGACAGACTGATACGGCCGAAGTCGCCGAAGTTCGCTAAAAAATGCTTCGCGTTTAAAACTCGACGCTGACGTGGAGACAAGAAACCACGACTCGTGAACTATCGATAAACACTGGATGAAATACGACAAAGACAGGCTCAGCGAGACAGGAGAGCCGTCGAATGCGGCGCTTATCTACGGTTGGTACGTCATCGAAGACCCGTGCTGATGAACTCCAGGCTGCTGCTTCACTGCCTTATAGGTCGTTGGTCGTAGGGCAGATCTTCGGAATACACACCGCTGCCGTATAGGTTGCAAACCCTCGTGCCATGGGTTCGACCACGAAGACAGGACCACGTGGCCCGGCCTACGACGGTCCGTCGTCCGCGCATTTCCTCCGCTCGAACAACTCTGTCTCTCCCTCGTTGACTGTCTGTCTTTCCATCGTTCGGTACACAAAAGAGTTGTCGTTCACCGCCACGCCCCTCTGTCGGTGGCTGACTGACGGGAACGGAGCCCCCGTGCTGTATTCTCACTTGCCTCACACGCGTATTTTGTGAGCCCCATTCATATTGGCGCATTTAAGCCAAAGCTTGTCGGTTCCCGATCCAGATTCATAGCTCTACTTTCCTGTGCATACACTGAAGACACCTCATTCTGTGATTCTAGCGTTAAAGATTGTGTCTGCCTGAGTTCGTTGGACACACGTAGCGAGGAGGGTCGCAGCCAACTACTTGGACGAGGACAGAAAGACCCAGTGGAGTGTCGCAGGTCGTTCCTCTCTCGTCCAAGCAGTGTGCTGGAACCTGAAGCTCGGGCAGGGCGAACGCCGGCGACAGAGCCTAATGTGAGGCACAAGTGCCTCGTTCGAAAGGACGCGCCGCTCTTGTGCTCGATGCATTGTTAGCAGCGACTCAATATAAGTCCTCTGTAGTGCCACCACCGGAGGCATGCGCTGCCTGCCTTAAATCTCACTTTGCGTTCGCGCCTAGAACGCTGACGACGCCAAGCACTCTGTTTGTTGTCTTGTATTAGAATAGTTTGTCTCTCTTGTTGCGGCTAGTGGACTTGTTCTGATCGTCCTTGCCTAGACACGGATTAAAATGCGATATTTGCAAAGAATTGGTCTCGTAAATTCCCACAATGAGCAAAACTGAGCTACCATTCGATAAACTATGCAACCACATTAAACTACTGCAGTGGTTTTACAGAGTAGCTCTTATAGGGCTGGACCTGACGACAAATAAGGGTTCGCGTCGTCATGCTCAAGTTTTCAGATAAGCTCATATATATTGTAACTGCCTCAATCGCTGACGAAATGGTTTCCACACTGTGAAATGGTAAGTGGCTGCTCCAGAGTGAATGGTATGTTTTGAACTCGCTGTAGCGGGGTGTGTGGCAAGTGCTGCGACATGAGCTTAGCGGTATATTTCAGCTCAAGAAAAAGTGTAATCGCAGACGCCGCACAACGTCTCAAAATGTCTAAAAAATCTCCAAAAAATTGCAAGGGCAGCACAGAAAAACCGAGGCTCCGCTGTTTGTATGAATTTCACTCTGGTTGGAACTTCTTTTTACGTCAATATTTTGGAAAAATTCGTCTGTACGAACACAGACAAATGTAAACAATATCTGCGAGAATGGTGTTACAGCCCACAATAAAGGTTGCGTACAGTCCTTAGAAATTTAGCAAATAGGAGCAGTGCGTTTCCATCGCGAAAAGTGCTACATGATGGTACGTGATTGTGGTGGTACAGAGAAGGGGAGGAGCTCGAGACAGCCGTGTTCGCAACGCAGTATGTTCGCACGCTCATCGTTGGCAGGACAGCCTTTATGGCACGTGGAAATGCATAATGCATAACTGCGCTGGCATCTTCCCGGCCGCCAAAGGCTGTTGTGATGTCTTCATAACGAGAGCAAGGCTAGCTGGGCTACAGTGATATATGGGCCATCGGCATTCGCCTTGACTAATCGACTGTGTATTTCCCAACTACACAATCGACTGCATCATATCCAAACAACACAGGATGTAGGGTCAGGCGTATACAAAGCTTTGAGAGTTACGAGAAAAAAATGTCCAACAGGAAGTGTCGGGGGGGGGGGGGGGGGGAGCAACGTTTGGACAACAGGACTTGTCTTTTCCAGAGTAACATCGAGATCGTTTGTCAGGTCAGGGCAAGTTTAGTCAAGGCACCTTGGAAACATCGAGCCTCAAATATAGCTGTTCCCACAGTCTTGTCCTATATATAGTGCGATAGTTGCAAGACTGTCCTGTTTTTTTTACTAAATGATTGCTATGTCGCAAAGAAACTGAGAACAAAACTTCAACAGTTGTTACTGCACGTCAAAGGTCAGCATGCGTTGATGTGTTGATGCCAGACATAAGTGCAACAAATTTCTAGTCTTCGAATTTACTTTCAACAGTAGTGTTTTTTTTAATTTATGGTGCTTTGCGAAATCGCAACTCGAGTCCAGATAATTAAAAGGTGCTACTTTTTGATATAAAGACAATATTAGTAATTGTTCCGTTTTTAAGCGCCGACACCATGCTGTGATAACGCGAAACGCGGTAGTTCAGAGCTACGGAAATATACGAGATGAACCCAATAGCATTCTGCCTGCATTGAAATGCGGTCATCGAGGTTCGTATCAGATACCGCGATATTTGGATGAGCAGTCAAGCAATGCCCGAGGAGATGTATTAGCAGAATTCGCAGAGCGAAATAATTTACAGGTCTTGAATACCTTCTACCGAAAACGAGTTGACCGTAAATGGACATGGAGGCGCCCTAATGGCGAAAATAAGAACTAAACAGGCTTTATACTCAGTGCACACGCACGAGTCGTGCAGGAAGTGGAAGTGATTGGCAAGGTACGATTCAGTGACCATAAAATTGTACGGTCTCGAATTCGCCTAAATTTGAAGAAGGGTCGACAGAAACTGATACACAAGAGGATAATCAATGAGCAAGCACTGGAGGTAAAATACATGAATTCAGAGTCTCCCTTCAGAACAGATTCTCGGCTCTTATAGAGGAGACCAGCCTTAGCGTTGATGCGATGAATGATAATCTAACGAGCATTATTATGGAGCGTGCAGTAAAAGCCAAGGTATGGTAGTGAGACAGACCACTTGCAAGATGTCCCAGGAGACGAAAAATCTCATGAAATCGTCAAACACAACAGACAAAATAGAACTGGCCGCGGGCTTCTTAAGCTTATAATTAAGAAGCATAAGGTACCCGATACATGAAGGTATAACGTGGTGAGAATTGAACATGCTCTAAAACGAAGGAAGTGTCAAAGCGGTAAAAATAAAACTTCTGATAGGCGAAAACCAGATGTATGCAATAAGGGATAAGGAAGAAAAATTAGCGACCTATATGAATAGGATAGCTAAAGTAGCGGAGGAGTTCTACAGAGATCTGCACAGTAGTCGGGACAACCGGAATAATATAAGAACTGGCAGTATCCTAGATGACACCCCACCAGTAATTACAAAAGAAGTCAGGAAAGCCTTGGAGGGAATGCAAAGAGAAAAAGCGGGTAGTGAGAATCACGTAACATCAGATGTGCTGAAAGATGGAGGACAAATTGTGTAAGAAAAACTAACCATCCTGTTTACGAAATATCTTCTGACAGGAAGGGTACCATAATCTTGTAAAAATGCTAACATAATATTAATCCTTAATAAAAGAGATGATAAGGACTTGAATAACTACAGGCCGATTAGCTTGCTCTCCGTCGTATACAAGCTATTTACGAAGGTAATTGCTAACGAAATTAAGACAACATTAGAATTCAATCAACCGAAGGATTTCGTACAGGCTACTCCACAATGGACCTAATCATACTGTTACGGGGGTGAGAGAATGAATGAAATAAATATATTTACAAAATATACAGGAAGAGTCAGAGGCAGCTGCAGCCAAGATGGAAGACCAGCAGCAACAACACGAGCACAGTCGCTTTCATCGTCTTCGTTGTCTATGGTGCTCTTTCGTTGCCGATGTCGTGTAACATATAACCCCCCGCTGCTGGCAGCGCCGTCTCGGCGCCTAAAGGAGAGTAGGGTCATATGCGGATATGTACGGTTTGAGGCGGGTCACGTGGACGACGTCAGTAGCGGGTGCGGACGACGATGACAGACTGTCCAACGGAGCAATCTGGTATGTGACATCGGTAAGCCGGCGTAAAACTTTGTGAGGCCCCGAGTAGCGAGACAGGAGCTTCGAAGAGAGGCCAACGTGGCGGCATGGTGTCCAGAGGAGGACCAATGAACCTGGAGAGTATGAAACTACTCTGTGATGGCTATCGTAGCGGGCCTTCTGAGAGAGCTGCGAGCCAAGAAGACGTTGCCGTGCGATTTGGCGGGCCACTTGCGCCCGAGCAGTGGCATCCCGGGCGTACTCTGTAACCGTTTGCGTAGTTGATGGGAGAAGAGTCTCGAAGGGTAACGCTGGATGGCGGCCGAACAATAAATAGAATGGGGAGAAGCCAGCGGTGCCGTGGCGTGACGAATTGTACGCAAATGTCACATAAGGCAAAGTACTATACCAATCAAGGTGATCTTCGGAAACGTACATGGAGAGCATTGTTGTCAGTGTTCGATTTAGGCGCTCGGTAAGACCATTTATTTGTGGGTGATAGGCCGTAGTGAGCTTGTGACGCATCGAACACGAGCGAAGGATGTCACTTACTACTTTTGAAAGAAATGAGCGACCACGATCAGTCAGCAGCTGTCGAGGAGCACCATGGTGAAGAATTACGTCACGAAGCAAGAAGTCCGCGACGTCAGTGACACAGCTTGTCGGTAGCGCTCGTGTAATAGCGTATCTTGTGGCGTAATCAGTGGCTACGGCTATCCACTTGTTTCTGGTGAGAAAAGTAGGAAATGGTCCAACGAGATCAAGACCAACGCGGTAGAAGGGAACGGTGGGTATGTCTATTGGTTGGAGCGGACCAGTTGGTGGCAAGGTGGAATGTTTGGAGCGCTGGCAGGACTCACATGCAGCAACGTATCGGCGCACAAAACGGTAAAGGCCTGGCCAGAAGAATCTACGACGCACGCGATCGTACGTGCGCGTGACCCCAAGATGTCCCGCGGTTGGGGCGTCGTGAAGCTGTTCAAGTACAGCGGAACGGAGTGTCGCAGGAACTACGAGTAGTAGCTCTGGTCCTTCGGCACTGGTGTTGCGTCGGTAAAGAATGCCGTCGCGTAGAACGAACAAGGTTAGCGACGGTTCTACGTGAGGCAAGCGTAGACTCTGCATGATAGACCGCAAGTGGAGATCGCTGAGCTGTTCCTTGCATATGTTGGTGAAAGCCGACATGGCGAAGACACAAGGGTCAGAATCATGTGCTGAAAGGTCAGGTGGGTCCACGGGGTGACGGGATAGACAGTCAGCATCCTGGTGCATAAGGCCAGATTTGTATGCCACGTCGAAGCTGTATTCTTGTAGTTTCAAGGCCCAACGGCCAAGTCGTCCTGTTGGATATTTAAGGGATGACAGCCAGCACAAGGCATGGTGATCTGTAATTACCGAAAACGAGCGGCCAAACAAGTATGGTCGAAATTTTCCGACAGCCCAGACTAGTGCAAGGCACTCACGCTCTGTAATGGAAAACTTGCTCTCCGAAGGAGAAAGGAGGCGACTGGCATAAGCAATGACGCGATCTTGTCCTCGTTGCCGCTGGGCGAGAACAGCACCAATTCCATGTCCGCTGGCATCGGTACGAACTTCAGTATGGGCGGACGGGTCGAAATGGGCCAAGATGGGCGGGGAAGTAAGTAATGTTGTAAAGGTGCTGAAGGCAGTTGCTTGGTCAGTACCCCAATAAAAAGGCATGTCCTTCTTCAGTAGCTCCGTAAGTGGTCGGGCAACGTCAGCAAAATTCTTCACTAAACGTCGAAAGTAAGAACAAAGGCCGATAAAACTCCCTACATCTTTTGCGGAACGGGGTATGGGAAAATCTTTGACAACTCGAATTTTGCCAGGATCAGGTTGCACGCCTCGAGCACTGACAAGGTGGCCCAGCACAGTGATTTCCCTATGGCAAAAGCGACATTTGGAAGAGTTGAGCTGATGTCCTGCTTTCCGGAAAACCTCAAGAACAGCCGTTAGGCGCCTAAGGTGGCTTTCGAATGTAGGTGAAAATACGATGACGTCATCGAGATAGCACAGGCACGTGGTCCATTTGTATCCACGCAGAAGAGAGTCCATCATTCTTTCAAATCTAGCTGGCGCATTACACAATCCGGATGGCATAACCTTGAACTGGAAAAGTCCATCCGGCGTGATGAATGCGGTTTTATTGCGGTCTCGATGATCGACAGAAATCTGCCAGTATCCAGATCGCAAGTCGATAGATTAAAAGTAGGCAGAGCCATGTAGGCAGTCGAGAGCATCGTCAATCCGCGACAGTAGATACATGTCCTTACGTGTTACTTTGTTTAAGTGACGGTAGTCTACGCAGAAGCGCCAGCTGCCATCCTTCTTCTTGACTAGCACAACCGGCGATGCCCATGGACTGCAGGAAGGTTTGATGACGTCTTTTGTGAGCATTTCTTCAACTTCGTGCTGGATAACTTGTCGCTCAGCATTAGACGCGCGATAAGGACGTCGTCGTATGGGGCTGGCGTCTCCAGTGTTAATCCTATGAGTTACAAAGGATGTCTGACGCAAAGGGCGGTCATCAAAATCAAAGATGTCCCGGTAGGATTTCAGCAGGTGCCGGATGTCAGCTGTCTGTGGTGGAAGAAGGTCCGGAGCGATCATCTTGTTGATGGTGTCATCCGCTGCGCTCTTCGAGGACGAAAACGGAGCAAAGAACGAAGAAGATTTGGCAACGAACGCCGAAATGGCAGCATCTATAGAAAAAACTTCTGCCAGAGTCATACCATTTGGGATAACTTGAGCGCACAGTCTGAAGTTTAGGATCGGAAGAGATGCTGTATTTCCCGTGACTGTCAAAAGTGTGTGAGGCACGGCAACATTTTTGGCCAGCAGAACGTCAGCAATAGCTGTCAACATGTAGTCACCATCGGGAACAGGAGGGACACATCTCAGGTTCACGTAAGTAACGGCTTGAGGTGCTAGGCAAACGTGATCTGCAGAACACAGACGGGGTTGAGCTGGTGTTGGGTCGTCATGGTAACAAGGTAAATCAAGTTGAAGCATGCCGGTTCCACAATCAATAAGGGCAGAGTGGGCGGATAAAAAGTCCATGCCGAGGATAAATTCATGGAAACATTTCTCGAGCACAGCAAATAGCACTGTCGTGGAGCGATCAGCTACACTTATACGCGCGGAGCACATTCCAAGCACGGGAAACGTGCCGCCGTCGGCGACCTGGATGAGTGGCACAGTGGGTGGCGTTAAAACTTTCCTAAGGCGGCAACGAAGTTCTGAATTCATCACTGATATGTGAGCCCCTGTGTCCACCAGTGCAACAACGGGTGTGTCATCTACTTCAACGTCAATAAGGTTGCGTCGAGTCGGCAGCATGGTCAGAGGATTTGGCGGGCAAGTGGTCGATGCAGCATCACCTCCGGGAGCTGCATCATTTAGTTTTCCCGCGGCAGGTAATCAGTCGGCGACGTTGGTCGGCGAAATTGGGGCGAGCGAGACGATGGGCGACGGGAGAGCGGTGAACGGGACTGGTGAGCATGTGGAGATGGAGATCGACGACGATATGGCGGCATAGAAGGAACGTCTTCACTGGTGGCCTGAGGTGACTCCCGGTAAGTTTGAAAGCGTCCATGATCCCTCTCTGGCCGATGGGTGTACCCACAGGATGCTTGATGCCAATACCACCGAGTGTTACAATGGCGGGCCACGTGTCCGATACGGTGGCAGTTGAAACAAATCGGGCGATCGTCAGCAGTCCTCCACTCGGCTGGATTGCGAGGGCGCGCCGGAAGGTTTTGACTTTGGGCATACGAAACATGGGGTCGACGACGGTTGTCGGCTGAGAGGGAGCTGTAGTGCACTCGGAGGCCAGTCCAGCATTAAAAACCTCTTGTCGCACAATGGCATGTACCAGTGGCACCATCTGAGGGCTAGAGTCACAGGCATGGGAGCACGTGGACGCAGGAGACAGAGCTTCAAGTTCACGTCTGATGATCTTGGTCACGTGCTCTGCAGTTAACGGCGTCTGTAGCGCAGGCCTGTCTTCGCACGACCAGGTTGCTGCTGTGTTCGGTAGTCGAGTGAAATTATGGGCGATACGTCGACTTTTGGCGGCCTCAAAATGCTGGCACTCCTTGATGATGGCATCGACCGTGTTGCAGTCCTTGCATATGAGAAGGTTGAATGCATCATCTGCAATGCCTTTCAATATGTGAGCTACTTTTTCGGTTTCTTCCATACCGTTGTCCGCTTTTCGGCAAAGGGCAAGCACGTCCTGTATGTAAATCACGTAGGACTATGTTGACGTTTGCACACGAGATGCCAACTCCTTCTTGGCCGCTGCCTTTCTACCCACAGACTTGCCGAAAAGGGCGCGCATCTTTTCTTTGCACGCATCCCAGCTTCCCATTTCATCTTCGTGGTTCTCGAACCACACTTTTGCTGTTCCTTTCAAGCAGAACAGGATATTGGCTAACATAAGAGTTTCATCCCAGCGGTAATTCTTACTTGTACGTTCGTACAGCGGCAACCATTCTTCGATGTCGACATCATCCGTGCCACAGAACGTGCTAGGATCTTTTAGCTGCGGAAGGACAACAGTTGTTGTAATCGCCTCGGCGGGAGCCGGTCCCTGGTTTGCCATGGTGGAAAAATCCAAGCGTCGGCCACTGCGGAGCACCGTTATATCGTGTTGTACCCCGCATCTCCACCAAATGTTACGGGGGTGAGAAAATGAATGAAATAAATATATTTACAAAATATACAAGGAGAGTCAGAGGCAGCTGTAGCCAAGATGGAAGACTAGCAGCAACAACAACACGAGCACGGTCGCTTTCATCGTCTTCGTCGTCTATGGTGCTCTTTTGTTGCCGATGTCGTCTAACAATACTGTCAATCAGGTAATGGAAATGTGCGCGGAATGCAAGCAGCCCATATACATAGCCTTCATAGATTACGAGAACGCATTTGATTCAGAAGAGATATCAGCAGTCATGCGGACACTGTGGAATCAGCGCGTCAACGAAGCATAGACATCCTGGAACAAGTCTACACAGGATCAACTGTCACTATAATGCTCCATAAGGAAAGTGACATAATACCAATAAAGAAAAGTGTAAGACAAGGATTTATGATCTTCCTAGTGCTATTGACCGTGTGCTTGCAAGAGGTTTGAAGAAGCTTAGAATTGGAAGAGTTAGGGATAAGAGTTTATGGAGAGTACCCCAGTAACTTTTGTTTCACCAATGACATTGCATTGCTGAGTAACTCTGTGGACAAATCGCCATTCATGAATACTGAATTAGACAATGAGAGCAGAAACGTAGGTCTTAAAATTAGTCTTCAGAAAACGGAAGTAATGTACAACAACCTCGAAAGAGAACAGGACTCCGAGATAGGTAGCAGTACACTTAGAAGTTGCAAAATAGTACGTCTAGTTAGGACAAGTAGTAACCGTGGAGCCGAACCACGAGATTGAAGTAACTAGAAGAATAACAATATGGTGGAGCACATTGGGCAAGAACTCTCAAATCATGACAGATAGATTGCCACTATTCTTCAAGAGGAAGATATATAACAGCTACATCTTGCCGGTACTTACTAACGGAGCAGAAACCTGGAAGCTCACAAAGAGGGTTCAGCTTAAACTCGACGCAGCGAGCGATGGAAAGAAAAATTATAGGTGTAACCTTAAGAGACAATGAGAGAGCAGAGTGGATTACTGAACAATGAGGGATTAAGAATATCATAGTAGGAATCAAGAAGAAATGAACATGGGCCAGGCACGTAGCACGTAGGCAGGATAACTGCTGGTCATTAAGGGTAACTGACTGGATTCCCACAGAAGGTAAGCGGATGAGGGGGAAACAGAAAGTTAGGTGGGTAGATGAGACTATAAAGTTTTTGAGTGTAAAGAGGCAGAAGCAAACACAGCTGCGCCGAGTCGACTGTTGGAACATGGGAGAGGCCTCTGGCTGCAATGTGCGTAGTCAGGATAATAATAATAATAATAATAATAATAATAATAATAATAATAATAATAATAATAATAATAATAATAATAATAATAATAATAATAATAATAATATAATAATAATATTAATAATAATAAAGATAATAATAATAATAATAATAATAATAATAATAATAATAATAATAATAATAATAACAATAATAATAATGATGATGATGATGATGATGATGATGATGACGACGACGATGATGATGAAGGCATTTCTTGTAACATTGCAGAATCACGTTTTGAGTTCTAGGTTGCAAGAAAGCGCCAGACGCAAATTCGCATTTTCAATTTTTCCCACTAGAATGGTTGAAATTCTTAGACGTATCCTTCTGAAATATCAAAGTGAACGCCTGTGTGACGAGGTCAAACTACAACTGAAAAAAGTAGTATATCATATTTTATCAAAGTTATTATTGCCACCAACTCTCTTAATTTGATAATTCATGTTTGGCAATATTATTTAACGTCATTAATCAAAATAAATGTCGATGCAAATTTTCTTTCAGTACTTATGTTGCTTTTTCGCTAGCTTTCATGTTCTTAACCTGGAGCGAATCGAATGTTTTTTAGCTATAGCCGATATCGCAGAAGCTTCCGGGTTTTCGGTTGCGTTATCGAAAGAATGTCTTTGAATAGATGAGTGAATAAATGACATTTGTATGTAGTTCACTATAAGCATGGTTCGTTGTAGTGCTGTTTGTTATAACGAGGTTCTACTATATATGAATTTTTCGGGCACTTAAGGTATTTACTGCCTACTTAAATAGGAGTTGTACTTACTTTCAACGTCCTCTGTGAATGGCAAACAAACAGTGCGAAACAAATTATTACTTGACAACGCTCGAAAGATGAGACAAAGAGTTAACCCTCGCGTCTTGGCTGCCTTTTTTCTTTATTAGCACGTACTCGACTTCACCATTTCAGCTTGTTTTCGCATGGTGCACGAGGAATGGTTAACAATAAACATGTCAAAGCACCTGGTGCGTGCTTAGCTAAGTACTGAGGAAAACGATGTAAGCTTAGCCGGAAGTCATCACGGTGTCACTCAAATCGAACTTCCATAGGTGATCGATATCCAATCAAATTTCTTCGCTTCCGTGATGTCAACCACTAGGGTGTTGACTGAAATTCTTCGTTAACCGTGGAAATGCGTTCTTATGTCGCTGTTCTTTTGGATACAAAAGCTGGAAGTCCTGGCAGACTTGGTCAGCTATTCATAGACCATGGCACAGCCAAACTAAATATTCTAGACCAGGAAAAAAGTAGCACTTGTTAGTGGTACAGGCAACATGTCACTGTCTTCTTTTTCTCTTCCAAAAGCTTCCGGTCAAGTGCTCCTGGCTTTCCAAATAGTCAGAAAGTGTGTATTAAGAAATAAAACTGCGAATAGTACTGCTTCGAGTTGAAAGTAGTATTATCTAAATTTGACGTCAGATTATAAGTACACGTAAGGCAAGGTTTAATAAACTGTTAGAATGAATAAAGTTCATTAGTTCAGCTCATTGATAGAGCCGACCGAAGCTTTCGTTTCGAGAAGTAGGGATTGTTGCGCGATCGGCCGGAGCAGATCTCAACGAGTCATAGATAAGAGCTTTCTTCGGTTTTTTTTTCTGTAGTGCACCTAATATTTGCATCACCACAGATTATTCACTCACACTTCCGAACAGAAGGGAGTTTGCATAACTTCGTGATACAGATGAAGATAAAGCCTGTTATGGTTATATGGGTGAAGTGTGTATGTACATTTTGTTAGGTGGTGACTGGCATCTCACACTTTCTGTTGTGAGAAGAATGACAACGAGGCGACTACACTAGCCAATAAAATAGAACAGAGAAAAGCACTCTGTAACAGGTCTAGGAAATATAAGTAGTACGCCCAATTTAAATGAATATATATGTGACAATATACACGACAAATTGTTGAAGGAAAAACGCAATCGTGTAGTGGAAAGACCTTTATTGCAGATGTCTATAGACAACCACAGTAGCCAGCGTAATGATTGTATTTATGTATAACTAAATTTATGGGTTATGTGAAGCAGCAAAGCTAGGGCGTATTCATAAAATGGACAATTTCTTGTATGCGTATACTTTTATAAACAATTTATCTGATCACGTTTGGGTGCGTGCAGACAAGAAAACGTGCCTGTGTACGTGGCCGTCGTCTCTGTCTCTTCGGCAGGAGCGGGTGGAGGCTGCGGCTTCACTGTCATTCAGGGAGAGAGAGAGAGAGAGAAAATGCACGTTTGGACTTTCCTTAGCTATAAAGGAGAAAACTGGTTCGGCTGGTTAAAGTATTGTACTCAAGAGCGCGTGCAATATCGAGACATTCCGTGCGTGAATAAGTAAGTATTTTTAAGGTGCAGTTACAGCCATCTCGTGCAGATACTTCATCTTGAGGATATAACGGCTGCCTATCTAAGATCACACAGAAACTGCATATGTGCAGGCGCTGAAAGATATTTTCTGTAGATTTTTTACAGTAGTATGTGCGAATCAACTCGAATATAGAAACCTTACTACAACGAATATTCAATGGTAGATCTTCAGTTAATCAGCATTGTTTAATAGTATAGGAGCTAAAGTGCGGGCGAATACGGGCTTGATGAGCACATTCTACAAACGCTTATAAAACATAGGGCGTGGAATGCAGATTATCTTGATAACATTGTAAACATGCTCTTTCTATCGGAAATATAGAGTGGTAGTCGAACTCTCAGCGTAATACGGAAATTGCATATTTGTGTGATATGTCGTAATGTAATGAGACGAGCTATCATTGCTTGTCAGAGAAGAAAAGAAGTGTACTATGAATACCTCATTTTCTTTGTTAGACGCAACATTGATGCGATCTAACAGACAACGATTTCAAGGAAAGTATAGGAGCAGTTAATAAATATAATTGTATAGCGTAAATGTGAACAAAAAAAGTGAACGAAAAGATAACTTGGCGTGGACAGGGACCGAGCCTGCGACCTTAGAATAACGCATCCGATGCTCTACCAACTGAGCCACCATGGCGGCTATCCTCCCGTCCACTTTAGGAGGTCTATATATGTGCAATAAACGTGGCAGCTTCGATCAGCGCCACCAGTGGTGATGATGGTAAGTGTGTAACCCTCGATTTGTTATCGACGGCATCATCGACATCATCATCACCTGGTTCTTCAAGGGTGCCGTGATTAACTTACAATCTTGAATAAGCTGGTTTAGCGAGTTAGTGCCGAATGAACGAGTGCTTCTATAATTTCACATGGCCGTTTCTATCGGGACTTTCACCCACTGCTTGCTGCACTTATAGTAATTCCAAGTTTTACTGCTGGCGCTCGTTTCGGTGTTTGCTGTGTTCTGCTTATATAGTAATAAAGCAAGCTCATTGCAATAAGCTAATAATGACTTCTCATTCAGCTTGAAGAATTGTCTTTAGCCAATTTCGGAGTGCAGCTTCTTTCGGCTTACACTATATTTTTGTTTTGGCGTTACTTGTACTCACGGCGGTTGACGAAGTAGAAGGCACCCGTGAGCAGTATGCTTAGCACGACAATCAGGTACATGGCGGCGCAGACGTAGACCAGTAGGTCGGGTATGATGGGCCGTTGCATCAAGTCGTACATTGCTTGTTGGCTGCGAGAGAAAAAGAAATGCCATTAAAAGAGTGAAACCATGACTGGGTTTGTCGCTACGAAGTGCGCATTTGGCTTAAATAGATCTTGAACAGGAATTTCGCTGTAGAAGTTCTAAAATACACAGAATGGCAATCTGTTAACAATTTTGCATAAGCCAAGATAGACATATTTAGCTGTTATTCCCTGCTTGTTTGTGATTGTTACAAGCTTTTAGGCTTCGCGTGGTAACATAATATTCTATTTGTGAATTTATTTAATATGTGACGCAGCATCAAAAAAAAAAAAACCACTAGGACTGCGCGAAACGCGCAGCACATTCACAACGAAAGCAGGAAGGGTGGCTTTCCCGCATCTTTTTTAAAACTTTATATGGATAACTGGTACAAGCACACTTGCGGGGTCCCCCACTACGTCATTAATCATAATATTTCTGTAGTAGGAATGAATTCGCTATACCTTCCTTCGTCACTTTTTGGAGAAGCGTGGTACTCGCTAAACACTTGCAAGCGATTTTGTGCAAATTTTTTTCATCCTGTGGTTGACGGCGATGAAAAATTTTGCTTGAAGCTTTTGCAATAGGGTTGGAGCATTCGACGACACACTCGGTCATTGCGTAATTCACATTGTGTGGTGCCTAGTTGTTCGTTTGCCGTTCTAAAACACTTTTTTGTTTTAATATGGTTGCTCCTTTCTTGACGGCAAGTGTGCCTATATAGGCAGACTTGCCCTTGTTGCGAATTTGCCTTATAAGGCGAATTCGCAACAAGGAGGATCAAGCTGCAACGCGGCTCTGTGGTAGAATACTCGGCTCGCACGCAGAGGACCCGGCTTCGAATCCATTTGTGTCCTCGGTGTTTTTTATTTACTGAGTTTTTCTTTTATTTCGCGCGATATTGGTTACAGACACAGGCGGTGGCGGACAACTGCGGCGCACGCGATCCTTGTGATCTCATAGCAGGTTTTGCTGCTAAAATTAATCGACCTGTGACACTTCGCTAGTCGCTAGATATGTTCCGCCCAACGACGTGAAACAAACTGTCGTTCTACATGTTATCAAATACATTAGCTGCACCCATGTGTAGATCCAGCTGTTTCTTTACATTTATAACAAGGGTCATATTGAATCTTCCCACGATTTCTCTTTTACGTATTCGACGAAGAGATATACTGCTATAAGCAGGAGCACGCAGAGGGAGTGTCGTGAGACTGATATTCACTGAACTTAAGAGGAGAATTTCGAAGGTTCTCGGTAAAACAAAGCCCCTTTCCATGCATCGTATACCTCGAAGGCTGCACAAATAATTACTAACAAGTTCAAATGACCAACAATGTCGTCTCGACTGTTGGCGCTGACATCATGTGCAGCACATATTAATAGGTGACACGGATATTAATGTGATAGCGCGAAGGAGCTCATTTCACGGTAATTTCTTTGTCAGTGTCGACTTAGGCAGCAGCGTCTTTCTTCGTGCGAGAAAAATTATGAGCGATCATAGCGAAAGATGCAAATAAATGATAAAGAAATCGGTTTGAGCGAGAAGCAAAACCACGGGGTTCCACCTCAGGGCCGCATCATTGCTTTCAACTGCTTCGGAAAAACTACAACACTGCATGAATGTTGTATAGCGCGAGAATTGTAATTAACACACGTAATGTTGCGTGACAGCAAAGTAAAGTCACAACAGGTGTGAAAACGTAAGCTTAGCCATTGAGTGGTTGTTTTAAAGGCGTGAATTAACAAAGCACACATGCATGACTATTTATCATTATCAGAACCATCGTGAAAGAAGGGTGCAGCTGTGCAGGTGCAGAACACGTATTGGGTCATTTGCGGATTCAGAAAAGGAAGAATTAAGGCCCAGTGGGTACTTCGATACTTTACTTCGTGATAGACACTGTACGATCGTTAAAACTTCAAAAAAATGTTCTTTTACTCGCCAACCACTTGATGTGTTCATCGAGAAGCGAAGCCAGTCGAGCGATTCAGAAGGCCATACGCGCGGGACGTGATTACGCTATCGCGTTATTGTACTCTCGAAGGTGCAGCTCAAGCGTTTGAGTTTCTTTCATAATGTTTATAATGCACAACTTGTGTCTACATGATTACAGATACTGCAACGAAGCTCTCCTCGACTATTAAGGAAAGTGAGACTCCCATGGACCGGCATTGTGGCGCAATGCACGGGCGTCTCGCCGTCGTGACTCACAGCATCATCTCCATCTGCATTGGGTCCATCTCGTCGGCCGGATTAGAAGGGGCACCCGGAACGGCCGCAGGGCCAAGAAGCGGCTTGGCCATGTCTTCTCGGTGCGGGTTGGTCGACGTCGAACGTCAGCGCGACGGACTCGGGATGGAAGCGTGAGAGCGCGTGCCTCTGGTTCTTCTCTCTCTTCTTCTGCCTGTTTCTCGCCTCTAATACAATGATAACAGCCCACTACATGTCCCACAAAAAAAAGGCAGATCCCACGTACATTGGGAATCAATGATATGCGAAGCACGAATGAGGAAGGTTTAGAGAGAGAGAGAGAAAACTTTATTTGCGCATAACGCGGAGCATTCCAAATGGTCGGGCCCCTATTCCAGGGCTCCGCTGGCCCTAGCCATCATCTCTACCCGTTGGACCAGCCAGCGCTGATCAACAATGGACGAGCTGGACAGCAGCGCCTCCCATTGTTCCTCTGTGTTGTTCATGTTGTGGTGTTCTTCATTGTGATGCGTACACTCCCACGTGATGTGAAACAGAGTTGGTGTGGCCCCACACCACGGACATATATCTTTGTATGCTGTGTGGTAGAATACATGCAGCCTGTGTAAGTTCGTGTATGTGTTTGTTTGGATTCTGCGTAATGCCACCGATTCCATTGCTGTAAGTTTCTTATGCGGTGCTGGATACACTTTTCTATTGTCCCTGTAATACTGAAGAATTGCACCAAAGTTAGGGTCTAGGGGCGTTGGATCCTCTATTGCAGTGTGCAAGGAAGCTCGGTAATCTGTGAAGCCTCGAGCCGCCTCATCCGCAAACTGGTTCCCGGTGACGCCCTCGTGCCCCGGCGCCCAGATAATGGTTTGGGTGTATTCATTTGGGAAGTCCTTGTGAGCTTTGGTTAGAATTTGGAAGGCCTTCATACATATTCTTCCTTTTTCGTAATTTCTACATGCAGCCTTCGAGTCTGTGATTATTGTCATTGGGGTTTTTCGCTCCCTGCCCTCCTTGATTGCCAGCGCAATCGCTATCTCTTCCGCTTCTGTGATAGAGGCTTGGGCTATGGAGGCACAACTTGTGACGTTTCCTTTTCGGTCTGTGACCACGGCCACCATGTTCTTTGCATTTACCTGATATGGTGCAGCGTCAGTAAATCTCGCCGTATTCAGATATTTTGTCTGTTTATCTATGTAAGCGGCTCTTGCTTTACGTCTTCCAGCATGTAAAACTGGGTCCATGTTCTTCGGTAGGGGGCATATTTTGTACCAGGCTCTGACTGAGCACGACAATTCCTTAGCTCTTCCACGTGCCTGTACTTGTTCGCCGAGGCCGATCCTCTGAAGAAGTTTTCTGCCGGTTGTCGTCTGTAGCAGGCGGTTAATCTGGGTGGTTACTTGTGCCTCAGCCAACTCATCAAATGTATTGTGAAGTCCGAGCGCTAATAGCTTCGCAGTTGAAGTGCTTTGTGGTAGTCGCAGAGCTGCTTTATACGCCATCCTTATTATTTTGTCTGCTTTTTCTTTCTCCTCTCTATTCATGTTGTGGTAGGGTAGCGAGTATGTTAATCTGCTGATGACTAAGCTCTTTACCAAACGAAGCACGTCTTGTTCTTTCAGTCCAGCACGATTGTTCGTTATTCGAACTATCATACGAACAATTTGTTGAACTGTTCGTTTAAGCATATTCAGTGTGTGGAGACATCGTTGATTGGACTGTAACCACATCCCTAAGATCCGAACAGTTGTTTTCTCTGGTATAATATTGCCGTCTAGCTTGACCTCAAGGCGGAGGCTCGGGTCTGTCCTTTGTTTTTTACTCTTGGAGAACCGAATGAGTTCCGATTTGTCTGCTGAGCACTGAAGCCCCCTTTCTTTAGTGTAATCATCGATAGTTTTAGCTGCCAGTTGAAGCCGCTCTTCTTTTTCCGCCAAGCTACCCTTGGTTGTCCATACAGTGATGTCATCCGCATAGAAGGAGTGTCGGATGTCGGGAATACCTTCCAGTTTTTTGGCTAGACCAATCATGGCTATGTTGAAAAGCGTAGGCGAGATCACAGCGCCTTGTGGTGTGCCTTTGCTCGGTGGGTGGAAGACATTGGATTCGTGTTCTCCTAATCTGATAACAGCGGTTCTATTAGTAAGGAAGTTCTGTACATATTTGTACGTCCTTTGACCGCAGTTTGTCGCTGCTAGCCCATCTAATATGGCCTTATGGCTTACGTTGTCAAAAGCGCCTTTTATGTCAATGGCCATGACGATGTTTTCTCCTGCTTTTGGAACATTTGTTAGTACTTCCTCCTTTAAAAGCAGAAGGATGTCCTGTGTCGAAAGGTTCGAGCGGAAACCAAACATGGTGTTTGGCAACAAGTTATTTTGTTCAAGGTGCCGTTGAAGTCTGGCATTTATTAATCTCTCAATCACTTTGCCTAAGCACGAGGTAAGAGAGATTGGCCTGAGGTTTTCTATTGCCAATTTCTTTCCTGGTTTGGGTATCATAATGATTACAGCATGCTTCCATTGTTGTGGTATAGTGCCATTCACCCAGTGTTTGTTAATGAAGTTTAGAAGCGCTGTTATGGCTTCGTCATTCATGTTGTGAATCATGGCGTTGGTGATTTGGTCCACCCCAGGCGCTGTGTTGCGTTTCATGCTGACGATTGCCGCTCTGACCTCGGCATGCGTGAAAGGTGCATCCAGTTCTGAGTTTGGGAGCCCAGTGTATTTAGCCTGGTAAGGGGCTGTGATGGCTCGGGCGCCGAAACACTTAATATAGATGTCTTGAAGCAGGTCATCTCTTGTGCCTGGATATGTGTGCAATAATCTTTCTAGAGATTTTTGTCCTTCGCGTTTAGTTTTCAGAGGGTCAATCATGGCTCTTAGGATATTCCATGTCTTTGCTGTTCCTAGGGTTCCATTTAGTGAATCGCAAAATTGTTCCCAGTTGGCTGTCGCGAGTTGATTAGCGTACTGTTCGGCTTGCTGCGTTATTTCTTCAATTTTCGCTTTGAGTTTCTTATTTCGCTTTTGCCTTTTCCATCTTTTAGTGAGGTTTCTTCTTGCTTCCCACAGGTGGAGAAGGTGAGCGTCTACTTCAGGGGTATCATCTGTTCTGGCGACAGTTTTGGTGTACATTTGCTTTTCATTTCGAATTACTTTGCACCACTCGTCCAAGTCATCTATGGCGGTCACGTGCGCTTTTAGCGCTTTTCTATATGCGTGCCAGTCTGTAATTTTGGCTGTGCCGATGTGTTTGCGGATTCGGCCGGTGCGGATTGTGGTGCTTAGTATGTAATGATCACTGCCCAGGTTTTCAAGGGTGTTGTACCAGTCCACGCTGTAGCAGTTTTGTACTATCGTCAAGTCCGGACTTGTGTCCATGGATATGCTGTTGCCTATCCTCGTTGGTATTGCAGGGTCAATTAACAGAGTCATTTCCAGTTTCTCTATTTGTCTTGCGATATTCTTGCCTTTGGTGTCTTGCATCTTATATCCCCAGCTTGCATGCCTGGCATTAAAATCCCCAACTATGATTAATGGATTCCCTTTCGCCAGTTTTGCTGTCTCTTGAAAGAGCTTGTCGAACGTTGCTCTCTTTTGTCTTGGGGGACTATAGATATTAACTATGAAGGCGCTCTTTCCATGGCTTCCTTTGTAGATTATTTCTGTTATGATATGCGGGATATCCGCCTCTTCAATGGGCTGATGACATATTGCTGTAATTGAGTTATCGACTAATGTAGCAACTTTCCATTCTGCGTCCCTGGTACTATAAGTTTCGTAGCCCCGTAATTTTGGTTGTGTTCCGGCTTCCTGGACTGCTATGACAGCAGGTGGCTTTTGTTGCGACGCCACCAGCTGCAACAGTTGCCCTCTTTTCCGCCGGGAACCACGGCAGTTCCACTGCCATATTTCGCACTTTTCTGACCGCTGCGTTTGATGATTAGCCATTATGCGTCTCCTGGTTCATGGCCGACAATCCGGGCCTGTTGTAAATTTTCTCAGCTTTTTCTCTGATGTTGATGCCTGTGGCATGCTTTCGCAAGGCTTTCGTGAATTCGACGTGTTGTTCCTGGATTTTCTTGTCCAGAATCTCGAGCTTTCTATCTACATTTATCATTACTTGCTCTATAACTGTCGGTATAACTTCCTTTAATGTTTCTTTCAGCATCGACGACGTAATCATTGAGTCACCTCCTGTATGCGGTTGCGTCTGCGATTTCTGGCCACTCTGGGTGGGTATAGAGTTTTGTTGCGGGTGCTGCGTTTGTTGCTTTTTTAGTTCCCTATTTTCGCGTTCTAGGTCACCTATTCTTACCCGCATTATCTCTAACTCACGTTCTAAGCGCGTGAGTTGTGGTGTTTGGTGTGAGTGTAGGGAGGATTTTGCTGCCCAGCTCACCTGGTTCTTTGCATTTTTTTCTGCGTCTTCTTGCCCTTGTGCTGCTGTTGCTTTGCTTGGGCCTGCTAGTAGTCACCATTCCTGGAGTTGGAGCAGTCTAGAGAGCCAGACCTCGATCAGGATGTAGATCGGGACCTGGATCGGGAACTGGAACGGGCCCCGCCTGGCGGTGCAGAGTCCTCGCGGTCCGTGCTGAACCAGCGTCTCTTGAGTATGCCAGTGGTTTTTGGTGTGCTGTGTTGGTGCGACAGCAGCGACCGGCCCTTTTGAGGGACGCGTTTGAGTTTCTTGGTGCACTCCGATGCCGCCGTGGGATGGCGTCCGCCACACAGGGCACATTCCGGATCGCAAGTGTGGTCCTCAGGTGGGTCTCTTAGGCGACAGTTACTGCACGCCTTTGTCATTGGTGTGGGACAAACATCCGTCCTATGTCCCTGGCTCTTGCAGAGTTTACAGTACTGCCGTGTGGGTTGATAAGGCACGCACGGCATTTCGCCACCGTAATAATACACGAAGCGCGGCAGTATTGGTCCATCAAACGTGATCACTGCAGTTTGTGACTGTCCGAGCATGCGGGCTTGAACAATTGTCACTCCTTGAGTGCGCACTCGGAGATGGCTCAGGAGTTCAGCTTCTGGCGTTTCGCGTTCTAATCCGTGTACCACTCCTTTCAGGTATCCAGCAGGAATGGATATGTAGGTGTTCACGGGATAGTTGGTGCCATTGAGCTCCAGTGTCTTTATCTTCAAGATCCTTTCTGCTACATCTTCGTACGGAGTGCTTGCAATAATTATGTTTGATCCGTTGCGAAGGCGAAGCAGAAATTTGTGGCTGTTACAGGCCTCCGGGTCACCGCTCGCAAGTTCTATCGCTCGCGCAACCTGGTATGCTTTCAGTTCCTTCACAACTAACCCTGGTCTGGGCCGCATAATAATCTTCATATCGTTTTGGGCAGCGGCGCTGCGCGCGTTCGTCGCCGGCCCCTTTCAGATGCTCTTCCGCGTTGCTCTTCTGCAAGCGTTCTAGCGCCGGAGCTGTTGCTCTCAGTTTCGCCTCGAGCAACGCTGTCATCTTTCGCGGCGCGTTCTTGTTTTCTGATGCGTTTTCGCTGTCGCAATGACATAGCTACCTGCCACTGACCATTCTTGGCTTCGTCGTCGCGTTCCTCCGCAGAGTCTTTTTCCTTGTTCTCGGCGTCGCTAGTAGATTCTCCTTGTAGCACCTCGTCAGGTGAAAGGAAATCTTCGCTGGCGTCCACCGCAGAGCTCACTTGGGTTTCGATGTCTTGGTCATCCATGTCCATAAGTGCCTGGGCTAGTTCCGGGTCGTTGTCCGTTGGGGTTCGGGCAGATGCAGCGCAACGCGTCAGCCGAGAGCTGGCTGCCAGGACTCCGCGTTCCGCTTCGCCGCGAGGCTTAGCGTGGCGGGTTGGCATGCTCTGCCGAAGGTCTTCACTTCCCAGAGGAAACCGGGATCGCTTGTCCAAAACGGTGGTGTCAGCGTGTACCTGACGTCTTCCTGCACAATTGCCGTAGTTTCACTGGTAGTCACATGATGTTAACCGCTGCTAGGTACGATGATTGACGGAGCCGATGTGAATGCGTGTGCACTCCACGGCGCCACCTGGCGGTCCGAGGAAGGTTTATGTCAGTTTAAAATCAGAACAACGTTGCGAGGTGGAGGTAAATTACGCCGTACATAACTTCTATGTCGTAATTATTATGTTCGGACGTGTCATTTACTTTTATCATCTATTCAGGCTACCTGATACCAAATTTGGTATAAGTGGAGCTAGCTAAACGGCCGCGAGCGTGCTATGAGCGTAGTATGTAGTTATGTTTTTACATGACACGTATATAATGATTATCATGTTCGGAAGTGGCATTTAAATTCGCCGTCTATTGACGTCATGCAATACCAATTTGGTATATGTGAAGCTAGGGAAACGACCGCGAGCGCATCATGAGCGTGGCATGTGGCCGTGTTGTTAGATGACACGCATCTCATGATTATCATGTTTGCACCAGTCACGTTCCTTCGTCGTCCATTCACGTCACGTAATTCCAAACTTGGAATATGTGAAGCTAGCGAAACGGTAGGGAGAGCATCATGAAGGCCCAATATACTGCGAGGTAACGTTGACGAGCGCACGCTGGGCGCAGCGATGCTACGCTAGCAGAACGCCAACACTATAGTATGACGCCAGACGCGACCAGCGTCTGTTGGCGCAGCGCGGTGGCAACCGGTGCGAAATGCGACATGCTGCATCCCGCACCAACCACGTTACCAAGAATGCGCCGCGTCTGCCTAGCATCGTGACGAAGGGATGCTGGGCGTGCTAAAACGCGCAAAGCAACGCAGTGCGGCGAGGGCCTGCGAGTATATACCATGGACAGATCGGCGCCTGGCGTGGCTTCGTCGGCATGACGCGACGAAACGAACGCTGGAGCACACGCGCTATTGGCGCTTTGCGTGTGGCATGTCGTCATGCTCTCACATGACACATCTCATAATTAATGTGTTTACACCAGTCACACACCTTTATTACTCATTCACGTGACGTAATACCAAATTTGGCATATATAAATCTAGCAAAACGGCCCCGAGCGCATCATGAGTGTGGCATGTATAGTTATGTTGTTACATGACATGCCTGTCATAATTACATGTTTAGACATGCCATTTACAAATGTCGTCCGTTCGCGTCACGCAATACTGAATTTGGTACATGTGAAGCTAGCGACATGGCCGCGAGCGCATCATGAACGTAGCATGTAGTCATGTTGTTACATGACACGCATAACATGATTATCATGCTTGCACCAGTCACATCCCATTGTAGTCCATTCACGTTTCTTAATACCAAGTTGGGTGTATGGGAAGCTAGCGAAATGGCTGCGAGGGTTTCATGAGTGTGGCTTGTAGTCATAATGTCACATGACACGCATCTCATGATTATCATGTTTGTATTAGTCACATATCTTCTTCATCCCTGCGCATCACGTAACGCGGAGTTTGGTATATGTGAAGTTAGCGAGATGGCTGCGAGCGCATCGTGAGCGTGGCGTGTAGTCATGACTCATGACTTACATGACATGCATGTCATTATTTACACATTAGGGTCTGTTGCTTGTGTTCGCCATGCAATCATGTCATACTATACCAGTTTTGCAACATGTCATGTGAACGAGACCACCGCAAGAGCAGCGAGACCACCAAATGTATATCGTGACATTCATTTCATAATTTTCATGTTGTGACTAATCAAATATGCTCGTCATACAGTCATGTTATGCCGTACCAAGTTTGGTATCGATACCATTAATTAAATGGCCAGGAGAGCTAAAAGTTGTAGGCGGCTAGATAGATAGATACGCTCAAAGCCGCCGAAGTTGGCTAAGAAATGTTCGCATTAAAAAAAAAAAGAAGCCCATGAAGTTGCTAGGTTTCTCAAGTGCGACTCTATTCAATCTGTTAGTTCAATAATTTCAGACGTATACGGGAACTCTTATACTGCGTGCCATTTCGTAAAACAAAACTCCCTGTGGTTGTAGAGGCTCAAAGTATTGCTCATTAAAGCATGTCCCCTTTTTCTATGTGATATCGCGAGCTATACCCTTCCATATTGTTGCGAATGTATTTACTACTTTAGAGTAGAAAAGTACTCCAGCAGTCAAGATGGCAGCCGTTGTGTATTTCGAACAGCCCAAAAACGTCGTCGTCTTCTTCTTCGCACCGCCCGCATAGCTGCATAGCCGCGAACCCGCAACATCGACCTCCGGCGGCGAAAAGCGCCGACCCGGCGCTTGTTAGCAGGTGTTGGACGAGATGTACGGCTTGAGGCGAGCGACGTGGACGATGTCGGAAGATGTGGAAGGTATCGAAGGGTTTAGAGGTGCTATTTCATAGGTAACATCAGTTACCTGCCGTAGCACACGATAAGGTCCGGAATACTTGGGTAGAAGCTTTTCAGCCAGACCAACATGTCGCGACGGAGTCCACAGAAGAACGAGGTCACCTGGACTAAAGTGGACGTCCCGATGGTGGCTGTCATAGCTACGTTTCTGACGGAGCTGCGAGTCCGAAAGGCGCTGGTGGGCAATCTGACGGGCTTTCTCCGCGGTGCTAATAGCGCGGCGAGCATATGCTGTGGACAGGTCGGTAGGGTTGGGTACAAGCGTGTCGAACGGCAATGTCGGGTCTCTTCCATACAAAAGGTAAAAGGGAGAATATCCAGCAGTGTCGTGGCGTGAGCTATTGTAAGCGAAAGTGACAAAGGGTAGCGCAATGTCCCAGTCACGATGATCCGTCGACACGTACATGGCGAGCATGTCAGTGAGTGTGCGATTCAGACGTTCTGTGAGGCCGTTTGTTTGAGGATGGTAGGCCGTCGTAAGCTTGTGCTTGGTTGCACAAGAACGAAGTAGATCGTCAATTACCTTAGATAAAAAGTAGCGACCGCGATCGGTGACCAGTTGACGAGGAGCACCATGATGTAAGATGACGTCTTGAATCAAAAAGTCGGCGACATCTGTAGCGCAGCTGCTTGGAAGAGGTCTCGTAATTGCGAAACGGGTCGAGTAATCTATGGCGACGGCGACCCACCTGTTACCGTCGGTAGAAAGAGGGAAAGGGCCCAGCAGGTCGAGGCCGACACGATAGAAAGGCTCGGCAGGTACGTCGATCGGTTGAAGGAGCCCGGCGGGGTGTACCGCTGGCCTTTTGCGGCGTTGGCACGACTCACAAGACCTAACATAACGTTGTACAGAACGGTAGAGGCCGGGCCAGAAAAAGCGTCGGCGGACACGGTCGTACGTTCTGGCAACACCAAGGTGGCCAGCCGTTGGTACATCATGTAGTTGCTGAAGTACGGTCGAGTGCAAATGAGTGGGTATTACGAGTAGTAGTTCGTTTCCCACATGGTGCATGTTGCGGCGGTATAAAATGCCGTCTATGACAACGAACATGCGAAGCGAACTGTCTGTACAGCCTGTGTTCAGGCGGTCGATTAGCTCGCGTAGGGACGCGTCACGCCGTTGCTCACATCCTATGTTGCCGAAAGCAGAGAGCGAGGAAATACAGATGGACGCGTCGTCGGTTACTAGATCTGGAGCGTCAACGGGGTACCGAGAGAGGCAGTCGGCGTCTTGGTGTAAACGGCCAGACTTGTAAACCACTGTGTATGTGAATTCCTGGAGGCGCAGAGCCCAACGAGCAAGGCGCCCCGTTGGATCTTTGAGGGCTGAAAGCCAGCATAGAGCGTGATGGTCAGTGGTAACTGTGAAAGGCCGGCCATATAAATAGGGGCGGAATTTACCAACTGCCCATACAAGCGCCAGGCACTCGCGTTCCGTAATAGAGTAATTGCGTTCGGCAGGAGAAAGGAGCCGGCTGGCATACGCAAGAACTCGATCGTGACCGGATTGACGCTGGGCTAAAACCGCGCCAATACCGTAGCCACTAGCATCAGTGCGGACCTCGGTTGGAGCAGACGGGTCGAAGTGGGCGAGAATCGGTGGCGTGGTCAGAAGTGTTATGAGCTGGGAAAAGGCCGTGCCTTGATCAGGACCCCACTCAAATGGTACATCTTTCTTCAAAAGATCAGTGAGGGGGCGTGCGACCTCTGCGAAGTTTCTGACAAATCGTCGGAAATATGAGCATAGGCCCACAAAACTTCGAACGTCCTTGACACAAGTCGGTACAGGAAAATCCAGGACAGCTCGGACTTTGTCGGGATCGGGGCGGATGCCGGAGGAGTCAACGAGATGCCCTAGAATAGTAACTTGGCGATGCCCAAAATGGCATTTCGAGGAATTAAGTTGGAGCCCAGCCTCTCGAAATACTGAAAGAATTGAGGAAAGGCGCTCGAGGTGAGACTTAAAGGTTGGGGCAAACACAATCACGTCGTCCAGATAACACAGGCAGATAGACCATTTAAAGCTGCGCAAAAGCGTGTCCATCATCCGCTCGAACGTTGCCGGCGCATTGCACAAGCCAAACGGCATTACCTTGAATTGGTAGAGACCGTCAGGCGTTACAAAGGCGGTCTTCTCCCGGTCGAGGTCGTCCACGGCGATCTGCCAGTAACCGGAGCGTAAGTCTATCGAAGAAAAATAGGTTGCGCCATGAAGGCAGTCCAGGGCATCATCAATACGAGGAAGCGGGTAGACATCCCTTTTGGTGACCTTGTTTAAATGCCGATAGTCCACGCAGAAACGCCAGGTATTGTCCTTCTTTTTAACTAAGACTACAGGGGACGCCCACGGACTCGATGAGGGCTCTATGATGCCTTTTGTGAGCATCTTATTCACCTCCTGTTGGATAACTTGGCGTTCTGATGGTGACACTCGATAGGGACGCCTGTGAATTGGAGC
Organism: Rhipicephalus microplus; assembly: GCF_043290135.1. Taxonomy (NCBI): domain Eukaryota; kingdom Metazoa; phylum Arthropoda; class Arachnida; order Ixodida; family Ixodidae; genus Rhipicephalus; species Rhipicephalus microplus. The sequence goes on along the minus strand of NW_027464597.1, from coordinate 9,350,874 downwards.
TGCATCACCGGTATTAATGCGATGTTTGACTTGCGATGTTTGACTTATGGGCCTACCGTCAAAGTCAAATATGTCCGAATAGCTCGTGAGAAGATCAGTGAGGTCTTTGACCTGAGACGGCAAGAGGTCTGAGGCAATCATCTTAGTTACATTGTTGAGCCGTGTAGATTTGGCTGCGTCGGTGCTATGCGGGTTCGGCGAGGCGACTGTGGCCAGTTCACGTGACACTGATGAGATCTGGCACTCGTGTGACGGTGAAAGAGTGGCGAGAACAATGCCTTGTGGTAGGATTTGAGGGCTGAGTCCGAAGTTCAGAAGAGGAAGGCACGTCTTGTTCGCTGTGACAGTTAATATGGTGTACGGGGAGGAAACGTTGCGGGCCAATAAAACACCGGGAGAGGGAAAGACCACGTAATCCCCATCCGGAACACTGGGATATGGTTCAACTGTGACACAAGTTAGGGCTTGGGGTGGGAGGCGAACAAACTCAGCGCACGAAAGCTTGTTCTGTACCATCTTCGACTCTTCGGTGGCCGCAGGCAAGTCAAGTTGCACGACGCCGGCTGAGCAGTCAATTACAGCGGAGTGGTCGGACAAAAAATCGAGTCCAAGGATGACGTCATGTGGACAGTGAGCGAGAACATGGAATAGAACGGACGTCTGGCGGTCGGCGAATCTCACACGCGCGGTGCACATTCCGAGCACAGCCGGGGTCGCTCCACTAGCGACACGTACAAATAGGGACTCTGGCGGCGTAAGGACCTTGTTTAATCGTGCACGGAGGTCAGAGCTCAGAATTGAAATATGTGCGCCGGTGTCAATAAGGGCAGTAACAGGAAGGCCATCCACTTCTACATCAAGCAGGTTCTTGTCCGTAGTCAAGGTCAGCAGAGGGTTTTCAGGTCGGGAGTCCAATGCAGCGTCACCTCCGGGAGCTGCATTGCTCAGTTTTCCGAAGAAGGGCGTCCACTAGGGTGGGGCGACGAATAGCGGCGGTGCTGAGGTGACCTGGAGCGACGGTCATGCGGGGACGGCGAACGGCTGGACCGGCGGACTGGTGTCGCAGGAGTGCCATTGTACGGTCCATCGTCACGAGCGCTGTACTGCAGGGGCCGGTGGTTGTCGTCACGTCGATAGCCAGGAAACGACCAAGGTGGATACGTGCGGAAACGACAGTAGCGGGAGATGTGTCCTACACCATGACAATGAAAACATATAGGCTTGTCGTCCTGTGTCCTCCACTGAGCAGGATCACGATAGCGGCGGAATCTTTCTGGTGCAGGAGAAGGCGCTATGGTACTGACCCGAGGTTCCGTCAACGAACACACAGGCTGCAGCCCAACGTTTGCCAGCTCCTCTCTCACGACCTGTTGGATCAACGAGATCGTTGGTCGATCATCAGATGGGCGGGTCAGAAAAGACGGAGACGCGGCCTCGATTTCTCTACGAACGATGCGAACCACACTTTCGTTGTTATGTGGTTGACTGCATGGCGGCTGAAGGTCCTCGCAAGATGACGTAGCGGCCGTGTTCGGAAGTCGCAAGAAATTCTTGGCGACCCGGCGACTCTTCAGCTCTTCGAATCGGCGGCACTCTTTGATGATGTCATCAATGGTGGAACAGTCTTTGGAAACCAGTATGTTAAAAGCATCATCTGCAATGCCTTTAAGTAAATGGCTTACTTTGTCTTCCTCGGACATGTTGGGGTCGGCACGATGGCAAAGGGCGAGAACGTCAAGGATGTAGGTGACATATGATTCGGTCGTAGTTTGTGCCCGACCAGAGAGTTCTTTAGAAGCGGCCCGCTGGCGTCCGACGGCCTTACCAAACAGGTCACGAAGCTTCTGTTTGCAAGTATCCCAGCTGGTTATGTCCGCTTCATGAGCCTCGAACCTGTACAGGCTGCGCCGGAGTCGCGGCTGAAACAGGAGCGGCAGAATTGGTTTCTGTTGCCATGGTCGGGCAGTCGAGAACACGTCCGCTTCGAAGTTCCGTCTTGCGTCGTACCCAGCACCTCCACCAAAATGTTGCGAATGTATTTACTACTTTAGAGTAGAAAAGTACTCCAGCAGTCAAGATGGCAGCCGTTGTGTATTTCGAACAGCCCAAAAACGTCGTCGTCTTCTTCTTCGCACCGCCCGCATAGCTGCATAGCCGCGAACCCGCAACAATATTTACAGCAATCCTCAAGGCTTCTGACATAGACCAGCAAAAAGTGAATGGTTTTATCTCGATGCAATATTCACCCACATTTTCTCATGGTCCATCGAAGTAGTGTGTGGTGGTTGCAGGAATCGGTTCCTGCCTTTAATGTCGTGGGTTCGATGCTGACCGCGCCAGTGACATTTCAATAGAGGCGCAGTGCTACAGAGTCATGTGCTGTGCCTTCGAAGTAAGCGTGCGTTAAACACAACATAGCCTAATTTCCTAAGCCCTCCGCTATAACGCGCTCCTAATGATCTTATCGGGGTTCTGGCTTGTGAATTCTTACAAACTGTTACTACATTTGTATTTGTCTGCTTTGAGAGTGAAGCTAGTGCGAATAGTCGAGGGTTTGCAGATATGTATATATTGTGTGTGGCCTTTCTTTCGAGGCGGCTGGTGGTGGAGGTGTCCACTGTGTTTATAGTAGCTTACAATGCTTAACATACATACATACATACATACATACATACATACATACATACATACATACATACATACATACATACATACATACATACATACATACATACATACATACATACAGATAGACAGACAGTTAAACAGATAGATAGATAGATAGATAGCTAGCTAGCTAGCTAGCTAGCTAGATAGATAGATAGATAGATAGATAGATAGATAGATAGATAGATAGATAGATAGATAGATAGATAGACAGATAGATAGATAGATAGATAGATAGATAGATAGATAGATAGATAGATAGATAGATAGATAGATAGATAGATAGATAGATAGGGAACTTTATAAAGGTTCTGATGAGCCAGCCATTGCAGTCCTACAGAGGACCCCTAACTTGCTGTCGGCTAATCCCACGTTCGAGCCGGGAGGCCACGCTTCTCTGCTGTCTCACGGGCAATGCGAATTGCCTCGTACTGGTGTTCCAGTTTGGAGCTCGTGATGACCTTCTCCCACTCCTCGCGTTGAAGTCCTGTAAAACAGGGCACTGCCAGAGCATGAGGACTAAAGTACAGAACATTCTCCGCAATCTGGGCAATGAGGATCTATCTCTTTGGAGAGTCATCGCATTTATTTAATTTTAGAGGCGAAGCTCTTTAAGCCGTTGGTCTTGCGTCCTCGATGTATGTAATAGTAGTATGTAGCGACTTCTCGTGTAGTCCTTAAAATGTCGGCTGGATGACTGTACTTCTATATGATGAATATATGAGAGATGGTGGTACTTGGAGTGTTAACTATATGAACAGACAGACAGACAACAGACCGACAGAGGAACGCGGCCAGTGGACGGATGACTCACGCTATAGTGATGGAACCCTCCAGCGCTTTGCCCCACCCATCATCGTTCACTCCATGGATATGCTGTGATTTTTTAACGCGATAGCTTTAAAGAGCTCGTGTAGCAAAAATTCCGCCGTCACCATCGGTACCATTGGTTGGGAGCGAAAAATCGTGCGTGAGTGAAAAGTAGAGAAAGAATGATATTTTTGGCCCCATTGAGGATTGAACCAGGGCCGTTCGCTTGGCAAGCAGGTGTCCTACCACAAAGCCACGATGTTACTTAAAGCTGCATCGGGAAAAAACACCACATAAATGCCATGCAGTAAAAGGAGTCACGACGAAAACGAACCTATTCGGTGATTTGTAGGAGCATTTGGGAGGCCATCAAACTACGTCGAAAAAGGCCGGGATTGTGCAGCCATCACCACTAAAAGCCCACATGAATTTTCAAACAGCTCTAAATATGGACAACTATGTCCCTCTAGTGGACACACATGCTTTTCCAGAGACGTTGATCAAGCAAACAGCAAAATCTAGATAATGTGCTGCCTTATGTGAGGCATTTTGAGACTCTTTATGGCCTCGGAGATGGCAAGTGCGCCACGTGTATCTTCAAGGCCATGCGACTCTTCTTTTAGATCGAAAACCTGTCCTCCTTTACCCTTTCTCCATAGGATCGGCTGAATGAAGTGGCATGTTTGACTATAAGCTGGAGGACCACTACACTGTCCTACCCGAACGAAGTCAGGCAAGTTTGGCACGTGTACCGGGAGCCGGTTTTTCAAACCTCACCCAACTGCCAGAAGAGTTCCTGAAAACCAAGGTCATCTAAGATCATCAGACATGCGGGAAATCTTGGTGACGTGTGCGAAACGTCAGTGCAGTGCGTTTGTGATCATATTTGGGCATCGTGAAGACTGTGCCCTCTCCACGTGTATTGTGTGGTGTCTTTCCGCGCGTTCGTGGGTGGAGCACCTAGACCCTCGAGTGCCGTATTGGCTGAAGCTGCGGACAATGCGCCCGGGGTTGGCGACGCGGCGCTATATAAGTGGAACACTTTTGTATATTTTAGGTTCTACAGTTCAACAGTTCTCCGGTACAGTTTTTGTCTTCTACTTGATCACCTCTTTTCGAATTCTCGGTTACTAACCATGTAAATAAACTGTTGTCGTTCTTACGAGCGCCTCATCAGACTTGTTCGACGACGGGTCCTATGACAGGGGCCCGCTACCAAACTGAGATCCGTGGGACCCGGATTCGAAACAGCATGTAGAAAAAGTGGAGAAGGCGAGGTGCGGTGAGTGGAACATAATGGTACGATGCACGAAGGTTCAGCTACACGGACAAATGCAGCCAAGGTGGTTCTGTGAAGGCCACAGTAGCAGTGCCAGACCCATAGCCACCAAGGTGCACTCGCCTCCACCCCCCCGCCTCTCCCCACTTGAAATATGGGTAAAGGGGGGTGCTTTACCGAGAGGAGGAGAAAAAATTTATTTCAACAGAGGAGTTTGGAGCACGCAGGCTTCTGGGCCCCCGCACCATCCTTCCACTGCGCTCAAGCCTTCATTTGGTAGTGTTCCATGACGCTGGCAGCCTGGTTGGCAGCCATTGTTTGCTCAACTGGGTCCTCTGAACGCAATAGGGTCTCCCAGTTCTCCCAGGTCTTGAGATGTTCTAGGGCCTGTAGGGGGGGGGGGATCCACTGGGCAGTGAGAAAGGATGTGTATAGCAGATTTAGAGCAGAGGGTACAGGCTGGCGTTGGGAAAATGGGGTGATAGTGCGATAAAATTAGAGGAGCGAGAATAGATTGAAAAAATGGGTGATTTTTGTCGTTTATCAAGGATCCCCCTTCCTCATCCGCGAAAAAAAAATTCCTGGCTATGGACCTGAGCAGTGCTGCAGCCTAAAAGCGTAAGGCTAACGGCGATAAATGATGTCAGTCTGTTAGGTCTAACGTAGCGGTGTTCTTGTCTCAAATGATGGCAGGCCGCGTGATACCAGCTGAACATATTTTCCGCTTTTCTGAGTGCTTCTTCGGAAACTGCCTTGTGCTATAGTATCTGTTCGGTCGGTAAACGGGGCTGGCTGTATGGTGTGCATGAGGTAATTTCGCGTAGCGCTCATTAGTGTAGAAATAATTACGGAAGAAGGATGGATTGATTGATGATTGATATGTGGGATTTAATGTTCCAGAACAACCATATGATAATGAGAGACGCCGCAGTGGAGGGCTCCGGAAATTTTGACCAGCTGGGGTTCTTTAACGTGCACCCAAATATGAGCACACCATTTCCTACACCATTTCTGCCTTAATCGGTAATACAGCCGCCACAGCCGAGATTTGATTCCACGACCTGTGTGTCAGCATCTGTAGTACCTTATCCACTAGATTACTGTGGCGGGGTGAAAGAAGAATGGAGAGTCAGTATCTATTCTCTATGTTCCTTCCATCCTTTGTCGTGAGGGCTGCACGAATTGTTGACATCTCTGCACCGCTTAACTCTGGGAAGCCACGCAGTTTTACTGTTACCGCTTCTATGTCTTAGACGTAAAAGCAGGGAGCGAAAGTAGACGTTCAGCGCACCGAAAATCACGACCTGCGCTGTCTATGCCGAGTTGTCTGCTGTAGAGGTCATTGCTCTCACAGAAATGCAGTCGAAAGCGTTGCTCTTGCGGAATTTGTCCGAGGAGTTCTCTCGACAGCAGATGGCTAGCCACTGCAAGACTCAAAAAGCAAATGCGCACGAACGGCGTTGTAGATAGATTGATTAAAACTTTATTTTGTGCTGAGAAGACGCAGGGGAGACCCCGCGCCACCCGGCTAATCCCATGTTGGGACCGTCAAGCCTAGTTTGGCGGCCCGTTCATGGGCACTTTGGACGGCCAGGGTTTACTTTTGCTGTTGGGTGTACTTCGCGTTTTGTTGTTACATCTTTTAATCGCCGTCCGCACTTTAATATGCGTCGAATTGGCAGGTACAAAAGTGAACGCTTCAGAGCGTGCTTTTTTTACGATCGTCTTTATATCTTTTGCACACGCTTTCTACTTGGCACGCTTGTAAACTTTACCGCCGGTTGACATATATGCCCATGTGAAACGTACGCGATAGGAGGCTTCACACACGCGCGTTATACTCGAATGAAGACGCCAATCATATGTCATCCGGGCTAATATTGGCGTCTTTCTCGTGCTGATATTTATGTGTCCTACTAAAACTGAGGAAGCCCGTCTGCCCAGGCTTCGAATACTCCGTATGACACCCTGGCCATGTTGGTCGGAACAGGTCTTGCAAATGCGTCGGCGTTATACGCATATTCTGTGGCAGCGGCCCTCACCTGTTCCACAGGGTTTGGTCCTTCCAGTATAATAGGAATATCTCGAAATGTACATAGCAGACGGTGAAGGGGTGGCAGGAGGCCTTGCCCATCCCAGCTCACTTGGATCAGATGAGCCTCTTGGTCAGAGCACGAGTATCTGCTCTGTCAAACGGAGCTCAATCCTTTCCAGCAGTAACCGCTGCAGACGGAACTTTTTCAGCATTGAATATTTCACTCAATCATCTATATGTGCAACACGTGGCGAGAAGGACTTTGGCAAGAATGGATTAGAAGCACTAATTTCTTTTTGCGTTTGAAGCAGTAGAACACTAAGCTTTCGACCTCAACGTTCCTAGTCATATCGTAATTCGGGGTCGTATAACCTCAACAGAGAATATTATTTGTTATTCTCCAGAAAAGTACGCATTAATGTCGCCGTGTCAGGAAACTCGACTTTTAGTGTTGCTTTATCACCAGAAAAAACTTACTTTTTTTTCTTTCTGAGTGATAGACTTTCGCCTCGCTTTAGGTCCACCTGCTTGAGCAGCTACGGTGCACAAGAAGTTAAAATTCCGAGGATGTTCCCGGGCCTACTTCAGGAATGGCCACAAGCTTTATGCTCAGCTTTCGCTTTCGCAAGCGTCGCAATCCTCACTGCTCTTTCACTTCTCAACACCAGTCGCACGTTAATTTCAAAAGATGCACCCCCTGGAAATTTTTTGGAGGGGTGGGGGGGTCTTGATCCCACGATCGAAATGGGTTTCTGTAGTGATTTCCATTAAAGTGAGTGGTTTTCCCTAATTGGAAGTGATGCAGCATAAATTCCTTTAGGCTGCCAAAAACGTTGGGATTGGGAGTTGTACAGCCGTGGCCACGTCTGTATAGAGCGCGCGAGGAGCTGGTTTTTGCTCTGCGGGGCAAAACCTCGAGGCAGTTTCGGGCTCTGAAGTGCTGTATATAAGAATCATGTGCGGCCTAGCTGTCAGGCTGACCCCATCAGAGCCCGAAGCTGCCTCGAGGTTTCGCTTCGCGGAGCGAAATCATCGCGTGCATAACACAAATATGGCCGCGGCTGTACATCCGGAACCTTGACTCCGTTACCTAGGGGAAAACGAAGTCGAAGGCAGAAATATTGGGTGCATGTACATGCGCCCAATTTCATTTGCACCTCACCAGATTTCATTCTCACTTTTTTCTACTGCCGCAGATTTCACATCTTCGTGTACCTTTTTGCGCTGAGCACAGGCTGTGTTATCTATGTAGACACACGACCACCTGCGACTTCTCAATACAAATATGCTCGCTTGCTGCAGTGACTAAAGAAATAATTATTTAAACTTAGGTAATGGGATGTCTGACAGCTATAATATTTTATATTGCGTCTCTCAGGATACAGAACTTATTGGCAAATGTGGTTTTCACGTTCTTTCCAGAGTTGAATTTTAACAAAACCGTAAAGCTTAACGTTGAACACCTGGAATATGTGCGTTTTAACGTGGGTCTAGTGGCTAGTGGCTAAGGCATCAATGGTGGTCTAGTAGCTAAGGCACTCGGCTGCTGACCCACAGGTCGTGGCGGCTGCATTTTTGGTGGAGGCGAAAATTCTTTAGGCCCGTGTGCTTAGCTTTAGGTTGTCGCCCCGCCGTGGTGGTTTAGTGGCTAAGGTACTCGGCTGCTGACCCGCAGGTTGCGGGTTCAAATTTCGGCTGCGGCGGCTGCATTTCCGATAGAGGCGGAAATGTTGTAGGCCTATGTGCTCAGATTTGGGTGCACGTTGAAGAACCCCAGGTGGTCGAAATTTTTGGAGCCCTCCACTACGGCGTTCTCTCATAATCATATGGTGGTTTTGGGACGTTAAACCCAACATATCAATCATCAAGCTTTAGGTTGTCGGGCCGATGGGCTCTATCTGTAGCACGAACGGTGGAAGCAGGGCGAGGGGATGACAGGCGCATGGCACATGTGCGGGACGAGCGTCAGCATCCAAAAAACCACAGGGGGCGGAAAAGTGGCGGGGGAGATAAGAAGGGGTGCGAGTAGAGCCCGGGGGCTTTTCTGTGGCAGGCGAGCGATCAGATGTGCTGTCAGTCGCGCTAGGCACGATGAGGCTTTCCTCCGTGCGTGCTACAGAGGGGAGACCACGCCGGTTTTGGGGACGTCGGCTTAGGTCGATGGCTCGTATTCTACGACGAAGTGAGTTTTCATTTACTGCTGGTATGTTTCGTGCTGGCTTTCCTGCCGTTGTTTCGCTGCGTATGTTTCATTGACCGCTGGTCCGCGAGGATTGTGTGTTCCTGGATTTCGGTTTTCCTGTGTGCGTTAGTGTCCTGTTGAGCCGGTTCGGAAGGCTGTTTGTGATTATAGTTTGAATAGTGCATTGAAGGTGGTTTTCGCAACCTGCGTTGCTGGCTCGCGCACTGCGAATTTTGGCTCACTGACCCCCCTGAGTGGCGGGGCCTTCAAGGTGCACCTTAAAGTGCCCCAGGGGGTGGAAATTCCCGGAGCCCTGCACTACATGGCGCCTCTCATGTACAGCAGTGAGCACTGTTAGGGTGAACACGCGAGCGCGTGGCCAACGGCACTGTCAGCGCCCCGTTACGGTCATCACTGAAAACATTGCGCATGCGCATCACGCCTTCCGCAAAATAATTGTTCTACCGCACGCATGATGTCATGAATGCACTTGTTCGTCGTCTGCTTGCCGCATTTTTGTTTTCTAAGCCCATGCATCCCGCGTTTTAAGATTTCTTTAAACATCTGTGCTTGAACAGAACAAGACAAAAAAGTTGTATATCTATGGGGGCGTGTCTATTCGTTCCCTTCAAGGTTGTTGTGCATGCAACGCCGTATATAAAACAACCAAACATATTTTGCAGCCGTTCATTCTGTCACCAGATCGTATTATGGCTAGGGTTCCTGATGATGAACGGCGCTCAATTGTCGATCTTTCACTGAAAGATTACGCCCAGTGGTATATTGGCGCTTTAGTTAATAGGCCCCTGGAGGCTGAGAACAGGATAATTCAAGCCTACAAGTATGAAGGTCGCATTCAGGATGCACCTCGCGCACCCCGCCCTAAAGCTACCACAGACAATGAAGACGCCCTCATAGTTGCAGCTGCTGTTCGTAGCCCTTTCTTTCCAGCCCCAGCAATACACGAGGACTTCGATTTGGACGTTTCGGACACCACTGTTCGACGTCGTCTGCGTACTGCGGGCCTTCGCAGTCGCGTCGCAGCGCAGAAGGCACTACTAACGGTGGCACACAAGGACGCACGACGGCAGTCCTCTGAGTTGCACGAAGCATGGACATCAGAAGAGTGGGGTCGCGTCATCTTTTCGGATGAGTCGACGTTTTCGACGCGACAAGACCAAATATTGCGTGTTTGGAGACTAACAGGCACACGGTGAGGCGAACTTCCTGCTTTGAAAAGCAATTCTTTTAGTTAACGTCAAAATGCCACGCAGGAACGACCCAGACAATGTGCAAGGTGTTTCTGCCAGGGGGAGATCGAGTGTGAGCGTGTGGGGTGCTGTTTAAAGATATGGTTTAGGACCCCTGCAACGTATACGTGGACACTTATCGTCGGAACAATACCGCAACATATTGAACAATATGCTGTTTCCATGTGTGAGCAGTGTATTCCCAGACGGTGATTATTTGTTGCAACAGGCCGGTCACCATCATACACGGCGCGGGCTGGCAAGGAGTTCCAGGCGGAGCAGCACATGCAGCTACTGGAATGGCCTCCGTAAGGAGAGGACCTGATTGTGATAGAAAACGTGCGGGGCCGTCTGAAGGCTTCTTTGGCAAGGAAGCCCTTTTATTCCGCGACTTCGGACCAGTTGTGGGCGCAAGTCAGCAACGAGAGGGATAGGCTGAAAGCCGATCGGGAATATGTTCGATCACTTTACTACACGTTACCGTCCAGAATAGCTGCAGTTGTTGCTGTAAGTGGTCACATGACTCGCTATTAGATTTGCTCATGTTTTTATATTTGTTCTCATGGTCTTGTTTAACTTGAATTGCAAAAGTGCAATTTTCTTGAATAAAAGTTTAATAATTATTCCTCTTGCACTCACTTTTTTCCTTCACGCCCCAATCTTCAATCCAGATGGACCTTGAAATGCAGAAGGTGTCAGCTCAGCGAACAAAAAATGCGGCTAGCAGACGGCGAACAAGCGTATTGATGACATGATGCGCGCAATGGTCTTGTTTAACGTGGTCTTGTTTAACTTGAATTGCAAAAGTGCGATTTTCTTGAATAAAAGTTCAATAGTTATTCCTCTTGCACTCACTTTTTTCCTTCACGCGCCAATCTTCAATCCAGATGAACCTTGAAATGCAGAAGGTATCAGCTCAGCGAACAAAAAATGCGGCCAGCAGACGGCGAACAAGCGTATTGATGACGTGATGCGCGCAATGGAAAGAGTGTTTCGCAAAGCACATGCTGCGCATGCAATGTTTCCAACGATGGCTGTTACGTGGCGCTGATAGTACCGTCGGCCACGCACTCGCGTGTTCACCCTAAAATGCTCACCACTGTACAAATGATGGTTTTGGGAAGTTAAACCCGAGCATTTATTATTAATATTATTATTATTATTATTATTATTATTTGAGGCTGATCCCTTTGTATCAGGCGGGCTAGAATAATACAGGCGTACACACCCGTATCTGCACGCCTTCAATTTGGTCCACACAAATCACTACCGCTGCGTCGCGCGCCATCACTGCACCAGCCTTGTTTGGGTGGTGCGTACTGTCACATAGTTCACTGTACCAGCCGCTCTATCGCCTGCGGGTGGCCCCGGGTCGTTTTTGTGAACAAACCCCAGAGCCTCGGGCAGTGTGGTGCCCTCTCATTGGCGTGGGCCTAAACAAGTACAGCATAGCGTGGCCCCCGCGATCGGCTGCCGGCAGCGCGCCGTTGCTCCGGCCGTCCCATTCGGCGTGGAAGCAATGGGAGCGGTGTAATTTTGCTAACTCTGACACACGCCGCGAGGCGGCGCCGTTAGCCTAAGCAGAAAGGGGGGTGGTATTGGGGCATTCATTCATAAAAGTACAGACTGGCAAAGGGTCAAGCAGGAGTGCAAGGGACATTTATGGCTAAAAGGGAAAGTGGCAGGTCAAATGACACTCCTTGGTTTCGTGTACTTGTGGACAGGAGCAAAGGCCAGAGAGGAAAACCAGGCAATGGTAGAGTGTATATCAAAGAACATTCAGGAGTTAGGAAGAGAGTGCGAGATAATTTTACTAGGAGACATGAATGCGCACATAGAAGATATAGATGGGTATACCAACCCGACAGGCAAAATGATCATGGATATGTGTGAAAGGCTTGATTTGATCATTTGCAACAGTACCGAGAAGTGTGAAGGGCAAATAACATGGGAGGTAGGAAGGCTTCAGTCGACGATAGATTATGCACTTATGTCACACAGGATGTATGATAAGCTCAGGGGAATGCACATAGATGAAGGTGGCTCCAGAAGTCTGGGTAGCGATCACAAACGTATCAAGCTACGTTTTGGAAGAGCAGTGAAAGTGGGAAGGAGACAAGATGAGCAACTACAGGAAAATTTTTATCCAGAAAGGCAAATTGAAATAGCCCCTAAACAAACTGAGAAAGTAATCACGGAGGATAAAAAGACAGTGTGGACATACACGAATCTAATTAGACTCTTTGAGCTAGAGCTTGCTAAGACGCGTGACAAGTCACCCCGGACAAGAAGACACAAACCCAAAAGTTGGTGGGATGAGGAAGTTAAGAGAGCCATAGCAAAACGTCAGGAAGCCTCTAGGGAACTAGGACATGCTAAGCAGTGGGGTGAACCGACAGATGATGTTGAAAGAAAATGGGCAACCTTTCTAAGCTGTAGAAGGGATGCATCCCTTCTGATCAATGAAAAGATTAGAAGGAAGGGAGCTCAGTGGCTGGCAGAAGTACATAAAAAAGATAGAAAGGCAGCTGCGAAAATTTGGAACCATCTAAACTCCCTAAGAAATGAGACGAGCCTAGAGCAGAGTTTTATAACTACAGCCCAAGGTGCTAGGCTAGAAGGGGACGAAGCTATTGAATATATAAGAACAAGGGTGACAGAAATATTCCAACAAAGAAGTACTTTATGCACCACAATAGACAAGGACAAATCAAGTGGAGCAATGGCTCCATTTTCACAACAAGAGTGGGAAAGGGCTGATAAAAGGGTTCCTAGTAGTACATCAACAGGTCCAGATGGCATTCCAATTAGGCTGATAAAGACATTAGGTCCGAAGTCTAAGCAGGCTTTGAGAGAGGCAGTGAGCACAAAAATAATTGATGGGGAAGTTCCCGATGGATGGAAACTTAGCAGGATGAGCATGATCTATAAAGGAAAGGGGGACAAAGCTGACATAAACAACTACCGTCCTATAACACTGACGTCAGTGGTCTACAGGCTGGCGATGCAGATTATAAAGGAAAGACTGAAGGCGTGGATAGAGGATGAGGGGGTGCTGGGGGAACTGCAGAATGGGTTTCGGAAACACAGGAGGTTGTAAGACAATCTGTTCTCACTGACGCAGTGCATCGAAATAGCAGAAAAGAAACACGGGCCCCTGTGACTAGCATTTTTGGATATCAAGGGAGTGGACGATAGCGTGGTTCAAGAGGAATTGTGGGGAATACTGGACACACTAGGCGTGGAACATGTAGTCACTAATCTTTTAAAGGGTATCTATAAAGGTAACTAGGTAGTTATAAGGTGGGAAAAACAGGTATCCAAGCCTGCAGAGGTAAAACGGTGGCTTAGGCAGGGGTGCCCCCTGGCAACATTATTATTCATGATGTACATAGAAGGATTAGAGGCAAAATTAGAGGGAAGTGGACTGGGCTTCAACCTCTCTTTAGTCAAACAAGAAAAACTTGTTGATCAGGCACTACCAGCATTAATGTGCGCAGATGATATAGTGCTAATGGCCAATAACAAGGAAGATTTGCAGAGATTGATGGACATCTGTGGTAATGAGGGAGATAGGTTACATTTTAGATTCAGTAAGGAAAATTCAGCAGTCATGATTTTCAATGACAACGAAGGTAGTGAGCTTAGAATACAGGAGGTCACGCTAGAGATAACAGATAAATACAAATATTTGGGCTTATGGATAAGCAATGGGACCGAGTATCTGAGGGAACACGAAATATACGTGGCGACTAAAGGTAACAGGAATGCAGCAGTCATAAAAAATAGGGCACTGTGAAATTACAATAGGTATGATGTTGTGAGAGGAATATGGAAAGGGGTCATGGTTCCTGGGCTGACGTTCGGCAATGCGGTCTTGTGCATGAGATCAGAAGTTCAAGCAAGATTAGAAATTAAGCAACGTGGAATAGGTAGGCTTGCTTTAGGAGCTCACGGGAACACACCAAATCAGGGAGTACAAGGTGATATGGGATGGACATCATTTGAGGGCAGGGAAGCTAGCAGCAAGATAAAATTTGAGAAGCGATTGAGAGAAATTGGGGAAGAGCGTTGGGCTAGGAAGGTTTTCAGCTACTTGTACATGAAGAATGTCGATACAAATAGGAGGAAGCAAACCAGGAAGTTGACTGGTAAATACTTAGACAACAGCAGGTGGCCAAACCATAAAGAACTATCGGTTAAGAAGAAAGTGAAAGAAACGGAGACTGACGTGTGGAGAATGGGCATGATTAAGAATTGCGCAATAGAGATCTATCGAACTTTTAAGAAGGAAATTACCAAGGAAAGGATCTATGATAATACTCGGGGTAGTTCTCTACTGTTTGAGGCCAGGACGGAAGTACTGCAAACCAAGACATATCGGGCCAAATACGAAGGGGTAGACACAGTATGCAGTGCGTGTGGAGAGGAAGAAGAAACTGCCGAACACTTGATAATCTTCTGTAAAGAGCTTCACCCTATAGTTCAGGATGATGGCGCAGAGTTTTTCAAAGAACTGGGGTTTAGGGACCGGGAGGGCAAAATGAACTTTAAGCGGGTAGACTTAACTAGAAGGAGGTTATCTGATTGGTGGTTAAAGTCAAGGCACGAGTGAAAATTAAACTCTTCACTGCAAAGTACGAATCCTCAAACTCACTTTTTAAGGAAAAAAAATAAATATAGTTTTTGGTTCATTAGGTATTACGGCTTGGTGGCGCTAGCCACCGCCCGATCTAAAGGGTACAGCCATATCCATCCATCCATCTATTGTAGAAACGCATCTCAGGGACATGGAACAACCTCCGAACAATCCGGACTACGCGTGGGAATATTGTAATAGAACAGAAGGCAGCAGAAAGCGGGGTGGTATTGGGGCATTCATTCATAAAAGTACAGACTGGCAAAGGGTCAAGCAGGAGTGCAAGGAACATTTATGGCTAAAAGGGAAAGTGGCAGGTCAAATGACACTCCTTGGTTTCGTGTACTTGTGGACAGGAGCAAAGGCCAGAGAGGAAAACCAGGCAATGGTAGAGTGTATATCAAAGAACATTCAGGAGTTAGGAAGAGAGTGCTTCACCAGGCTCGCACTCGCCACCTACGCGGCCTTCACCACCACCCCGGCCGACCACCTGACTTGACGCGCTGGACGCACGGTCCACTGCATCGACAACTCCTGGCCTTCATACAGGAAACAAAACTTTTCCTTTTTATTTAACTGATGCCGTAGGGCATACTAGCGCCAATAAAAAAAAAAATAAAAAAAAAAAAGAGAGTGCGAGATAATTTTACTAGGAGACATGAATGCGCACATAGAAGATATAGATGGGTATACCGACCCGACAGGCAAAATGATCATGGATATGTGTGAAAGGCTTGATTTGATCATTTGCAACAGTACCGAGAAGTGTGAAGGGCAAATAACATGGGAGGTAGGAAGGCTTCAGTCGACGATAGATTATGCACTTATGTCACACAGGATGTATGATAAGCTCAGGGGAATGCACATAGATGAAGGTGGCTCCAGAAGTCTGGGTAGCGATCACAAACGTATCAAGCTACGTTTTGGAAGAGCAGTGAAAGTGGGAAGGAGACAAGATGAGCAACTACAGGAAAATTTTTATCCAGAAAGGCAAATTGAAATAGCCCCTAAACAAACTGAGAAAGTAATCACGGAGGATAAAAAGACAGTGTGGACATACACGAATCTAATTAGACTCTTTGAGCTAGAGCTTGCTAAGACGCGTGACAAGTCACCCCGGACAAGAAGACACAAACCCAAAAGTTGGTGGGATGAGGAAGTTAAGAGAGCCATAGCAAAACGTCAGGAAGCCTCTAGGGAACTAGGACATGCTAAGCAGTGGGGTGAACCGACAGATGATGTTGAAAGAAAAGGGGCAACCTTTCTAAGCTGTAGAAGGGATGCATCCCTTCTGATCAATGAAAAGATTAGAAGGAAGGGAGCTCAGTGGCTGGCAGAAGTACATAAAAAAGATAGAAAGGCAGCTGCGAAAATTTGGAACCATCTAAACTCCCTAAGAAATGAGACGAGCCTAGAGCAGAGTTTTATAACTACAGCCCAAGGTGCTAGGCTAGAAGGGGACGAAGCTATTGAATATATAAGAACAAGGGTGACAGAAATATTCCAACAAAGAAGTACTTTATGCACCACAATAGACAAGGACAAATCAAGTGGAGCAATGGCTCCATTTTCACAACAAGAGTGGGAAAGGGCTGATAAAAGGGTTCCTAGTAGTACATCAACAGGTCCAGATGGCATTCCAATTAGGCTGATAAAGACATTAGGTCCGAAGTCTAAGCAGGCTTTGAGAGAGGCAGTGAGCACAAAAATAATTGATGGGGAAGTTCCCGATGGATGGAAACTTAGCAGGATGAGCATGATCTATAAAGGAAAGGGGGACAAAGCTGACATAAACAACTACCGTCCTATAACACTGACGTCAGT
This sequence comes from Rhipicephalus microplus, assembly GCF_043290135.1. Lineage (NCBI taxonomy): Eukaryota > Metazoa > Arthropoda > Arachnida > Ixodida > Ixodidae > Rhipicephalus > Rhipicephalus microplus. The sequence continues at coordinate 9,334,188 of NW_027464597.1, read as the reverse complement.
GGTCTACAGGCTGGCGATGCAGATTATAAAGGAAAGACTGAAGGCGTGGATAGAGGATGAGGGGGTGCTGGGGGAACTGCAGAATGGGTTTCGGAAACACAGGAGGTTGTAAGACAATCTGTTCTCACTGACGCAGTGCATCGAAATAGCAGAAAAGAAACACGGGCCCCTGTGACTAGCATTTTTGGATATCAAGGGAGTGGACGATAGCGTGGTTCAAGAGGAATTGTGGGGAATACTGGACACACTAGGCGTGGAACATGTAGTCACTAATCTTTTAAAGGGTATCTATAAAGGTAACTAGGTAGTTATAAGGTGGGAAAAACAGGTATCCAAGCCTGCAGAGGTAAAACGGTGGCTTAGGCAGGGGTGCCCCCTGGCAACATTATTATTCATGATGTACATAGAAGGATTAGAGGCAAAATTAGAGGGAAGTGGACTGGGCTTCAACCTCTCTTTAGTCAAACAAGAAAAACTTGTTGATCAGGCACTACCAGCATTAATGTGCGCAGATGATATAGTGCTAATGGCCAATAACAAGGAAGATTTGCAGAGATTGATGGACATCTGTGGTAATGAGGGAGATAGGTTACATTTTAGATTCAGTAAGGAAAATTCAGCAGTCATGATTTTCAATGACAACGAAGGTAGTGAGCTTAGAATACAGGAGGTCACGCTAGAGATAACAGATAAATACAAATATTTGGGCTTATGGATAAGCAATGGGACCGAGTATCTGAGGGAACACGAAATATACGTGGCGACTAAAGGTAACAGGAATGCAGCAGTCATAAAAAATAGGGCACTGTGAAATTACAATAGGTATGATGTTGTGAGAGGAATATGGAAAAGGGTCATGGTTCCTGGGCTGACGTTCGGCAATGCGGTCTTGTGCATGAGATCAGAAGTTCAAGCAAGATTAGAAATTAAGCAACGTGGAATAGGTAGGCTTGCTTTAGGAGCTCACGGGAACACACCAAATCAGGGAGTACAAGGTGATATGGGATGGACATCATTTGAGGGCAGGGAAGCTAGCAGCAAGATAAAATTTGAGAAGCGATTGAGAGAAATTGGGGAAGAGCGTTGGGCTAGGAAGGTTTTCAGCTACTTGTACATGAAGAATGTCGATACAAATAGGAGGAAGCAAACCAGGAAGTTGACTGGTAAATACTTAGACAACAGCAGGTGGCCAAACCATAAAGAACTATCGGTTAAGAAGAAAGTGAAAGAAACGGAGACTGACGTGTGGAGAATGGGCATGATTAAGAATTGCGCAATAGAGATCTATCGAACTTTTAAGAAGGAAATTACCAAGGAAAGGATCTATGATAATACTCGGGGTAGTTCTCTACTGTTTGAGGCCAGGACGGAAGTACTGCAAACCAAGACATATCGGGCCAAATACGAAGGGGTAGACACAGTATGCAGTGCGTGTGGAGAGGAAGAAGAAACTGCCGAACACTTGATAATCTTCTGTAAAGAGCTTCACCCTATAGTTCAGGATGATGGCGCAGAGTTTTTCAAAGAACTGGGGTTTAGGGACCGGGAGGGCAAAATGAACTTTAAGCGGGTAGACTTAACTAGAAGGAGGTTATCTGATTGGTGGTTAAAGTCAAGGCACGAGTAAAAATTAAACTCTTCACTGCAAAGTACGAATCCTCAAACTCACTTTTTAAGGAAAAAAAATAAATATAGTTTTTGGTTCATTAGGTATTACGGCTTGGTGGCGCTAGCCACCGCCCGATCTAAAGGGTACAGCCATATCCATCCATCCATCTATTGTAGAAACGCATCTCAGGGACATGGAACAACCTCCGAACAATCCGGACTACGCGTGGGAATATTGTAATAGAACAGAAGGCAGCAGAAAGCGGGGTGGTATTGGGGCATTCATTCATAAAAGTACAGACTGGCAAAGGGTCAGGCAGGAGTGCAAGGAACATTTATGGCTAAAAGGGAAAGTGGCAGGTCAAATGACACTCCTTGGTTTCGTGTACTTGTGGACGGGAGCAAAGGCCAGAGAGGAAAACCAGGCAATGGTAGAATGTATATCAAAGGACATTCAGGAGTTAGGAAGAGAGTGCGAGATAATTATACTAGGAGACATGAATGCGCACATAGAAGATATAGATGGGTATACCGACGCGACAGGCAAAATGATCATGGATATGTGTGAAAGGCTTGATTTGATCATTTGCAACAGTACCGAGAAGTGTGAAGGGCAAATAACATGGGAGGTAGGAAGGCTTCAGTCGACGATAGATTATGCACTTATGTCACATAGGATGTATGATAAGCTCAGGGGAATGCACATAGATGAAGGTGGCTCCAGAAGTCTGGGTAGCGATCACAAACGTATCAAGCTACGTTTTGGAAGAGCAGTGAAAGTGGGAAGGAGACAAAATGAGCAACAACAGAAAAATTTTTATCCAGAAAGGCAAATTGAAATAGCCTCTAAACAAACTGAGAAAGTAATCACGGAGTATAAGAAGACAGTGTTGACATACACGAATCTAATTAGACTCTTTGAGCTAGAGCTTGCTAAGACGCGTGACAAGTCACCCCGGAAAAGAAGACACAAACCCAAAAGTTGGTGGGATGAGGAAGTTAAGAGAGCCACAGCAAAACGTCAGGAAGCCTCTAGGGAACACGGGCATGCTAAGCAGCGGGGTGAAGCGACAGATGATGTTGAAAGAAAATGGGCAACCTTTCTAAGCTGTAGAAGGGATGCATCCCTTCTGATCAATGAAAAGATTAGAAGTAAGGGAGCTCAGTGGCTGGCAGAAGTACATAAAAAAGATAGAAAGGCAGCTGCGAAAATTTGGAACCATCTAAACTCCCTAAGAAATGAGACGAGCCTAGAGCAGAGCTTTAAAACTACAGCCCAAGGTGTTAGGCTAGAAGGGGACACAGCGATTGAATATATAAGAACAAAGGTGACAGAAAAATTTCAACAAAGAAGTACTTTATGCACCACAATAGACAAGGACGAATCAAGTGGTGCAATGGCTCCATTATCACAACAAGAGTGGGAAAGGGCTGAGAAAAGGGTTCTTAGTAGTACATCAACAGGCCCTGATGGCATTCCAATTAGGCTGATAAAGACATTAGGTCCGAAGTCTAAGCAGGCTTTGAGAGAGGCAGTGAGCACAATAATAATCGATGGTGAAGTTCCCGATGGATGGAAACTTAGCAGGATGAGCATGATCTATAAAGGAAAGGGGGACAAAGCTGACATACACAACTACCGTCCTATAACAGTGACATCAGTGGTCTACAGGCTGGCGATGCAGATTATAAAGGCAAGACTGCAGGCGTGGATTGAGGATGAGGGGGTGCTGGGGGAACTGCAGAATGGGTTTCGGAAACACAGGAGGTTTGAAGACAATCTGTTCGCACTGACGCAGTGCATCGAAATAGCAGAAAAGGAACTCAGGCCTCTGTGACTAGCATTTTTGGATATCAAGGGAGCGTACGATAGCGTTGTTCAAGAGGACTTATGGGGAATACTGGACACACTAGGTGTGGAAGATGGAGTCACTAATCTTTTAAAGGAAATCTATAAAAGTAACAAGGTAGCTATAAAGTGGGAAAAACAGGTATCCAAGTCCACATAGGTGAAATGGGGGCTTAGTCAGGGGTGTCCCCTGTCACCCTCGTTATTCATGACGTACCTGAAAGGATTAGAGGCCAAATTAGAGGGAAGTGAACATGGCTTCAACCTCTCTTTATTCAAACAAGGAAAACTTACTGATCAGGCACTACCAGCATTAATGTACGCAGATGATATAGTGCTAATGGCCAACAAAAAGGAAGATTTGCAGAGATTGATGGACATCTGCGGTAATGAGGGAGATAGGTTAGATTTTAGATTCAGTAAGGAAAAATCAGCAGTCATGATTTTCAATGACAACGAAGGTAGTGAGCTTAGAATACATGAGGTCACGCTAGAGATAAGAGATAAATACAAATATCTGGGCGTATGGATAAGCAATGGGACCAAGTATCTGAGGGAACACGAAATATACGTGACGACTAAAGGTAACAGGAATGCAGCAGTCATGAAAAATAGGGCACTGTGGAATTACAATAGGTATGATGTTGTGAGAGGAATATGGAAAGGGGTCATGGTTCCTGGGCTGACGTTCGGCAATGCGGTCTTGTGCTTGAGATCAGAAGTTCAAGCAAGATTAGAAATTAAGCAACGTGGAATAGGTAGGCTTGCTTTAGGAGCTCACGGGAATACACCAAATCAGGGAGTACAAGGTGATACGGGATGGACATCACTTGAGGGCAGGGAAGCTAGTAGCAAGATAAAATTCGAGAAGCGATTGAGAGAAATTGGGGAAGAGCGTTGAGCTAGGAAGGTTTTGAGCTATTTTACATGAAGAATGTCGATACAAATAGGAGGAAGCAAACCAGGAAGTTGACTGGTAAATACTTAGACAACAGCAGGTGGCCAAACCATAAAGAACTATCGGTTAAGAAGAAACTGAAGGAAACGGAGACTGACATGTGGAGAATGGGCATGATTAAGAAGTGTGCACTAGAGATCTATCGAACTTTTAAGCAGGAAATTGCCAAGGAAAGGATCTATGATAATACTCGGGGTAGTTCTCTACTGTTTGAGGCCAGGACGGGAGTACTGCGAACCAAGACATATCGGGCCAAATACGGAGGGGTAGACACAGTATGCAGTGCGTGTGGAGAGAAAGAAGAAACTGCTGAACACTTGATAATGTTGTGTAAAGGGCTTCATCCTATAGTTCAGGATGATGGCGCAGAGTTTTTCAAAGAACTGGGGTTTAGGGACCGGGAGGGCAAAATGAACTTTAAGCGGGTAGACTTAACTAGAAGGAGGTTATCTGATTTGTGGCTAAAGTCAAGGCACGAGTAAAAATTAAACTCTTCACTGCAAAGTACGAATCCTCAAACTCACTTTTTAAGGAAAAAAAATAAATATAGTTTTTGGTTCATTAGGTATTACGGCTTGGTGGCGCTAGCCACCGCCCGATCTAAAGGGTACAACCCACGGAGGAAGGAAACCTTCCTCCGTGGGTACAACCACATCCATCCGTCTATCCATGAACGAAGCTCATTTGACCGACAGTGCCTGCGATTTCAGGTGTTCGCCAGTCTTCGTTGTCGAGTTTTCACTGCAGACAAACCTTGAGTATGTGCTCGATGTGTTTGTACTCGTTCCTGCAAGCAGTACAAAGTTAAGGTACGTACGTTTTTTAAAAGACTTCGTTAAAATGTTTGTTTTGCTGCAGCCGGTGTGGTTACGTGAATCGAATTGGATTGGATTGGATAAACTTTATTTGGTCCTCCAAAACACAGATCACTGTGTTGCGGGCAGCTCCCACGTGGGGACTGAGATGCCAAGCTCCTCAGCCGCCTCGCGGGCTTGGTGGACAGCCCAGAGCTGATCTGCCAAGGACGAGCTGCGGATTGCCGCCTCCCATCTGGCAGAGGTGATGTGCGATAAATGAGCGAATTTGGTGCACTGCCAGAGCATGTGTTCTAATGAAGCTATTTCCCCACAATGTGGACAAAGATCGTTAATCGAATGAGGCAGCCCAAACTCCTTTCGCATTTCCTGCAGATTGAATGCCAGTGTGCTGAATTCTTTTGTCACTTTTACGGCCTTTTCGCGAGCTATCACGGCGCTTCACCTCGTTATGCCTCGCCGGCTGTTTCGAAAGTACTTGGCCACAGTGAGCTGGGCTATATATTGTGTGAGTGTGTGTGCGCGTGTTGTTTCACGGCGCATGTGCTTGCGTGGGCGTTCGCTGCGCACGTGTGCATGTTACGTGGTGTGCGTGGGGGTTCGCGCGTGTGTGTGTGCGGGTGTGTGCATGCGTATGTGAATGGGTTCGCGGCGCGTGTTTATGTGAGTGTGTGTAGGTTCACACGTGCGCGCGCGCGCGCGTGTGTGCGTGCGCATGTGGGTGGGTCCGCGGCGCGTGTTGATGTGTGTGTGTGTGTGTGTGTGTGTGTGTGTGTGTAGGTTCACACGCGTGCGCGTTGAATGTGTGTTGCGTGCGCGTGTGTGCGAGACAGAGTGAGAGAGAGCAGCGTAATATCGATAAGCGCTGAGTTTTGTTTTAGGCAGGTGATTGCAATTGTCGAAAGCTCTAAGCTAGTCTTCCGCGTGAACGAAGCGACCACGCGTACGAAGCGACAGTTTTTTCTTGACTCTTGGTTTACTATCACGTATATGTTGCAGGTGTGCTTAGCGGTCTTACGTAGCTATCGCAATTTCGCTGCCTCATTATTTGCTGTGAGTGAAAATTACACGGTTTTCTGGCGTGCATTACACACTGCTGTCCGCTCTGGTTCTGTATTTTTTCAGAAGAATGTATTGCAGCGTGCCTTTCTGCAAGTCAGACAGGAAAAGAAAGCTCGGAATAAGTTTTCATGAATTTCCTGCGAACAATGACCTTCGCCAAGCGTGGCTGAAGGCGATATCAAAAAAAGATTTTGTCCCAAATGACAAATCATCGAGCAGTGTCGTCTGCAGCCTTCATTTTGCGGATTCAGACTACACTTTGCGGTCCACAAAGCTTCGCCGCCTTAAGCGGGATGCTGTTCCGACTGTATTTTCGGGATACCCAACCTACATGCACCCGCAAAAACCACCAAAACGGCGTAAATTGGAGTGAAAGGTACAGGACTTCCGTTCAGACAAAAAAAAGGCATCAAGTTTATCAAGTTGCCATGCCAAAATGAGTGGTTCAGCCTGTGACAGTGCAACCACTCAGGCCATTCGTCAAATTCTGATGGCTCGTTGCCATCAGTCCCTGAAGGAAATACAGAGGCGAGTTTTCAAGGTGCGGGCCATGACGGAGGCCATCTGCCGCAGACTTCTGTAAGCCATGTGTCAATATTTAGCCCCAAGGAGGATCAGGTCGCTATAGGGGCGAAAACATATGCACAAGATGCAGCTGGTGAACTGCAGCGGCCTACTACTAACTCAGTTGAATGTTCAGCGCAAACTTGTGATGAATTTGTAGCGCCCTCGTTCGGGCGGCGCGCAAACCAGAGAGCGCGCGATGGCGACAGAGGAAAATAAAGAAGGCGCTAGGCCGTGGCACGTGAAGCCACGGCTCACGTTCCGGGCTGGCATCGGTTATCGTTCAGGCGTGTCTTTCTTTCGCTCCTGTGGCATAAGCCTACAAGTGGTGACCTCGGACGAAGACAATGACTGACTCGAATGCACCCTCAACCAAACAAGCCTCACGTCCGCAGGACGTCTCGGCCGTGTAACTGCGTCTCCCATCTTTCTGGCCACAGGACCCGCAAGTTTGGTTTCATCAGGTCGAGGCGCAATTCTCCCTGTACCGCATCGCCTCGGAAACGACACGCTACTACCACGTAGCCTCCGTCCTTCCTCCTGACGTTGCCAGCGAGCTCTCCGACGTCCTCTCCAACCCCTCGGACACTACGCCATATCAGCACCTTAAAACCAAGGTGCTGGAACGATTCATGCCTTCGGAACGCGTCCGCCTACAGCAGCTCCTTGCAGAGGGGTACCTTGGCGACAGGCGCCCCTCCAAACTACTGCGCCGAATGCGACAGCTTCTTGGGAAACACGACGTCTCTGCCCACTCAGCGTTGCTTCGCGAGCTCTTCCTCCAACGCCTTTCTCAGCGAATCCGCCTCGTCCTCGCGGCGGCCGGCGACGTCAATCTCGACCGCCTGGCGGAGCTCGCCGATCAGGTTCATGAAGCGACCTCCCCATCTGTCAACGCTGTCTTACCACCAGCAGACACAGCGATTTCGCGCCTTGAGGCCCGCATCGACGAACTCGCCGCCTCCATTGCCGCACTCCGGAGCCCCCTGCAGGAGACTAGTTCGCCGCGTTCCGGTCGTCGAGCTCTTCCATGCACACGAGATGCTCGGAGTCCCAGCCCTCCACCCCTCTGCTGGTACCACCGGCGTTTCTGACACCGAGCCACGAAGTGTACACCCCCATGTTCGTGGCAGGGAAACGCGTGCCGGGATCACTGACGGCGGCGTGTGATCTCCCTTCTCGTCCCAGCCGCTTTTTCATGGTCACGGACCAGCTATCGGGCGCCAGGTTTCTTATAGATACGGGCGCGGAAATTAGCGTTGTGCCCCCGACTAAGGCTGATCGTTCAAAGTCACAGGGGCAAGTGCTTCGTGCTGCCAACGCCTCGTCTATAGCAACGTATGGGCTCCGATCTCTCACCCTCGACTTCGGCCTTCGCTGCATTTTCCGGTGGGTTTTCGTCATCGCAGACGTGGTTCAACCGATCATCGGCTCGGACTTCCTCTCATACTTCGATTTGGACGTCAGCGTGCGGCGGCGCCGCCTCATAGATGGTAAGACTCGTCTCTCCATCTCGGGAGTCTTGTCCGACATCGCTCCAATGGCCATCCGCATGCTGATACCTTCCTCACCGTTCGAAAAAATCTTGGCGAGTTTCCCGGAGTTAACTAAACCGTGCAACCTCACTCAGCCGCCTAAACATACGGTGACACACCACATCGTCACCCGGGGTCCACCGGCAGCCGCTCGACCACGCCGCCTGTTCGGAGACCGCCTAGCTATTGCTAAACGGGAGTTTGACCACATGCTGCAGCTCGGCATTATCCGCCCGTTGTCAAGCGCTTGGGCTTCCCCGCTGCATTTGGCGCCAAAGCGTGATCCTGGTGACTGGCGTCCTTGTGGGGACTATCGAGCGTTGAACGCCAAGACTGTCCACGACAGCTACCCTCTACCTCACATCCAGGATTTTACATCGCGCCTCGACGGCTGCACAATTTTCAGCAAAGTGGACCTTGTTAAGGCGTACCACCAGATTCCTGTCAAGCCCGCCGACATACCTAAGACCGCCATAACGACGCCCTTTGGGTTGTTTGAATACGTGCGGATGCCTTTTTGGACTCCCCAATTCGGCTCAAACTTTCCAGCGGTTCGTTTCTGAGGTCACACGGGGTCTTCCTACTGTGTTTGCGTACCTAGACGATGTCCTCATCTCCAGCCGCACACCTGAAGATCATGAGCACCATCTACGCGCTCTGTTCCAACGTCTTCAGCAGTATGGCCTCGTTTTGAACGCCTCTAAGTGTACTTTCGGCGCATCTGAGATCGAGTTCTTGGGCCATCACATATCATCCGAAGGAATACGCCCTCTCCGGTCCCACGTTAAAGCAATTCAGGATTATCCTCAGCCTACAACACTGCGCCAATTACGCCAATTTCTGGGGCTTGTGAATTTTTCCAGGCACTTCATACCACACTGTGCTGAACTGCTACGACCGCTCACCGACCTCATTCGGTCGACCGCCGGCCCGTCCTCCGCCATTCCTTGGTCGTCAGAGGCCCAGGCCGCCTTTGCTGCTGCTAAGCAAGCGGTCGCCAACGCCGTGCTTCTCATTCATTCACGCAGCAACACCCCTACTCGGTTGATGGTGGACGCATCCAGCGTGGCCGTCGGAGCCGTCTTACAGCAGTGCAATAACTCCGAGTGGAGACCCTTGTCGTTTTACTCTCGGAAGCTACTTCCTGCTGAGACCCGCTACAGCGTCTTTGGCCGGGAATTACTAGCCATCTACGCTGCAATACAGCACTTTCGGCATTTCCTGGAATGATGCTCGTTTTACGTGCTGACTGACCATAAGCCTCTGGCGTACGTTTTCCGCACTAACTCATCCAAGTACGTGCCCCGTGAACTCCGCCATCTGGCTTATATATCGGAGTTCACGACTGACATCCGCCACGTGAAAGGAGCTGACAACACCGCCGCAGATGCCCTTTCTCGTATAGCCGCGGTTGACTCTCCACCGCCAACCATCGACTGGGCCTCATTCTCCTCGGCACAGCAGGATGATAGAGAGCTTGCCGCTTTTCGGGAGAACCCCCGTTCTCTCCGACTACGCCTGGTGCCTCATCCATTATCATCTGAGCGCTTGTGGTGCGATGTCTCAGCCGACCTTCCCCGCCCTTTCGTTCCCGCTTCATTACGACGCACCGTTTTCCACTCCTTACACGACATATGCCACCCTGGCATTCGGGCTACTCAGCGTCTTCTCACCCAGCGCTATGTCTGGCCCGGAATCAACGGTGATGTGCGCGCTTGGACGCGCATGTGCCTGCCCTGCCAGATGACAAAGGTCTCCCGTCATACTAAGACGCCGCCCCAACCTTTCCTTCCACCCGGCCGTCGTTTCGACCATGTTCATCTAGACATTGTGGGCCCTCTACCAGTGTCTCAGGGGTACCGTTATATATTGACCATGGTCGATCGCCTCACACGCTGGCCAGAGGCTGTTCCAATTCAAGATATCACAGCCGAGACAGTTGCCCGCGTTTTCATTTCTACGTGGGTATCCCGTTTTGGCTGTCCTGGCACCGTGACAACAGACCGTGGACGTCAGTTTGAGTCCTCGCTGTTTACTTGCCTTAATCGGATTCTCGGAGCCAGACAATGCCGTACCACGGCTTATCATCCCTGCGCCAACGGCATGGTGGAACGCCTTCACCGACAACTGAAGACCGCCTTGACTACCCGCCTCAATAGAGCCACCTGGGTTGATGCCTTGCCACTGGTGCTCTTAGGCTTACGAGCTGTCATCCGGGCAGACCTGCAGTGCTAAACAGCAGAGCTGGTGTATGGCACTTTTCTACGGCTTCCGGGAGACTTCTTCACGTCAACGAAGCTACCAGACCAGCCACAGCAATTCCTACAACGCCTCCTCGACTGCGTTCAAGACCTCCGGCCCACTCCACCCAGACCTTCCGAACACAAGACCATATTCGTCCACCCTGATCTGGCCACTGCAACACATGTTTTCGTGCGCCACGACGCGGTCAGACCACCTTTGACACCAGCCTACGACGGACCATTCCGCGTCCTTCAACGCAACCCCAAAACTGCCACTCTACTTCAGAACGGCCGTGAAGAGACAGTCAGCTTGGACCGACTCAAGCCGGCGTACCTGGAGACTGCCCTAGAAAGCCTCTCATCTACAACTGATCTTCCGTTGGAATACCACAAATGGCATGTCACATTCCGACTTCCTGTCTACACGGGGGGCCCTGTAGCGCCCTCGTTCGGGCGGCACGCAAACCGGAGAGCACGCGATGGCGACAGAGGAAAATAAAGAAGGCGCTAGGCCGTCGCACGTGAAGCCACGGCTCACGTTCCGGGCTGGCATCGGTTATCGTTCAGGCGTGTCTTTCTTTCGCTCTTGTGGCATAAGCCTACAAATTCCTTCCACGCAGGCAGTCAGATGCAAGGGCAATCAACAGAATAAGGGTGCAATTGTTTAGAAAAGCAGATACTGTAAGTAGACTGCAGCGAGAAAACAGCCGCCGCCTAAAAAAGAAGCTCAGTGGTTATGAGAACAACACCGTCCACTCGGCAATCAGAAAATTCTGACTACTTCTATTTACTGCATTGATGAGCGGTTGTAATTTTTTTATTAAACGTCTCACACAGGCTGCGAAGGCTGAGTTTTCGTCCTCTGCGCCCGCCCGCGCCAGGGAAAGCCAGAGAAAGCGACCTTAGGCTACGCGCGCCGCGGTGCGGCGATAAACGCGGACACGCCCCCTTTTCAACCTACGCTCACTCCGGGCGATTGGGACGGCCGGAGCAACGGGGCGCCGCCGGCAGCCGATCGCGGAGGCCACGAGCATAGCACTATATGGGGGGATGGTTTCTTCTTCATGCCCGCACACCCGGCACATCGCACTCGTGTCATCGGTATCCTCGTCGAATCGGCGACGGTGCACAAGGGTCCGTAGTTCCCCAGCCCGTGCTGCGAACAGAAGGCCACCAGCGCCATTGTTGTCGTACATGTGCTCCTTTTCTATTTCATTTTTGCAACTTCGGTATACCGTCAAGGTTTCCTTGGAACGCATCGCCCTCTGCCACTGCTCGTTCTCTTCCTCCCGTACCTGTTCTTGGACGGCACGGGCCCATCCGCTCTCTGTGCTTGCCTTGACGGGTTTCGCGAAGAAACCAAACTTTCGGCGCAGGGTGTACACCCGCGCAGTCCACTGTGTCGTTATTCCAGTCAAGCTGGTGTATCGGAACAAGCGCCTTGCCCACATGTTGTCATCCATGATACGCAGGCAGCCCTCGTCTCTTGCTCCTGGCTTCTATCTTGCTCCTGGCTTCTCGGGTCTTATACGAAGACCATCCAACATCTCCTTGAATGGCCTCTATAGCAACTCGTCCATGGCATCCCAAGGTCAGTCGACCAACCTCTCACTGCCCTCTTTCCAGCCACTGTCTGGTTCCTGGTTGGAAGGATAGTACAGCATTGGAAAATGACAAGCGTGGGACCTGCACACACTTCCACATTTCCCGAACCAGCATGAAGCGGTTACAGCCCAAAGACTTCGTTTGCGCATCACGTTTGCCGCTTTGAGTGACGTTTGGCGGATGTTTTCCTCGTGAATGTCTAGAACATGCCCTGATGTGCTGAGTTGGACACCGATGTGTCTGTACTCTTCCTTCCATGGAATGTGCCCACCCTCTGGCAGAAACACTGCCGCAGTAATATCTGTGCCTGCGAACACCAGCACCGCTGATTTCTTGGCATTGAAGCATAGTCCAAGTTCGCTTAGGTGATTTGCCGATAATGAAACGAGGTGCTGGAGGTCACCCAGACTGTCAGCCATCATGACAATATCATCCATGTATACCAAGCCCGGATGTTTCAGAAGGACCAGAGAGACCGCATAACCGATACGTCTTCGGTTTATTGTTGACAGAACAAAAAAAATGTGCAGAGCGTGACCCTGGCTGCTTCTTCTTCCTCGCCTCCGAGCTCCATCTTCAAATCTGTTTTCTACATCTTCCCGCCGGCCAGATTCAACCGAAGCAACCTTCGAGAGAATACAACAGTTGAATCGGCCTCTTGACTAATTTTCCTTCAGGTGTACGAAGCAAGCATGTTCTCACTAGTCCATCCTTGCCTGGAAAAATCTTTTCGATCTTGCAGAGTTTCCACCGAGTTCTTTTTCGCGCTTCTCCAAGCAGAAGTACATCTCCTTCTTGTACATTTGCGTGACGCTCTGTTTTTCTGCTGGCACACTTAAGCTCCCTCAGGTACTCCTTTTTCCATCTGGTCCACCATGTTATCATAGCCTGTTTTTTTGCACTCCAGTAATTCAGCAAACTGTATTCTCCGAGTCTGTTTTCTTCCTGCTTGTTCATTGCTTGCCTGCCTCCTATAACGTCCGCCGGTGTGATGGGTTGTGGCTCGTTAGGATCGTCATACACATAAGTGAGAGGCCTGTTGTTAAGTACTCCTTCTGCTTCAACAACCACAGTCCGTAGTTCTTCTTCATCCAAAAGTCGAGCACCTATAGTTTTTGCCATGGATGTCTTAAAGCTTCTGATCAGTCTTTCATAAAATCCTCCCCACCATGGAGCTAACTCTACAATAAACTTCCATTTTATTTTCAGGTTACTGGTATACTGTTGAACCCTTTCATCTTCCATCTTTAATATCTTGTTCATCTCTTTCTCAGATTTTTTGAATGCTCTTGCATTATCACTGTAAATAGTTGTACACAATCCTCTTCTAGCTACGAATCTTCGGAATGCTTGTATAAACGCTTCTGATGACATCCTCTTGACCAACTCCAGTTGTATGGCTCTTGTTACTGCACACGTAAATATCACAATGTAAAACTTTGTAACTTTTCCGCCTTTCTCCTCTCGAGCATTTAGCGGTCCAGCAAAGTCTATACCAACAGTGTCGAATGGCCTCGTCTGTGTAATCCTGTCAGCTGGTAGAGGTGGAATTTCTTGTGCCATTGGTCTAGAATTGAATCTCCTACATGTGATGCATTTCTTTATCACATATTTCACCATTTGTCGGGCACGCAGAATCCAAAACTTCGTTCTTAGATGTGTCAATGTTGCCGCAACGCCACCGTGCATTGTTACTTGATGCGCGTTTAGAACTAGGAGTTCTGAAAAGTGACTTTCTCTTGGTAAAATAATAGGATGCTTCTCATCAAAGCTCAAATCACTCCACTGAAGCCTCCCTTTTACTCTCAGGACACCTTGATCATCTTCGAAGATGTTCGTGCCGTACAGATTCATGTTGTCATATATTCGTGTCACTGCATTTTGTAGCGTTTTCTGCTCCTGCTTTATCAGCACAAACTCTGCCTTGTCCAATTCTTCTCCTGTCAGCGAACCTGTTTTCCTTTCTTTTCGTCGGTTTCCTATATAACGCATCACCCACGCGGTAACTCGTAACGCTTTCTTGTATGATCCAAATCTGCTCACATCAATTATCTTTTCTTCACTCGTGGTGGTAGTTAAGCATGCCACTGTCTTTTCTTCGTCTTTGTTGTCATCACTGTCCGATTCATGCGTGATGTCATAATCAGGGCTTTGTTTTTCATTCTTGACCCACGTGGGGCCTTTCCACCATAATTCACTGTCCAGCAAACGTTTCATCTTCATCCCCCTTGTCATAAAATCCGCAGGATTTTCATCACTTTTAACATAACCCCATTGACTCTCATTGGACTTGCTCTTAATTTCTGCTGCGCGGTTGCGAACAAACAGATCTTTCGTCTTGTTTGACTTTATCCAGCATAACACAATTTGAGAGTCAGTCCAGAATTTCACTTTCCTCAGTTTCCTGATGAAATTCTCGGTTATATGACTGGCCAATCTGACTGATATTGTGGCCGCCAACAACTCCAATCTTGCTAGTGTGATCTTTTTGATTGGAGTGACTCTACCCTTTGCAATGATTAAATTTGCTTCATTGCTTCCATCGGAGTATTCTGTTACAATGTATGCTACTGCTCCATATGCCATTGGACTCGCATCGGAGAACACGTGCAGAGTCGATGCTTTCACTTCAGCTTGTCTGTTGTCATAGCATCTGTTAACGGTGAAGTCATCTAAGTGCTGAAGCTCCTCCGACCAGTCCTTCCAAGTTGATCTATGCTGGCTTGGTAACGGGTCATCCCATTTCAGTTTATCCATCCAAATTTTTTGCAGCAATATTTTTGCTCTGACTGAAAATGGTGTCAAAAAACCTAAAGGGTCATATAGCTTTGCCGTGTCCTGCAAAACCTGTCTTTTTGAGAGTTGTCTCGTGTCCTTGTCATTTCGCCATGTAGTGTCGGGAAAGCTCAACACGTCGTCTACGAAATTCCATTTCAGTCCCAAAATCTTGATTTGTCCCTCTTTTCTTATCCCTCGATCCAGATCCTCTCCTTCTTCATCAAAGTGTTTTCTTAGCTCGGCGTCATTTGAAATCCATTTTCTTAAATTCATTCCCGCATAGCGAAAAATATCTCGTGCTTTTTTGTATATCTTTGTCGATGTCGAGTATTCGTCGGCTCCTAGTAAAACGTCATCGACGTAGATTCCTTTCCGGAGTTGCGCCACAACTGCAGGATATTTTTCTTCGAATTTATCCAAACGTCGATGAATCGTGGCCGCTAGAAGGAAGCTACTTGGTGTAGTTCCGAAAGTAACCCTCGTCATCCTCCACGTTTTTATCTTCGGGGTTGGCATATCTTCGCTGGGTATTCTTTCCCACCATATGAATCGCAGTGCGTCTCGGTCATTTTCATGTATCTTGATCTGCAGGAATGGTTTTTCCACGTCGGCTGACATAGCGATGTTGTGATGTCGAAAGTTCATCAGCAAGCTTGTGATGTCGGGGTTTAGGTTTGGCCCCTTTTCCAAGTTGTCATTTAAGGATTCACCTGGATTCTGGCTTGACGATGCGTCAAAGACGATCCGTATTTTTGTCGTTGTTCGGTCCTTCTTGATTACTGCTTGATGCGGCATGTAGTATACAAATTTGTTCTGTATATCGGATCCAGCATCTTCTTCGACGTTTTCTGCTATTTCTTGCTCAAAGTACTCTCGAATAGCTTTGTCATAGGCTAGGAGTTCATCTTTATCCTTGCATAATTTTTTGGTCACATGCATAAGCCTCTTCTCTGCAATGGTGGTGTTGTCGTCTAATGTCACGTTTTCCTTCCATGGTAGCCGCACTTGGTATCTTCCTGCCTTGAACTCCATTGTTTGTCGGACGTAGTCTAGCACATGTTCATCGTTCATCTTTGTTGCTGGGTTCTCCTTGATGCCCATGTTTTCCAAGTCCCAGAATCTCTGCAGTTGGTCCGCAGTCGTGTCCGACTTGGCACTGACCTTGAGTACCATAACCGTCGATGATTTCAGCGGCACACAATGAAGTCCTACAGGACCTTGGACCGTCCATCCCAATATTGTTTCTATTGCCATTACTTTTGGATGAATCTCGCAAATGCGACCAGTGACGACAGTCCAGTAATAATCTGCTCCAATTAATATAGAAGTTTCCATATTTTTTCTTTCTTTGTCCTTCTTCTGGTTGTCATCAGCCAAACGAATTCCCATCGATCTTGCTTTTTCGTGTATTGTCAATGGTGGCGATGGTAGCACGTCACAGGATATAACTTCTATCTCCAGTGCCTCAATCGTGACTGGCCCCGAGATGGTATCCTTCCTCACGCTGACCTTGACGACTTTCATGTCTAGTTCCATCTCTCCTCCTCCAAATGATCCTACAGTAATCCTTTCGGATCTTTTTACCTTGCACGCTAGTTTTCTTGACAAGCTTTTGAGGATGAATGTCCTCTGACTCCCGTTGTCCAGCAGAATCCGTGCGTAGCACCCGCTGCCTTCTCCCTCCGTCCACGAAAAGGCTGTCTGCAGTAGTATGCACTTCTGTTCATCAGACTGCTGTGCGTGCATGTTGCAGGACTTGCTGGTGTCTAACCGGTCAGGTTGCGCGCTTTTAAGCACTTGCTCAACATCCCCGCTTTGCTGCTGTGTTGACTTTCCTGCAGGCGTACGTGGTCGACACATGGATGTCGCGTGCCTTCCCTTGCATGTTTTGCAGCGTACGTTAGCACGGCATATCTTCGCCGTGTGGTGAGGTCTGGTGCATCTGAAGCACCTTCGTTCCTGTTGCAAGGCTTCTTTCTTTTGTTGCATACTAATGCTTCTTCTGCAATCTTCCGTGTAGTGTCCAGTCATCTCACAAAAGATGCATTTTTTCATCGAGGTGCTTTGAAGCGTAGATGTTCTAGTGCGCCTCATACTGTGCGGTGACTGGGTCACGTCGTATTTTTCCTCTCGAGTTTCTTCTCTGCTGCGTATATATATGTTTAGAAACTCCATAATTTCTTTCAAACTGCTCGTGCTGTTTCTTGACGCTGAGTTCGATTCCGTAGTTGCTGGTCTGTTGTCACCTTTCTTTAACTCCTTCATCTTCATCTCAATCCTCATATCCACCGGTAGCGCAGATTTTACAACAGGAGCTATCACTGTGGCGTAACTATCCATTTCCACTCCTAACGACTGCAGTGCTCGTGTGTTCACTTGCAACTTTTGGAAGAGTTTCTTCAACCCATCTACATCTTTAGGACTCTTCACTGCTTCCAAATTTGCAAGCTCTTTTATGTAGTTCTCTTTTAAATTATCTTCTCGTCCGAAGGTTTCTTTCAAAAGAGCGACTGCATGCTCGTAATTCTGATCAGAAAACTGCAAGCCTTCTATGAGGGAAGCAGCCTGCCCGCTCAGAGACGCCAGAAGATAATTAAATTTTTGATTCTTCGGCATATTCACTCTGTTATGCACCGATGTCTCGAACTGATGCCAAAACCTTGGCCATGCTGTTTTTTTCCCATCAAACTTGATCATTTCAAGGCGTGGCAACTTGACAAGCTCTTGCGTCTCCGAGATTTGGTCAGTACCTTGCACTGAACTCGCCTGTTCTGTGACTATTCTCGTAGTCAGTTGCGTCGCTTGTTCTAACTCGCGTAATCGCTCCTCAATTTTTGTCGTTGCAGCGACGATCTTCATCTCATAATGCAAAACTCTTTCAAATTCTGCCTCCGCGCTGTCTTCTTCAATGAACGGTTCTATCTGTTCGTTAACTTGTCTTAGCGTCTGTGACACGCTCTTCATCTGGTTTAGAAGCGTCATAAGTTGCGCTCGATCGGCGTCTTCTTCTATCTTCTTATCGATTTCGCTCGTAAGCGTCGTCACATTTGCTCGAAGCGTCTTCCGCTTCTTCGATAGGACCTCTTTATTCATGCCTAAAACGTGTTGAAAGAGCTCTTGCCTTTTTTATGTGCGTCGCCAACAGTCGTCGGTCGTGGTCCTTCTCTCGACGGTTAGTCCTTGAGCCAGACGCCACTGCTTCGTTCTTCAACCCGTTGTTGCGAATGGGGTTGAAGTCTCTGCGTCTGTCTTCAGATCAATCCTGGTCACGGCACCATGTTTCAGAAGGACCAGAGAGACCGCATAACCGATACGTCTTCGGTTTATTGTTGACAGAACAAAAAAAAATGTGCAGAGCGTGACCCTGGCTGCTTCTTCTTCCTCGCCTCCGAGCTCCATCTTCAAATCTGTTTTCTACACCGGAAGCCTCCAGGCCACTGGGGCTCCGCCTTATGAGGGAGCAAGAGAGAATCCACCTCCATCCGTCAGCAGCGCCCTCTCGAAGCTGGCCGTATACAGCATATACAGCAGCGGCGACAATGGACATCCCTGTTTGAGAATCCGCTTCACCATCACTGGTTCGGCTTGAGCTTCGGCAAAACACGCCACCACCGTATTGTCCGTGTACAGCCGTCGCAGCAGACTAACCCATGTCCTCGGCATGCCAATCTGCGTCATGCAGTGAAACGAAAGTCCATGCGATACGCTATCATATGCCTTCACAGCGTCGAGAAAACAAGTGTACAGTCCTCTGTTCTTCTTTCGTGCTAACTTGATAGTCTGGGTGAGCACAAACACATTGTCCTCGAGGTGCCGTCTGCTGCGGAAACCATTTTGCAGCTCTGTTAACTTGTTATCGTGTTTCGCCTAGCCGCCCATCCACGTCTTTGAGATTTGTGCGAAAGTTCAGTATAGCACGATGATAACTGTGAGTGGTCAGTATGTAGCAAACCTAAATCTCCTCCTTTCTTCGGTGCCAGGATCACTCGGCCACATCGCCAATCAACTGGTATTGGTTCTCCTGCCATGATGCCCGAGAAGATATCTGCCGGCTTCTGCCTGGCCTCTTCTCCTAAGCATTTGAGCAGCCCCGCAGGTATGCCGTCCAGCCCCCAGATGGTGTGTGCTCCTATGCGTTTAATCGCTCTGTCCAGGGCTGGATGGGTCACTTCCTAATTCACCTTGTTGCTCAGGCAGTATTCGTTGATGGGGTTATCGATGGTTATTTTGATCTCTGGATTCCCATTGCTGAAATCGTACAGTTTACACACGTGGTCGGCTAGGTGCTTGTCCATGTCCAATACTGGCAGTCCTGTATACTCGTGCCGAATTTGGGGTACCTTGGCTTTCCCACTCAGGGACGACACGTAGGTCCAGAACTTCCTGACCCCATTTCGTCCATCCCCTGTGAAAGATTGGAGTTGTCTGCTGTTGTGTTCAGCGATTTTGCTTTGGACTATTGTCTGCGTAGCCTGTTTGCAGTTTAGGTATTCCTGCATTGCTTGGAGAGCGTCACTTGCGGAAAGGGTTTTCACTGCTTTGCTGTGCCAGTGGTTTGCCTCTTTGCGCTCGTCCAAGGCTTTACACACTTCTTGATTCCACCATCCTTTTCGTCGCACCTCTCCTCGTGAATTGGAGTGGACTTCGTGTTTCCGCATTAAGCGTCACAGTTCCTCCACGAACTCTTTATACTTGAGAGGTTTAGAGGTCTGTAGGCTGTTCTCAAATTCCTGGGCAATGTCTTCGTAGGTGGCTTCAGGCAGAAATTGTTGCGCAGGCTTCCGGCATACTCGCTTTTTTTAAACCACGTGGAGGAGCAGATTGTTAGGCTGATCCTGTTGTGGTCACTCTCAATGCTAAAGTGCCCCCCCCCCCACCGCCCCTTATCAATGTTGAAGTGGTTGACCTGACGTGCCAGTCCAAATGAGACAAGTACATAGTCAATACATGCCCGACTGTTTCTGGCACACCATTTAAATTCTCCTTCGCAATATGACCTGAGGTTGGCTACCTCTTGGTTGTGCCTTCTTTTACAATGCTGCATGAGGTCGCCATTGAAGTCTATGAATCCATCTATTTCTTGGATGTGGCCATTGAAGTCTCCCAGAATCAGCACTTCACTCCCCGTCCCTCAACGCTGGATGTCCTCACTGATGCACTGCATAGTTCGGACGTTACCGTCGTGTGTCCACTCGTGACCATGAGATAGAGTACACACACTATTGTAGGAACCCCTAAGATTGTTCCGTGGATCCACATATGTGTTCACTACACTGGCACTTTAGTTCTTCCCACACTTGTTCATTACGCAATAGGAAGCCTATTCCACCACCTTTGTGTGCTTCCCCTTCACGGTTGTTACCGGCCCACTGCCACTGTGAATTAACTGGTGGCTCCTCTAGCTCGCGAAGATGCGTCTCTGCAACCACGTAAAGCTCTATGGCCTCAGAATCCAACATCCTGCAGAGCTCCTCCCACTTGCTTAGCTTTCTTGCTCCATGCATGTTTAGGAAGCCTACTTGTGGAAGTAACTCTCGTGCGATGTGGCGTCTGCCTCCTGCATGTACTCTCATTGGCTTGAGTCTAGTGAGCGTACTTTCTGCCTGGGGGGTCGCTGCTTTCTGGCCATCTGAAGTAGTGCCTTCCCTATGACTGCCATTATCGGGGTGGTAAGGTTGCTTGTCAGCCGCGTCCCACTCGGGGCTGCTGCTCGGTGTCCTAAAAAAGAGCAAAGTCTGCGGCCTAGACAACTACCAGCTTCCTGTGGTCTATAATGTTGCTGTGGATCACCTTCAGGTTTCCTTCCCCCTGGAATAACAAGCTCTACTCTTGTTCCCAGTTCAGCACACATTCAATCAAGACATTGGTTCCAGCCTTTATGCCATGCCACATCTCTTGCTCGTCCTTGTTGAGTTTCTGGCGTCCCCTATATAACAAAGTGGCCACTACGTGTAGTCTTCCAGGTCAGTATGTTGGCCTTTAAGGTTTGGGCCACATCCTCTGGCGCCTCATCTTTCTGCAGGTTGCTGAGACCCGCGCGTAGGACAACCTTGGCTTTAGGTATGTTCCAAATATCTGCTGCAGAATCCACTTGAGCGCTGATTTCTTGGATAGAGGCACCATCACTCACCTGGTAGTGAACCAGCTTGTTCCATTTTACCGTGTGGAGGACTGTGTGTTTCATCCTGGCGGCGTTCTCATCTCCATAGATGAATGCATGCCGCTCTTTCCTCTTGACACCCGTCATGTCCTTGAGGTGTTCTTGCGCGTGTGGAGTGGCAGCTGGGGAGCTTCCTGGTGTTGTCAATTCTTGTATCTGTTATGCTTTCTTCTTCTCCTCGCCTTTCTTGCTTAAGGCAACTTTCCATGCTTGTCCTGTTTGCGGACCTTCTGTCCCCGCATTCTGATCACTTTCTGACACCTTGTCTCTCTCTTACCTGAGCCCAGGCTACTCTTAGGTTGGCATTTTGTGTTGTCGCCTGTTGTTGCGCATCCAGATACCCGCCTCGTTTTCTCCTCTGCTGCAGCGCTGTCCAGGGGTAAATTTTGATCTGCTGCCTCTGAGCGCGCATACAGAAGAGCTTTTCGAAGCTCTTCAACTTGCGCGCGCAGAGCTATCCTTCATATCACTGAGCGCCACCTGTTGCCCTGACGGCAAGTGTGGTCCAATCTTTTTGTGTGCATGGCGTCACGTAGTATAGGCGAAAGTATTACAAAATGGCAGCCGAATGTCATTCTCTGGCATACCACCTCAATGCATAGTCTGCCAGAAAGAGACCCTCGCTCGGTTGGCATTCCATCGTACAGATCTGATGCTTCCGCGCAGTCATTTGTACCACGCACTTTCAATGAGAAGAAGCTGTTTTTTTATAAACAAATGAGGGTGTGGCACAAAGAGAGGAAGTAGACAATCTTATTTTAAATACACGTTTTTATTCTGCTGAATCACTGTCAGCAGGCAAAAATAGCCTTTGCCTGGCCATTAAGACGTAGAAAATGACAACTAGCATCCCGTGAAACACTTTCTTTTTTACTGGAAGTTGCAGTAGGAGTCGAACGTGTTGACGAAGCTGAGAGCCAGGTCGTAGCAAAACGCATATTGCTCCTGTAAACAAAAAGAGGAGCAGTTTTATGAGCTGTACATTTATCTGAAATAAAGAATATTTATTCTTACTTGCAACACCTAACAAACATGCTAACACATTTGCCAACCAATGAATGCAAGCTGAAGATGTAGTTTCAGATGATGTTGTACCTGCAAAACCATTGGGCGTCATACGTCATGCTGCCAGCGTGTTGGCGTTGTCTGCTTCCTAGCAAACATCGACGCTGCTCAATATTCAATGATGAGTGAGTAGAACAGTGGATCTAACTTGCATATTCTTTTACAGAAGTACGTGACAAGAAAACAAATAGGAGGTATTTCATTGTTGATATTCAGATTTGATATTGTAAAAGTCAGCACCTCCACGTTGATCTTTGCGTGCAAAAGCCTGTGGGAAATGTATGGCACAACGCGTGACAATAACTTCACAAATGCGTCTATTGAATGACCTCTAAGATTTGCACATTAATTTGTGAGAAAAATGGTACTCTGGACAAAGATGGGGTCTTCTCGTCACCGGAGCCAGCCTTATTCAGATGCCTGCTTTCATGCGCGAATGAAGATTGTCTTTTAATGCAGGAGTCGTTTAGGCCGAACGTTATTTCGCGAACAGTCACTTCGTTCGGGCTAAAACCTTCTTGCAGAAAAAAATTTGGCAGATTCCACGTTCCTTGGGAATGGACGTTATGCATAGTTGCAGAAAGAAAGGAAGTGACGGTGTTGCGATTCCATTATTTAGCGACACGTTATGAAATAATGCTAAGTATATGTACAAATATCGCATGAACATACATGGTGAACAGTCGAAGATGCTTATATATAAACAGTTGTTTGCACTTGCGCAACAATGCGAACAGAAACATGAGTATTAGCAACACCAGAAGCGATAAGTTTATATGAAGCGCTGTTGCTCGCGAGGGTGGCAGGCCTGCACGCTGCTATAGAAATCAACTTCAGCAGATGGCCCCTTAGTATATAAGTGGTGTTTCCCTGACGTGATGGCTGTTCACATATGTAATGTTCAAAAAACTGGATAGCTAGCATTGAAATTACAATGCACGTTTCACGAACTTTTGGGTATATTTGAAAAAAGCAGTTTCGAGACCTTCCGTGGCTCTGTGGTGGAATAGCTCTTTGTCACAGAGAATGCTGGAGTCTCATTGCTACCGGGACTCTGTCATTTATTGTTTGCATTCGTCAGCTCAACGCTGCCGATGTCAGCTTTTCTCAACTCTCACGCGTTAAAGATGCTGATGTGTGTTCTCGCCCTTTCTGGTTAGATACTAATTATCAATTACCTGTGGCACATACCCGCAGACCAGTGGCACATACCCACCTGCGAGTATGAGCCACTGGTGGAAAGTATTTGACGACAAACAAGAGGATTGTGGCATCACTCACGTCTTCACCAGCGCGTAGAAAGCATATTGGCCTCCCATACTAGTACTGGTTCATGCCAAGCTAAGGGGGTGATCACGAGCGAGAGCACCCAGACTTAAGCAGATATATATATATATATATATATATATATATATATACTGTGAGGAACCGCTCACAATATATATATATATATATATATATATATATATATATATAAGGGAAAGAAGTGTATACCTAAGGGCTCGTTTTTCCGTGTTTTTAACACAATATTAATGAGATATAACAGACAGTAATGCCAAGGAATGTACAGGGGAAGTTATTAGATTCAATGGAATATAAATAAGAAGAAAGAAAAGTGGATGAAAAAATTACCAACTGTGAGCAGGAATCGAACCTATGACCTTCGAATTACGCGTTCGATGCTCTAACCACTGAGCTATCACAGCGGCCCTCCCTCCATCCACTTTTTTGGGTTTATCTGTGAATTTAGAAGTAGGAGCGACAGTCAGCGCCATCTATAAGCCAAACAATGAGTGTGAAAACACTCTTATGCGCATGTTTGGCGTCACGTAGCACGTGAACTTAATATGAGCGGGCAGCTGATTAATTGTCCCTCTTATACAACCTAAACACACCAAGTCTGCCAGTACGAGACCCTCGTTCAATGAAATAAGGGAAAGAAGTGTATACCTAAGGGCTCGTTTTTCCGTGTTTTTAACACAATATTAATGAGATATAACAGACAGTAATGCCAAGGAATGTACAGGGGAAGTTATTAGATTCAATGGAATATAAATAAGAAGAAAGAAAAGTGGATGAAAAAATTACCAACTGTGAGCAGGAATCGAACCTACGACCTTCGAATTACGCGTTCGATGCTCTAACCACTGAGCTATCACAGCGGCCCTCCCTCTATCCACTTTTTTGGGTTTATCTGTGAATTTAGAAGTAGGAGCGACAGTCAGCGCCATCTATAAGCCAAACAATGAGTGTGAAAACACTCTTATGCGCATGTTTGGCGTCACGTAGCACGTGAACTTAATATGAGCGGGCAGCTGATTAATTGTCCCTCTTATACAACCTAAACACACCAAGTCTGCCAGTACGAGACCCTCGTTCAATGAAATAAGGGAAAGAAGTGTATACCTAAGGGCTCGTTTTTCCGTGTTTTTAACACAATATTAATGAGATATAACAGACAGTAATGCCAAGGAATGTACAGGGGAAGTTATTAGATTCAATGGAATATAAATAAGAAGAAAGAAAAGTGGATGAAAAAATTACCAACTGTGAGCAGGAATCGAACCTACGACCTTCGAATTACGCGTTCGATGCTCTAACCACTGAGCTATCACAGCGGCCCTCCCTCCATCCACTTTTTTGGGTTTATCTGTGAATTTAGAAGTAGGAGCGACAGTCAGCGCCATCTATAAGCCAAACAATGAGTGTGAAAACACTCTTATGCACATGTTTGGCGTCACGTAGCACGTGAACTTAATATGAGCGGGCAGCTGATTAATTGTCCCTCTTATACAACCTAAACACACCAAGTCTGCCAGTACGAGACCCTCGTTCAATGAAATAAGGGAAAGAAGTGTATACCTAAGGGCTCGTTTTTCCGTGTTTTTAACACAATATTAATGAGATATAACAGACAGTAATGCCAAGGAATGTACAGGGGAAGTTATTAGATTCAATGGAATATAAATAAGAAGAAAGAAAAGTGGATGAAAAAATTACCAACTGTGAGCAGGAATCGAACCTACGACCTTCGAATTACGCGTTCGATGCTCTAACCACTGAGCTATCACAGTGGCCCTCCCTCCATCCACTTTTTTGGGTTTATCTGTGAATTTAGAAGTAGGAGCGACAGTCAGCGCCATCTATAAGCCAAACAATGAGT
Organism: Rhipicephalus microplus; assembly: GCF_043290135.1. NCBI lineage: Eukaryota > Metazoa > Arthropoda > Arachnida > Ixodida > Ixodidae > Rhipicephalus > Rhipicephalus microplus. Next base: position 9,308,783 of record NW_027464597.1, on the reverse strand, counting down.
GTGAAAACACTCTTATGCGCATGTTTGGCGTCACGTGGCACGTGAACTTAATATGAGCGGGCAGCTGATTAATTGTCCCTCTTATACAACCTAAACACACCAAGTCTGCCAGTACGAGACCCTCGTTCAATGAAATAAGGGAAAGAAGTGTATACCTAAGGGCTCGTTTTTCCGTGTTTTTAACACAATATTAATGAGATATAACAGACAGTAATGCCAAGGAATGTACAGGAGAAGTTATTAGATTCAATGGAATATAAATAAGAAGAAAGAAAAGTGGATGAAAAAATTACCAACCGTGAGCAGGAATCGAACCTACGACCTTCGAATTACGCGTTCGATGCTCTAACCACTGAGCTATCACAGCGGCCCTCCCTCCATCCACTTTTTTGGGTTTATCTGTGAATTTAGAAGTAGGAGCGACAGTCAGCGCCATCTATAAGCCAAACAATGAGTGTGAAAACACTCTTATGCGCATGTTTGGCGTCACGTAGCACGTGAACTTAATATGAGCGGGCAGCTGATTAATTGTCCCTCTTATACAACCTAAACACACCAAGTCTGCCAGTACGAGACCCTCGTTCAATGAAATAAGGGAAAGAAGTGTATACCTAAGGGCTCGTTTTTCCGTGTTTTTAACACAATATTAATGAGATATAACAGACAGTAATGCCAAGGAATGTACAGGGGAAGTTATTAGATTCAATGGAATATAAATAAGAAGAAAGAAAAGTGGATGAAAAAATTACCAACTGTGAGCAGGAATCGAACCTACAACCTTCGAATTACGCGTTCGATGCTCTAACCACTGAGCTATCACAGCGGCCCTCCCTCCATCCACTTTTTTGGGTTTATCTGTGAATTTAGAAGTAGGAGCGACAGTCAGCGCCATCTATAAGCCAAACAATGAGTGTGAAAACACTCTTATGCGCATGTTTGGCGTCACGTAGCACGTGAACTTAATATGAGCGGGCAGCTGATTAATTGTCCCTCTTATACAACCTAAACACACCAAGTCTGCCAGTACGAGACCCTCGTTCAATGAAATAAGGGAAAGAAGTGTATACCTAAGTGTTCGTTTTTCCGTGTTTTTAACACAATATTAATGAGATATAACAGACAGTAATGCCAAGGAATGTACAGGGGAAGTTATTAGATTCAATGGAATATAAATAAGAAGAAAGAAAAGTGGATGAAAAAATTACCAACTCTGAGCAGGAATCGAGCCTACGACCTTCGAATTACGCGTTCGATGCTCTAACCACTGAGCTATCACAGCGGCCCTCCCTCCATCCACTTTTTTGGGTTTATCTGTGAATTTAGAAGTAGGAGCGACAGTCAGCGCCATCTATAAGCCAAACAATGAGTTTGAAAACACTCTTATGCGCATGTTTGGCGTCACGTAGCACGTGAACTTAATATGAGCGGGCAGCTCATTAATTGTCCCTCTTATACAACCTAAACACACCAAGTCTGCCAGTACGAGACCCTCGTTCAATGAAATAAGGGAAAGAAGTGTATACCTAAGGGCTCGTTTTTCCGTGTTTTTAACACAATATTAATGAGATATAACAGACAGTAATGCCAAGGAATGTACAGGGGAAGTTATTAGATTCAATGGAATATAAATAAGAAGAAAGAAAAGTGGATGAAAAAATTACCAACTGTGAGCAGGAATCGAACCTACGACCTTCGAATTACGCGTTCGATGCTCTAACCACTGAGCTATCACAGCGGCCCTCCCTCCATCCACTTTTTTTGGGTTTATCTGTGAATTTAGAAGTAGGAGCGACAGTCAGCGCCATCTATAAGCCAAACAATGAGTGTGAAAACACTCTTATGCGCATGTTTGGCGTCACGTAGCACGTGAACTTAATATGAGCGGGCAGCTGATTAATTGTCCCTCTTGTACAACCTAAACACACCAAGTCTGCCAGTACGAGACCCTCGTTCAATGAAATAAGGGAAAGAAGTGTATACCTAAGGGCCCGTTTTTCCGTGTTTTTAACACAATATTAATGAGATATAACAGACAGTAATGCCAAGGAATGTACAGGGGAAGTTATTAGATTCAATGGAATATAAATAAGAAGAAAGAAAAGTGGATGAAAAAATTACCAACTGTGAGCAGGAATCGAACCTACGACCTTCGAATTACGCGTTCGATGCTCTAACCACTGAGCTATCACAGCGGCCCTTCCTCCATCCACTTTTTTGGGTTTATCTGTGAATTTAGAAGTAGGAGCGACAGTCAGCGCCATCTATAAGCCAAACAATGAGTGTGAAAACACTCTTATGCGCATGTTTTTGCGTCACGTAGCACGTGAACTTAATATGAGCGGGCAGCTGATTAATTGTCCCTCTTATACAACCTAAACAGACCAAGTCTGCCAGTACGAGACCCTCGTTCAATGAAATAAGGGAAAGAAGTGTATACCTAAGGGCTCGTTTTTCCGTGTTTTTAACACAATATTAATGAGATATAACAGACAGTAATGCCAAAGAATGTACAAGGGAAGTTATTAGATTCAATGGAATATAAATAAGAAGAAAGAAAAGTGGATGAAAAAATTACCAACTGTGAGCAGGAATCGAACCTACGACCTTCGAATTACGCGTTCGATGCTCTAACCACTGAGCTATCACAGCGGCCCTCCCTCCATCCACTTTTTTGGGTTTATCTGTGAATTTAGAAGTAGGAGCGACAGTCAGCGCCATCTATAAGCCAAACAATGAGTGTGAAAACACTCTTATGCGCATGTTTGGCGTCACGTAGCACGTGAACTTAATATGAGCAGGCAGCTGATTAATTGTCCCTCTTATACAACCTAAACACACCAAGTCTGCCAGTACGAGACCCTCGTTCAATGAAATAAGGGAAAGAAGTGTATACCTAAGGGCTCGTTTTTCCGTGTTTTTAACACATTATTAATGAGATATAACAGACAGTAATGCCAAGGAATGTACAGGGGAAGTTATTAGATTCAATGGAATATAAATAAGAAGAAAGAAAAGTGGATGAAAAAATTACCAACTGTGAGCAGGAATCGAACCTATGACCTTCGAATTACGCGTTCGATGCTCTAACCACTGAGCTATCACAGCGGCCCTCCCTCCATCCACTTTTTTGGGTTTATCTGTGAATTTAGAAGTAGGAGCGACAGTCAGCGCCATCTATAAGCCAAACAATGAGTGTGAAAACACTCTTATGCGCATGTTTGGCGTCACGTAGCACGTGAACTTAATATGAGCGGGCAGCTGATTAATTGTCCCTCTTATACAACCTAAACACACCAAGTCTGCCAGTACGAGACCCTCGTTCAATGAAATAAGGGAAAGAAGTGTATACCTAAGGGCTCGTTTTTCCGTGTTTTTAACACAATATTAATGAGATATAACAGACAGTAATGCCAAGGAATGTACAGGGGAAGTTATTAGATTCAATGGAATATAAATAAGAAGAAAGAAAAGTGGATGAAAAAATTACCAACTGTGAGCAGGAATCGAACCTACGACCTTCGAATTACGCGTTCGATGCTCTAACCACTGAGCTATCACAGCGGCCCTCCCTCCATCCACTTTTTTGGGTTTATCTGTGAATTTAGAAGTAGGAGCGATAGTCAGCGCCATCTATAAGCCAAACAATGAGTGTGAAAACACTCTTATGCGCATGTTTGGCGTCACGTAGCACGTGAACTTAATATGAGCGGGCAGCTGATTAATTGTCCCTCTTATACAACCTAAACACACCAAGTCTGCCAGTACGAGACCCTCGTTCA